>NC_083223.1:264689325-265034530 GCF_032191835.1 Heteronotia binoei
ACAAGATAGGGCTTGCTTGGGGCTATCCAGGTCAGGACTTCATTCTTTTTCAATTTCATTAGGTGTCACTTTATTTTGAGATAAGGATCAAAACAAATCGGCACTACAGATTTAATCTAGTTAACAGTCATTTCTGCCTCCTGGAATCAGATGGTTGGTTTGTGAGAGACATGCGTCTAGGACTATCTAAGGCAATTCACAGCATCTTCATTCAAGTCTGGCAAAAGCCATGACAGTTATCGTTGCAAATCTGTATGATAGATAAAGCCAAAATAAATGATTTGGAGTTGGGAGTGAGCAGTGAAGTGGCCAAGTTTGCAGATGACACTAAATTGTTCAGGGTGGTGAGAACCAGAGAGGATTGTGAGGAACTCCAAAGGGATCTATTGAGGTTGGGTGAGTGGGCGTCAACGTGCAGATGAGGTTCAATGTGGCCAAGTGCAAAGTAATGCACATTGGGGCCAAAGAATCCCAGCTACAAATACAAGTTGATGGGGTGTGAACTCGCAGAGACTGACCAAAAGAGAGATCTTGGGGTCGTGGTAAGATAACTCACTTGAAAATGTCAAGACAGTGAGCAATTGCAATAAAACAGGCCAACACCATGCTGGGAATTATTAGGAAGGGAGCTGATAACAAATCAGCCAGTATCATAATGCCCCTAAATAAATCGATGGTGCTGTCTCATTTGGAGTACTGTGTGCAATTCTGGTCGCTGTACCTCAAAAAGGATATTATAGCATTGGAGAAAGTGCAGAGAAGGGCAACTAGAATGATTAAAGGCTTGGAACACTTCCCTATGAAGAAAGGTTAAAAACGCTTGGGACTCTTTAGCTTGGAAAAACGTCGCCGGCGGGGTGACATGATAGAGGTTTACAAGATAATGCATGGATGGAGAAAGTAGAGAAAGAAGTACTTTTCTCCCTTTCTCACAATACAAGAACTTGTGGGCATTCGATGAATTGCTGAGCAGTCAGGTTAAAATGGATAAAAGGAAGTACTTCTTCACCAAAGGGTGATTAACATGTGGAATTCACTGCCACAGGAGGTGTGTCCGGCTACAAGCATAGCCAGCTTCAAGAGGGGATTGGATAAAAATATGGAGGAGTGGCTATTAGCCACAGTGTGTGTGCGTGTGTGTGTATATATATATATATATATATATAATTTTTTTTGGCCACTGTGTGACACAGAGTGTTGGACTGGATGGGCCATTGGCCTGCTCCAAAATGGCTTTTTTAATGTTCTTATGCACCAAAATCTGGAATGGAGGTAACTAAGAGGAAGTGGGTTGCAGTGTACTGGGAGCTTCAAATGAAGACCCTTTGTTGGAGAGGCTCCTTGCAGCTGCATTCAGATTGGCCACCCTTGCTGAGCCAGTCAATCAGGTAATATCCATTTGAATGAAACCTGTTTGAGAGTCTCCTTGCAGCTACTCTCAGAGTGGCCTGCCCTTGCTGAGCCTGCCAATCAGTAATATCCATTTGAATGAAGCCTGTATCTTTGAGAGGCTCCTTGTAGCTACACTCAGAGCGGCTGCCCTTGCTGAGCCAGCCAATCAGGGAATATCCATTTGAATGAAGCCTGTTGTTTGAGAGGCTCCTTGCAGCTACACTCAGAGTGACTGCCCTGGCTGAGCCAGCCAATCAGGGAATATCTGTTTGAATGAAGTCCATGCAAATGAGAGTTCTGAGCATCTGTTTTTCTGTTGGGTTGTTTATTGCTGAAGGTGTGTTTTGGGTGACGTTTCTGTGCATATAGTTGTGGCTAGCTACATGTGTTTTCAGTTGGATTTTTGCTAATAAAAAAGCTATGGTGGAATCACTTTAGCATTTGACCCACTACTTTTCAGGGGTAGGGTTTTGTTTTTGTTTAGGGAGGGGCTTATCCACAGAACCTTCTTTTTCCAAATACAAATGCCTTGCCCCAGAAGGAATATCTCTGTACATGCAGAGTAACAAGCTGCACAATTGCATACTCAGCACTAAAAACACAAAAGCTACTTTACCAAAATGAACTAGGACATTTAAAGTTCACCTCTGCCACAGACTCACTCAGTGGCCTCAGTCAAGTTACTCTCTCTCCGTCCAGCCCCTGATCTGCAACATAAGAGGCTGACAAGAAGTCCTGCTCGAAAGTGTTGTTTTCTTGCTTACAGGCAGCTTACCTTTAGTCATGCAGTGAACATCCTTGGGCTGGCATGAAGCTACTGCAGAAACAACATTGGAAAAAAATCTGCACGGCCAATCAGACCCCTAATGGACAATCAGAACCCTAATGGACAATCAGAAACCCTGCTGGGCAAAAGCCTTGACCACTTTCTAAGAACATTTGGCGAGTGCCCGGAAAGTTTAGTTTTAGTTTAGTTTAATTTATTCGGTTTGTATCCTGCCCTCCTCACCGAAGCAGGTTCAGGGCGGCTCACAACACGTAGTGAAGTCACAATAAAACAGGTAAATCAAACATCAATTAAAACAGTTAAAACAATATAAACAATTTGGTGCTAATTACCATTTAATTACAAATGGCATTCAGTATTCTTAGGCGTCCTTTAGAACTAGTATTTTGGCAATTTCAGTTGAAAGCTAACTGAAATAATATTGTCTTGCAGGCCTTGCGGAATTGGGCAAGGTCCCGCAAGGTTCTGACCTCCTCAGGCAATTGGTTCCACCAAAGGGGGGCAGCGATTGAGAAGGCTCTTTCCCTAGTTGTTTTTAGTCTTGCCTCTCTTGGCCTGGGGAACATGTGGGGAGTGACGGTCCCTAAGGTAGGCAGATCCTCGGCCATATAGGGCTGTTAGCGGGCATCATATAAACTAATAGAATACCTCCAATGCTATGTTCTACTGCAATCGTACATTCCCTCTGCCTCTTTGAGATTTTCAGATCTTGGCCAGCATCATTGCAGTGGATTGAGAGGAGGAGTCTGGCTTAGAGTCATAGAATCCTAGAGTTGGGAGGGACCTCCAGGGTCATCAAGTTCCAACTCCTAAGCACAATGCAGGAAATTCTCAAATACCTTCCCTCCCCCACATCCTCAGTGACATATGAACATATGAAGCTGCCTTATACTGAATCAGACCCCCGGTCCATCAGAGTCAGTATTGTCTACTCAGACTGGCAGTGGCTCTCCAGGGTCTCAAGCTGAGGTTTTTCAAACCTATTTGCCTGGACCCTTTTTAGCTGGAGATGCCAGGGATTGAACCTGGGCCCTTCTGCTTACCAAGCAGATGCTCTACCACTGAGCCACCGTCCCTCCCCTCGTGCCGCAGGCCTGGAAGATGGCAAAAAACCTCCAGAATCCCTGGGAAAACTGGCCTGGAGAAAAATTGCTGACTGATCATAGAATCATAGAGTTGGAAGGGACCTCCAGGGACATCTAGTCCAACCCCCTGCACAATGCAGGAAACTCACAAATACCTCTGCCTAAATTCATAGGATCCTCATTGCTGTCAGATGGCCATCTAGCCATCTGTTTAAAAACCTCCAAGGCAGGAGAGCCCACCACCTCCCGAGGAAGCCTGTTCCACTGAGGAACCGCCCTAACGGTCAGGAAGGTCTTCCTAATGTTGAGCCGGAAACTCTTTTGATTTAATTTCAACCCGTTGGTTCTGGTCCTACCTTCTGGGGCTACAGAAAACAATTCCACCCCATCCTCTATAGGACAGCCTTTCAAGTAATTGAAAGTGGCAGTCAGCATTTTCCTGGCATGTAAGAAAGGGCACAAGAACTAAGCCCCGATGCAACCCTTCCTCTTAGGATTTATACAAGTTTTGTACAAGTTTCCTTCCTTCCATTCCTTTAAAGGGCCACAACATTGGGCTGATTAATCGGTTTAAAGGGATCCTTTTCATCAACCCAAAAAGGTACCCTCTGATTAACTGTGCAGCGGAATGTTTAAACGGCACTTAAAAATACAAGCACTTGTAAGAGCTGCGGATGACAGGTGGGGTTTTAGGAGAGCCGTTCTTCTCTTCTCTTATACACAGGAGGGAGTGACTCTTCTAAGACGGGAATGCCTCTCCGCTCCAGCATGAAAGAGACAGGAGAACACCTCCACTAGGCAAAGCCCGCTGTGACACATGCGGCGGTGGCAGCACACACTAAACAATGCACTTTCGATCCACTTCCAGTGCACTTTCCAACTGGATTTTACTGTGTGAACCGGCAAGTGGATCGAGAGTGCATTATTTAGTGCACGGGTGGCCAAAATTGCTTAACGTTAAGAGCCACATAGAACAAACGGCAGATGTTTGAGAGCTATAAGACAGGAAGGAAGGAATAGATGGGGGAGGTGGAAAGAAAGCAACTTTAAATGCATTCTCCAAGCCGCTGGCCGGCTTGGCTGGTAGGAGTAATTTAAAGAGAGAAACGCTTTCTCCAAATTGGCCGATGGGGTGGTGGGGGTTTTGAGAACCACACAACTTGTGGGAAAGAGCCACAGTTTGGTCACCTCTGATTTAGTGTGTGTGATCCCAGCAACTTTCTTCTTCTCCCTTTTTTTTTTTTTTAGTAGCCAATCACAGGCAAGAGACTTCAAGGAAAGAGACATTCCAAGGTGCTTTGTCCTTGCCTTCCTCTGTGTAGCGACCGGGGCTCTTTTTTGTAGCAAGACCTCCTTTGCATATTAGGCCATGCCCCCCTGATGAAGCCAATCTTCCAAGAGCTGGCAGGGTTCTTAGTACAGTGCCTCCTGTAAGCTCCAGAAGGATTGGCTACATCAGGGTGTGTGGCCTAATATGCAAAGGAGTTCCTGCTACAGGAATGCAGTTCCGTCTGGCTTCATGTCAGGGGGTGTGGCCTAATATGCAAATCATTTCTGCTGGGCTTTTTCTACAAAAAGCCCTACGCGAAACAGTTTTAGTTTTAGTTTAGTTCATTTATGATTTATATCCCGCCCTTCCCACCAAGTGGCTCAGGGCGGCTTACAGCATATAAAATCTAACAAAAATATAAAAATTTAAACATTTTATACAATTTACACAGTTAAAACATTAAAAAAAAACATACAGCGGTCTAATAAAACTACACTCAGTTTCGGATGCCGGTTAGTTATAAGCCAGCCGGAAGAGGGCTGTCTTGCAGGCCCTGCGGAACTGGGCAAGGTCCCGCAGGGCCCTCACCTCTTCCGGCAGCTGGTTCCACCAGGAAGGGGCCATAACGGAGAAGGCCCTGTCCCTAGTAGATTTCAGGCGGGCTTCCTTTGGCCCGGGGACAACGAGAAGATTTTGGGTTCCCGATCTCAGTACTCTCTGGGGAACATGTGGGGAGAGACGGTCCCTCAGGTAGGCAGGTCCTAGGCCATATAGGGCTTTAAAGGTGATGACAGTGGTGACACCAAGGGGTGTGGCCTAATATGCAAATGAGTCCCTGCTGGGCTTTTTCTACCAAAAAAAGCCCTGCATACATCATCTCAAAGCAAAGAAAGTACACTCTTCGCTTCAGAAGCATTGTTTTTATTTCTTGCGAATTCATTCATTGGCCAATGGATTCCTCAATCCTAGCGATGTATCTGACTAAGATTTCTTTAGTTGGGATGACAGCCATCAGAAATGACAGAGACAGATACACATGGACAGGGGACTTGGTTCTTGCCAGGTCACTGGGGTGGTGGAACCATAGATGATGCAGGATATGTATGCCCTAAATCAGGAGTCCCTAAAATTTTTGAGTCTGTGGGCACATTTGGAATTTGACATAGCGCGGCGGGCTTAGCAACAAAATGGCTGCCGCAGGGGGCGGAGCCAGCCATAAAACGGCTGCCGCAGCTTCACTTCAGTCACACAGTGCAGCTCCTTGTGCTGCGGTGGCAGCTGCTGCCGAAACAACCTTTTGAGAAAATCTGCACAGCTACTCAACTCTCCGATGGCCAATCAGAAGCCTTGCTGGGCAAAAGCCCTACCCAACGACCCTGCCCGCTTCCTAAAAATTCCCGGCAGGCACCAGAAAAGGTGTTGGCAGATGCTGTGGTGCCCATTGGCACTACGTTGGGGACCCCATTCTAGCTTTTGCCCATCCACTCACCTATGCGGTCCAGCCGGTCCATAGCTACAGTTTCAAAGGCTCTGCGCATCATGGGGTATTCCTCCAAGACCTCGTTGAAGTTGTCCACCGAGAGAGAGTAGAGGCGGCAATAGGTGTCAGCCCGCACGCTGGCCGTGCGCCGGCCCCGCGTCAAGAGGCAGATCTCTGCAAGGATGAGGAGGGGACGCAGGGTCAGGAACTGTATGTCCACGCCCACCTTTGTTTTATTTATATCCCTTGAGATTCAAGGCAGATTGCCCAGTGTGAACAGTCTGTAGTCAATAGGCCAAGACATCTAATAAGCGATATAATAGAGCTAGGATTACAGAAAGCATATGGGGGAAGAAGAAGGAGGAGGAGAAGAAGAAGAATTGCAGATTTATACCCCGCCCTTGTCTCTGAATCAGAGACTCAGAGTGGCTTACAATCTCCCATATCTTCTTCCCCCCACAACAGACACCCTGTGAGGTGGATGGGCCTGAGAGGGCTTTCACAGCAGCTGCCCTTTCAAGGACAACGTTGTAAGAGCTACGGCTGACCCAAGGCCATTCCAGCAGGTGCAAGTGGAGCAGTGGGGAATCAAACCTGGTTCTCCCAGATAAGAGTCCGCACACTTAACCACTACACCAAACTGGCTCTGGTATTGGCATTTTGTTGCGAAGAAGAAGAGGAGGAGGAGGAGACTGGATTTATATTTGCCCTTCACTTGGAATCTCAGCGAAGCTTACAATCTCCTTCTCTTCCTCTCCCCACAACAGACACTCTGTGAGGTAGGTGGGGCAAAGGGAGCTCTAAGAGAACTGCTCTTGAGAGAACACCTCTGAGCAAACTGACCTATCTATATGTATCTGAGCTGCGGTCTCAGTACCAGCAGAGGGTAAGGAAAAAGCATTGAAAAAGAGTCTCAGTGTCAGACATACAATGGTAGGTAGGGGTCTTTCAGTAAGAAAAGCTGCATATGTATCTCGTTTCTGGAGGGAAGATAT
The DNA here is from genome assembly GCF_032191835.1 of Heteronotia binoei. Taxonomy (NCBI): domain Eukaryota; kingdom Metazoa; phylum Chordata; class Lepidosauria; order Squamata; family Gekkonidae; genus Heteronotia; species Heteronotia binoei. The sequence continues at coordinate 264,696,335 of NC_083223.1, forward strand.
ATGAACATATGAAGCTGCCTCATACTGAATCAGACCCTTGGTCCATCAAAGTCAGTATTGTCTACTCAGACTGGCAGTGGCTCTCCAGGGTCTCAAGCTGAGATTTTTCACACCAATTTGCCTGGACCCTGTTTAGTTGGAGATGCCAGGGATTGAACCTGGGACGTTCTGCTTACCAAGCAGATGCTCTACCACTGAGCTACAGTCCCTCCCCTTGAAAATTTATTGCTGCGTAAGATTTCAAGGTATTGAATGCCCTTCACCAGATGTGTGAACCGTGAATACTTTATTTTCCAGTGTGGTGTAATGGCTAGACTGCTGGACTTTGACCAGAGAGACCCAGATTCAAATCCTCACTTTTTATTGGGTGTCCTTGAGCCACAGACTTTCATTTAAAGAAAAAAGGGCATTCACTGAATTTTCGGCATGAAATTTAGTACCGGCTCCGTAACATACCGCCAAAGTAGGAACCGTCAGAGAGCTTCATCTCCTTGGAGCCTCTAGTCAGGATGCTGACCACGCCGTGTTGGATGAAGTACATCTTCTTGCCCACGGTTCCCTCCCGGATGATGAAGTCCGCCGGCTGGAAGACCTCAAAGCGCAGCTTGGTCAACATGGCGGTCACAAAGTTGGGATCGGCATTTGCGAAAAGGGGCATGTTGGCCACCAGATTGCGGCAGTTGAAGTTGATGATCTCCTGGTGGCGGGAGGAGGGAGAGGAGGAATTTAATTTAAGAACATAAGAGAAGCCATGTTGGATCAGGCCAATGGCCCATCCAGTCCAACACTCTGTGTCACACAGTGGCCATAAGAACATAAGAGAAGCCATGTTGGATCAGGCCAGTGGCCCATCCAGTTCAACACTCTGTCACATAGTGGCCATAAGAACATAAGCGAAGCCATGTTGGGTCAGGCCAATGACCCATCCAGTCCAACACTCTGTGTCACACAGTGGCCATAAGAACAGAAGAGAAGCCATGTTGGATCAGGCCAATGGCCCATCCAGTCCAACACTCTGTGTCACAGAAGAACATAAGAGAAGCCATGTTGGATCAGGCCAATGGCAGTAAATTAAATTAAATTAAATTTTTTTATTTATACCCCACCCCTATCCTGCAAGTGGGCTCTGGGCAGCTTACAACAGTAAAAACAAACATCAGAATTAAAACATCATCAAGCAGTTTCAATAAAATCAGAGCAGCATATTCAGAAGAGGCAGACACTATTTCAGACGTAAGCGGCAAACATATAACAGCATGTGTAGCCAATGACTATCAACTCTATACAAGCACCATGAGTGTAAAATGGTGAGGGGAGCAATGAGGCTGAAAGGGATGCCCGCCAGGTCAGTTAAAAGCCTGGCGGAACAGCTCCATCTTGCAAGCCCTGCGGAACTTTGACAAGCCCCACAGGGCTTGAATCTCCAGGGGGAGCTCATTCCACCAGGTGGGAGCCCAGACTGAAAAGGTCCCTGACACCACAAAGGTTGGGGACCACTGCTCTACATCTTACAACAGCACTACAGATAAGATTAGAATTTCAACAGCCCAATCCATATGGAAAAGAACCTCCTCAGGAAACCTCCTCCATTAGCATGTCACAGCCTGGGAAACTCCTACAAGATAACGACACAGCCCTACCCCACCTTCCTGAGTAGATATAAACTACCTGCCTACCATCTTCTTCTCACTTTGACACAGAGAGAACTCTAGCCTTCTGTGTTATACCTCTAAGGATGCTGGTCACAGTTGCTGGTCCTGGGCAAAACATCAGGTTCTACAATGCCAAGACCACAGCCATACAGCCTGGAAAATCTACAACAACCAACAGAACAAAATTTGGAGTTCAATGGCACCTTTAAGACCAACAAAGTTTAATTCTGGGTATTAGCTTTCATGTACCATACCATACCATACCATAGACCTTTATTGGCATTGATACAAAAATACAGTATACTTTAAAACCAACACTGACACTATAGAATATAATAAAACCTTAGAAAAAACCAGCAAAAGTTAAATGACATAAAATAGCAGTAAGCTATGCATGAGTAAAAGCCTCTCTGATTTGGATCGCAACCTGTAAAAAGCAAGCAACGTGAGTAGTGACAAAGTTGTGTTTCCCGTGGAGTAGAAAACGAACCTTGGCATTGTCAGAAAGGTCTTGATGGTCAGAAAGCAGTGAATCTAGATATCTTGCGCGTGGACTGCTATAAAAAGGGCAGTCCAAAAGAACACGAGGGACCGTTTCGATGACTCCTTGACTACAAGGGCATCGTCTAAGATTGCGGGGGATTCTGTGGTATCTTCCGAAAAGGATGGCCGATGGTAATGCATTAAATCTAGCCAGCATGAATGCTCTTCTTTGGGGAGGATCAGTTAAAAAGAGGAAATAGGGAGCTAAAAGCCCAGGAATCTGGGATAAACCCAGATAGCTTGGGGAGCAAGTTTTCCGAGCTGCCTCAGTTAGATGTTGCAACTGGATATCTAGTAGTCTACGTTTGATGGATTGAAATACCGCGGAAGCAGAGGATAAATAAAATGCATCCAAGGAAATTCCTATGGATGCGATTTTCTTTTGGATCAGGGTCAACCATTTGGATGCATGATGATCCATCAGCATCAAAAAGGTGAAAGAATTCTGATCAGAATTAAATAAAAGGCGCAGCCAAAACTTAAAGGTCAAAAGCCAGGCGCGAGTTTCCAGCAGCAACAGTCCAGTTTCCATGCAAATTGCAGCATAAGGAACACAGTTGGGTAGTCCCAAAATTTTCCTCAAAAAGAAGGATTGTAGGCCTTCAGTGGTGTGATCAAAGGCACTGATCCATATAGGGGCACCATATAAAAGTTGGGGGCTAGATTTCGCATTAAAAGCTCTTAGGGCCAAAGGGACATATCGGTTCCCTTTCAAATAAAAGAAACGGGCAATAGCCAAGGCACTAGTTCTTGCCACTGTTAGAGCGCACTTGCGATGGGTTGCCCAGTTCCCGTTATAGGAAAAATTAATCCCCAGATATTTGATACTTTTGACCTGTTCAATAGGGTTTCCCTGGACTGACCATAATTGTTGCTTCCAAGATTTAGAGAAAACTAAAATCTTTGTTTTCCCATAATTCAGGGTTAACTCGTTATTGAGGTAGGTCATAACTTGGTGTAATAGACGCCTCAATCCAATTTGGGAACATGACAGTAAGACGGCATCATCCGCATACAAAAGGATGGGAACGTGACGGTGAGCAATTTTAGGGGCATGCCCATCGATTGCATATAAAACAGGGGGTAGATCATTTTAAAAAAGATTAAAAAGTGCTGGGGCGAGGATACAGCCCTGTTTCACACCCTTACAAATTGGAATTTCCGAAGTTAGATTGCCCTGGAGGTTGTACTTAACTTGGCAGCTGGTGCGTGTATACAGTTTTTTAATCAAGGTAAGCTTTCATGTACATACACACTCAGGTGGTCATGCCCATGAAAGACTATACCCAGAATTAAACTTTGTAGGTCTTAAAGGTGCCACTGGACACAAACAGTTCTAGATAGTGATTAGATTTAGCGCAAACCAGTCATTTATCACACAATATACAATTTACTTATAGCATTTATTTCCACAGGATGTGGTGATGGTTATTGACTTAGACTGAATTAAAAAGTGGACAGAAGTAATCTTTCAGTGATAGGTCTATCTATTCGCTCTGATACTTAAATGGAACCTCTATGTTGAGGGGAAGCAGACCTCCAAATACCAGATGGTGTGGTCAGACTTCAATGGAGGACTGAGGCCTTCAGGCTCTATTTATAGGCCCTTTTTTGAGTGGTGGGGGTCAGGTTGGCCACTGTGTGAGACAGAATGCTGGACTAAATGGACCACTGGTCTGATCCAGTAGAGCTCATGTTTTTATGAGGGGAAGGCCTTGGCCTCTCTGTCCTGTAGTTGTCCCTTCAGAGGAACTGGTTGGAACCACTGTGTGAGACAGAAAGCTGGACTAGATAGACCCTCACTTGTCTGATCCAGCAGGGCTCTTCCAATGTTCTTATGAGGGGAAGGCTTTGGCCTCTCTACCCTGTTATTGGCCTCCAGAGGAACTGGTTGAGGTCCCTGTGTGAGACAGGATGCTGGACTAGATGGACCCTCACTGGTCTGATCCAGCAGGGCTCTTCTGATGTTCTTATGAGAGGAAGGCCTCAGCCTCTATGCCCTGTTGCTGGCCCTCCAGAAGAACTGGCTGGTCACTGTGTGAGACAGGAGGCTGGACTAGATGGCCCCTCACTGGTCTGATTCAGCAGGGCCCTTCTGATGTTCTTATGAGGGGAAGGCCTTGGCCTCTCTGCCCTGTTGTTGGCCCTCCAGAAGAACTGGTTGGCCACTGTGTGAGACAGGATGCTGGACTAGATGGATTTTGGGCCTGACCCATCAAGGATCACCTAATGTAGTTGTGAAGCCCTTGCTCAAACCAAACCTTGGTGTGACCATCCACAGTAGTCCATCTTCCCAAATATTAATGGCCCTCTCAAACTCATGAGAGATGCTGCCAGAAGCATACCTCCTTCAAAGGTTCACTCAACTCCCCAAGGATGTTCTCCTCGTCAAACATCTTGCCCTGGTAACGGTGCTCATAGTACTCGTGGATTCGCTGGCGTGTGTCTCCTGGCAACTTATGGAAGGACATGTATTGTTCCACTTGCTTGTACTGCAGGGAAAGAGACCGAAGAGAACATGAGGAGAAGGAGAAGGAGGAGGAGAAGGAAAAGGAGAAGGAGAAGAAGAGGAGGAGGAAGAGGGAGGAAGAGGAAGGAGAGGAAGAGGAAAAGAAAAGAAGAAGAGGAGGAGGAGGAAGAGAAGAGAAGAGAAGAGAAGGCGAACAGGAGGAGAAGAGAAGAGGAGGAGGAAGAGGGGAGAAGATGGGAGGAGGGGGAGGAGGAGAAGGAGAAGAAGGAAAAGGAGAGGAGGAATAAGAATTGGTTTTTATATTTGCTTTTCTCTACCCTAAAGATTCTCAAAGCAGCTTACAATCACCTTCCCCTCTTCTCCCCAACCCACAACAGGAGCTTTGTGGGGTAGGTGGGGCTGAGAAAGTCCTGAGAGAAACTGTGACTTGCCCAAGGTCACCCAGTGGGCTTCGTGCGGAGGAGGAGTGGGGAATCAAGCCCAGTTCTCCAGCTTAGAATCCACCGCTCTTAACCGTTACACCACGCAGGGCATAGCTTCAGCAGGAGTGAGACCCTGTCCTCTTTTCAGGCGAGAGAGGTGTTTGTGTGACAGATTATGACTAGCTGAACATTTGGTCCCTCACGCAATAAAATAATAGTTATTTCATTTTCAGGAAAGTGGTTGAAATGACAAAGAACAACAGCAATGAATATGATCTACAGGTAGGGCAGCCAGTTCTAGGGTGGGAAATTCCTGGAGGTCTTGGGGGCGGAGCCTGAGGAGGGTGGGGTTTAGGGAGGGAGGAGCTTAAGGAGGTATGATGTCATAGAGTCCGCCTTCCAAGGCAGCCATTTTCTCCAGGGGAACTGGTGAGCAGGAGGTGAAAGTGCTGAACGCTGCAAAGATCACAGCAGAATTGGGAATCAAACCAGAGAGCCAGTTTGGTGTAGTGGTTAAGTGTGTGGACTCTTATCTGAGAGAACCGGGTTTGATTCCCCACTCCTCCACTTGCACCTGCTGGAATGGTCTTGGGTCAGCCATAGCTCTGGCAGAGGTTGTCCTTGAAAGGGCAGCTGCTGTGAGAGCCCTCTCCAGCCCCACCCACCTCACAGGGTGTCTGTTGTGGGGGAGGAAGGGAAAGGAGATTGTGAGCCGCTCTGAGACTCTTTGGAGTGGAGGGCGGGATATAAATCCAATATCTTCATCTACCTCACAGGGTGTCTGTTGTGGGGGAGGAAGGTAAAGGAGATTGTGAGCCGCTCTGAGACTCTTCGGAGTGGAGGGCGGGATATAAATCCAATATCTTCATCTACCTCACAGGGGGTCTGTTGTGGGGGAGGGGAAGGTAAAGGAGATTATGAGCCACTCTGAGACTCTTCGGAGTGGAGGGCAGGATATAAATCCAATATCTTCATCTACCTCACAGGGTGTCTGTTGTGGGGGAGGAAGGTAAAGGAGATTGTGAGACGCTCTGAGACTCTTCGGAGTGGAGGGCGGGATATAAATCCAATATCTTCATCTACCTCACAGGGTGTCTGTTGTGGGGGGGGAAGGTAAAGGAGATTGTGAGCCGCTCTGAGACTCTTCGGAGTGGAGGGCGGGATATAAATCCAATATCATCTTCTTCTTCTTCTTCTTCTTCTTCTTCTTCTTCTTCTTCTTCTTCTTCTTCTTCTTCTTCTTCTTCTTCTTCTTCCTCTTCTTCTTCTTCTTCTCTTACAATACTTGGGAACTAATGGCTGGCTACCTTTGGAAATAGGATGCCAGACTAGGCGGTCTAATCCTCCGGGGCTATTCGTGACAGATTGTTATTAACCAGACTGGCTCCTCCATGTCCAGAGACAGTCTACCTCTGAACCCCAGCTTCTGAAGACAGCGCAGTGTACAAAAGGAAGAGATTGGGTTTATACTCCTCCCTTCACCTGGAGTCTCAGAGTGGTTTACAATCGCCTTCCCTTCCTCTCCCCACAACAGACGCCCTGTGAGGCAAGGTGGGGGCTGAGTGAGAGAACTGTGAGTTGCCACCCAGCTGGCTGCATGGGGAGGAGGAGTGGGGAAATCACACCTGCTTCTCCAGATTAGAATCCCCTGCTCTTGACCCACTGGCTCTCTGAAGCATAGTTAAAGTGTGTCAGACTGGGGTAGGTATTTGTGGGTTTCCTGCATTGTGCAGGGGGTTGGACTAGATGACTCTGGAGGTCCCTTCCAACTCTATGATTCTTCTATGATTGGCTAGGTTCTGGGAGGCCTGGGTTTGAATCCCCACTGAATCTGAAGCTGGGTGACCTCGGGCCGGCCACTTTCTCTCTCCACCCAAGCTACCTCATAGGGCTGTTGTGAGAATTAGCACAGAGGAAAGGAGAAAGAAGTCCGCTGCTTTGGGTCCCCACTGAAGTCAACGAAAGAAGAAGATATTGGATTTATATCCTGTCCTATACTCTGAATCTCAGAGTCTCAGAGTGATCACAGTCTCATTTTACCTCCCCACTACCACCACAACAGACACCCCGTGAGGTAGGTGAGGCTGAGAGAGCTCTTACAGCAGCTGCCCTTTCAGGGACAACTCCTACGAGAGCTATGGCTAACCCAAGGCCATTCCAGCAGCTGCGAGTGGAGGAGTGGGGAATCCAACCCGGTTCTCCCAGATAAGAGTCCACACACTTAACCACTATGCCAAACTGGCTCTCCAGACAGACAGACTAGTCCTTCGCACCCATCTCCCTTTCTCACCTTCTCCTGGTACTGGCGACGGGAGGAGTCCAGAGACTGGATGAGCGCTGTTGCGTGGCCGATGAACATGGCGTAACAGGTGGCGCCCACTATCATACTCAGCATCGTCAGCCAAACGTCAGTCATGCCCTCGGGCGCCTGCTGCCCGTAGCCGATGCACAGCATGTGACTCATGGCCTTGAAGAGCGCGTGGGAGTACTGTTTCCCCCAAGAGTCGTTCTGCGGGGCAGAGAGAGAAAGGAATTGCACCACGGTTCAGCAACAGGTATGTGTGCGTGGGAGGAGAAGGTGGTCTGCAAACAGCTGGTCATTAGGGGGAGTGTAGACCACCTCCAGGTGACCAATTAGAAAGTTCATAAACTTTGGGTTTGGGGGGGGGGGTTCATTCTTTTTTTAAAAAATTTCAAAAGTGCCAAGCACAGCAAAAATCATAACAGAATTGGGAGGAAGAAGAAGAATTGCAGATTTATACCCCGCCCTTCTCTCTGAATCAGAGACTCAGAGCGGCTTACAATCTCCTATGTCTTCTCCCCCCCACAACAGATACCCTGTGAGGTGGGTGGGGCTGAGAGGGCTCTCACAGCAGCTGCCCTTTCAAGGACAAGCTCTGCCAGAGCTATGGCTGACCCGAGGCCATTCCAGCAGGTGCAAGTGGAGGAGTGGGGAATCAAACCCGGTTCTCCCAGATAAGAGTCCGCATACTGAACCACTACACCAAACTGGAATCCTCCCATCCTACCATATTTGGGAACTGCTGGCTGGCTACTTTTGGAAACAGGATGCTGGAATAGGCAGTCTATCCTCAGCCTCCATGGCTATTAGATGGATTCATGACAGATTAGTTGGGCATTAACCAGACTGGATCCTCCACGTCCAGAGGCAGCCTACCTCTGAACCCCAGCTTCTAGAGACAAGCAACCGGGTTTATTCGATAGCCAGCCACTGCTGGAAACAGAAAACAGAACTAGATGACTGATTAGGTGATTGCTCAGCTGCCAAAATTTTTTTCAGACCATTTACATGCCAGGAATAAAATAACCAACGTAGCAAAGGGGGGCTAATAGCTGCTGTGGACGATTCCATCTTAGAGATTCATTTTCAACGGATGGCAGCTTACAGAACGCTGAGGTGATTCAACACCTTCCTCTCAGTTGGTTATCGAGCCGACTGAATCATCAGCATTATTATCAATAAGCAGGGCTTTTCTTGTAGCAGGAACTCCTTTGCATATTAGGCCACACCAACCTGATGTAGCCAATCCTCCAAGAGTTTACAGGGCTCTTTGTACAGGGCCTATTGTACAGCTCCTGGAGGACTGGCTACATCGGGGTGTGTGGCCTCATATGCAAAGGAGTTCCTGCTACAACCCCCCCCCCCTGTCAATAGGTATCTGTTACGACACTGGGTAAACTCAGACACTGGGCTAAGCCATGCTAATTATAGATCGGATTTCACCTTCCAGAGCAGGGGTCCTTAACCTTTTTTTGATCTTGCAGGGACATTTAAGAAGAAGATGATGATGATACTGGGTTTATATCCCACCCTCCACTCCGAATTTCAGTCTCAGAGCAGCTTACAATCTCCTTTTATCTTTTATCTTCCTCCCCCACAACAGGGGAGGGACGGTGGCTCAGTGGCAGAGCATCTGCTTGGGAAGCAGAAGGTCCCAGGTTCAATCCCTGGCATCTCCAAAAAAGGGTCCAGGCAAATAGGTGTGAAAAACCTCATCTTGAGACCCTTGAGAGCCGCTGCCAGTCTGAGAAGACAGTACTGACTTTGATGGACCAAGGGTCTGGTTCAGTATGAGGCAGCTTCATATGTTCATATGTTCAACAGACACCCTGTGAGGTGGGTGGGGCTGAGAGGGCTCTCGCAGCAGCTGCCCTTTCAAGGACAACTCCTGTGAGAGCTACAGCTGACCCAAGGCCATTCCAGCAGGTGCAAGTGGAGGAGTGGGGAATCAAACCCAGCTCTCCCAGATAAGAGTCGGCACACTTAACCACTACACCAAGCTGGCTCTCATTTGGGATCCAGACGCAGCATGGTGGATGCAGCCACATAATGACCTCCACAGGAGGCGGAGCCGGCCACCAAAGGATTGCCGCCGCTCAATGTCAGCCACACAGTGCAGATCACAAAAACTAGATGCAGGGGCGGCCAACGGTAGCTCTCCAGATGTTTTTTGCCTACGACTCCCATCAGCCCCAACCAGCATGGCTGATAGCTGGGGCTGATGGGAGTTGTAGGCAAAAAATATCTGGAGAGCTACTGTTGGCCGCCCCTGAACTAGAGCATTGTCTTGACATCCCTGACTTGCCAATGTCATTTCCTGGTCACAATGGAAGTCACATGAGCACATCACTGAAACGGGCGAAGGAACTCCCAGCTCCTGGTATGCTCACTGCTCATGCCCTACCACCCCCTGGAGGGACCTGGCTATCTGACCCTGGAGCCACAAATCAGGGGAGGGCTCATGGCTCAGTGGTAGAATATCTGCTTGGCATGCAGGTAGGCAGCACTTTTTTGGTAGCAGGAACTCTTTTGCATATTGAGCCAAATCCCCCCCCCCCCCGATGTAGCCAATCCCCCAAGAGCTTACAGGGCTCTTCTTACAGGGCCTACTGTAAGCTCTTGGAGGATTGGCTACATCAGGGGGTGTGGCCTAATATGCAAAGTTGCTCCTGCTAGAATTCCATCCCTGGGCCACACACCCCTGATGTAGCCAATCCCCCAAGAGCTTACAGGGCTCTTCTTACAGGGCCTACTGTAAACTCTTGGAGGATTGGCTGCATCAAGGGGTGTGGCCTAAAATGTAAAGACGTCCCTGCTACCAAAAAAAGCCCTTCAGGAAGGGTTGCCAAGTCACCCCTGGCCACTAGTGGGGCACGGGGCTGCCAGATCCACGTTGGGAAACTCCTGGAGATTCAGTGATGGAACCTGGGGAGGACAGGGACCTACCTCAGTGGGGTACAATGCCTCAGAGTCCGAAGCATCCATTTTCTTCAGAACAGGACTTTTTTTGTAGCAGGAACTTCTTTGCATATTAGGCCACACCTCCCTGATGTAGCCAATCCTCCTGGAGCTTACAGGAGGCCCTGTACTAAGAGCCGTCAGCTCTTGGAGGATTGGCTACATCAGAGGTGTGTGGCCTAATATGCAAAGGAGTTTCTGCTGCACAAAAAACCCCCTGCTTTAGAGGAACTGATCTCTTTAGTCTGAGCTGTAATTCTGGGGGATCCCCGGGTCCCACTTGGAGGCTGGCGTGCCTACCTGCGAGAAGCTCCAGGTCCAATCCCCATCCCCTTTACTTAAAAAAATCAGGTAGGAGTTGATGTAAAAGACCATTTACCTGAGACTTTGGGGAGCCACCGACAGTCTGGGTAGACCAGGGTTCCCTAACACTTTTAAGCCTGAGGGCATCTTTGACACGGCATGACAAGTGCAGCCACAAGATGGCTGCCAAATATGGCTGCTGCAGGAAGTGGAGCCAGACACAAAATGGTTGCCTCCGCTCACCTTCAGTCAATCAGGGAAGATATTTAAGAACATAAGAACATAAGAGAAGCCATGTTGGACCAGACCAAAGGCCCATCCAGTCCAACACTCTGTGTCACACAGTGGCCAAAAAACCACTTTGTACTGTGGTGGCAGCTACTGCCAAAGCCAGTGTTTCTAAAAACCTGCACTGTCGATCAAAACCTCCAGCAGCCAATCAGAAGCCTTGCTGGGAAAAACACACAACCCAGCCATGGCTGCTTTCTAAAAACACTTGGCGGGCACCAAAAATGGTGTCATTGGGCACCATTGTGCCCACAGGTACCACTAGGGTTGCCAAGTCCAACTCAAGAAATATCTGAGGACTTTGAGGGTGGAGCCAGGTGACTTTGGGGGTGGAGCCAGGAGCAAGGTTGTGACAAGCACAATTGAACTCCAAAGAGAGTTCTGGCCATCACCTTTAAAGGAACTGCACTCCTTTTAAATGCCTTCCCCCCAATCTGGAAACAATAAAGGATAAGGGCACCTTCTTTTTGGCTCATAGAACTGAACTCCCTTGTCCCCAATATTTCTTAAACTTGGGGGCTGTTTTGAGGGAGGCAGGAGATGTTATGCTGAAAATTTGGTGCCTCTAGCTCAAAAAGCACCCCCCGAGCCCCAGACACCCATAGATCAATTCTCCGTTATACCCTATACGAACTGGTCTCCATAGGGAATAATGGAGTGTCCAGCAGACATTTCCCTCCCCCATTCCGCTTTCAGATAACCCTGAAGTGGGGGGAGGGCCTCCAAACCGGGGAATCCCCTGCCCCCACCTGGGGATTGGCAACCCTAGGTGCCACTCTGGAGACCTCTGGAATAGATAATACTGAACCTGATGCACCAGTGGTATGGTCTGATTGAGTACATGGTAACTTCATGCATTCCAGTTGCACCCCCCTGTTCTCCATGCACAGCATATCATTTAGGACTGAGCAACGGCCCTGCCCCCTAAATGAGCAATCGTGAGATACTATAGGCAGCTGAGGAGACAGGGGTTCACACTCTTCCTTCCACTATGAGCCTCACTACGTTGGGGTCTCAACCTTTTCAGGAACAGGACTCCTCTTTAACCCCCTCACTGAGCTGCAAGGATGCAGCAGGAAGTCACATGGCAGTACAGTCATGTGATGGGAAGAGGAGGAGCCAGGGTGTCTGAAACAGCCTGTCCTGGAAAGCAATCCTCTCCAACGCTTAGTGACCTTGCCTTGTGGCCCAGCAGCTCAGCTGGCATGCATGCAGAGAACGTGCAGCAGTCAGCATGCACGCAAAAGAAACATGCAGCCCTGCTCTCTGGAAGTGCTCACTGATTAGGGTTGCCAGGTCCCAACGTAGGGTTGCCAAGTCCCTCCGCCACTGCGGTGGGGGACTTGTTCCTTGTGTGCGGAAAGCGCGCATGGTGCTATGATGGCGCCCGGAAGGGATGTCGTCATGCCAGGGCATTGTGCCAGCGGCACTCTAGGACTCATGACGAAACTCTATGGTACCATCGAGTTTTAACACGATTCCTAAAGTGTCACACCAGAAACACTCTAGGATTCGCAGTAAAACTCTATGGTACCATAGAGTTTTTAGAGTGACTCCTAGAGCGTCCCCACATTACATCCCTGTGTGATGACATCACTTCTGGGTGGTGTCATCGTGCCAGGGACGGCACGCACTGACAGGACTTTTGGGGGGCGGGGATCCCCCCAGCGGCCTGCTCCCTGCCGGCAGGTTGGGGCCCTCCAGGGAAGAGGATCCTGCACCCCCGGCGGGAGCTTGGCAGCCCTATCCCAACAATGCACTAATGGGGAGTGGGAGGGAACTTTATGGGAGAGGGGAGGAGCTCCACGACACGCATGTCAGGGACAACAAGCAACAACACTGTGATTTGGGGGGCAAAATTCTATGATAAAATTAGCTGCAAATCACAGAGTTTTGCCCCAAAACCTGAAAGTCACTGCCTGACATCCCCAACTTGCCTGCATCGCTTCCTGGTTGCGTGGGCAGGCCTGTCATGTTTATTTCCTGCTTCCTGGAGGTAAGAAGGGGTCATTTGGGGAGGGGGAGAGGAGCGCCCCAAATTGGGAGACCCTCGCCTGGACCAGGGGGTCTGGCAACCCTATCACTGATAGCAGGTCCATCCTAAAAGTGGGGTGGGGGGAACATGCTATCGATACAGAGATTCGCAAGCCATAGATGAACAGGCAGAGGTTGAACTACCTGCCTATAGGTCCACACTCATGGCTCGAAGACCACTGTGCTAGGGGATCTCCGGTCAGTCCCTCTATCTCTGCCTGACCTACCTCACAGGGTTGTTGTGAGGTTAACACGGAGAAGGGGGAGACCCACGTGTGCTGGACCGAGTTCCTTCAGAATGAAAAACATGTAAAGCTATTAGCAAGCAATTTACAGCAATCGAGGCGACGAGTCTGTCCGGTGGGGGCAAAAATTATCTCCTGAAGAGGGATCGAGTATTTTGCTAAGAAAGGACTTGTTAGAACTGACAAACGGCCGATGGAACGCCATTGTTCCTGCACCCAAGGAAGTTAGCAGGAGCACAAAAATGTTCTCAGTCTGCAAAGTCTTCTTTTGGCTCATAGGGGACCCACTGAAAGTCCCGAGAACGAACTGGTGGCAGAATGTATTAGCAAGTGGCAGCTGACCCATGGAGTTTTCATGGCAAGAGGTGTTCAGGGGTGGTTTGTCATCGCCTGCCTCTGCCCAGCAAACTCCGGACTTCCTTGGAGGTCTCCCATCCAAGTACCCTGTAGAGCAGGGGTGTCAAACATGCATCCCTGGGGCCAGATCTGGTCCTGGAGGGTTCTTATCAGGCCCGCGAGCAAGTCTGCTTTCTTCTCCCTCTCTCTTGTTTCCTTCTACGTCACAGCTTGCTTTGCCAGTCTTGCTTAATCGCACAGGAGCTACAGAGCAAAGCCTGTAAAATTTTCTCCATTGGCTGAGGCTCCTCCCTTGGGGAGGAGGGAGCGGAGGGAGATCTTGCTTTACCAGGCTCTCTCAATCGCACAGCAGAGCTACTGAGCCCAAGCCCTTTTCCCATCTATTGGCTAAGGTTCCATCCCCTCCTCATCCCCTGGGGAGGGAGGGAAAGAGCCAGAGCTTCCTTTGCCCAGTTCCCTCGATCATATAGGAAATATAGAAAATATTTGTGTTTATCTCTGCTACCTGGCATTACATTTTGATACACACGGTCCTGTCCAACAAAGTCTCATTTATGTCAGATCCGGCCCTCGTAACAAATGAGTGACACTCTCTCTGTAGGCTTTCAAAGCAAGAGATGAACAGAGCTGGATTGCCATTGCCTGCCTCTGTGCAGCGACCCTAGAATTCCTTGGGGGTCTCCCAGCCAAATACTAACCAAGGCTGACCCTGCTTCACTTTCCTAAATCTGCTGAGATCGAGCTAGCCTGGATCATCCAGGTCAATGTAAGGACCAGGGGTGGAATTCTAGCAGAAGCTCCTTTGCATATTAGGCCACACCCCTCTGATGCAGCCAATCCTCCTGGAGCTTACAGTAGGCCCTGTACTAAGAGCCCTGTCAGCTCTTGGAGGATTGGCTACATCTTGGGGGCGTGGCCTAATATGCAAAGGCGCTCCTGCTAGAATTCCATCCTTAGCAAGGACACATTACAAAGTGTGATTTTTTTGTCCAGTACAAACTGTTTGCCAGTTCTGCCAGCTGAGGGCACTGTATTGATACAGCGTCTGCTGCTTGTTCTGCATCAAGAGCGTGGAGAAGGAGCAGGAATTCCCTCACGCTTTCCTCTGAGATGACGGCAAAGAGAGGCAGCTAGCGTATCAATCGCAGCGGATGAGGCCGGATCCTGCGGATCCATTCCACTGACAATTCACTTTCCGCTGAAGACAGATGCTGGTGAGGTAGCTGTGTTGGTCTAAAGCAATAGAACAAGTTTGAGTCCCATGGCACCTCTGAGACCAAATAGAGTTTATTTTGGGGCAGGCCTCAGATTCAGCAGGAGCTCACAGGAGCACAGCTCCTGAACTTTTCTGAGGGTTCCCCCTCTTCCTCCCCACCTACTTTGTCCATTGAATAGTAGGTGCTGCTGCATAACAATCCCTGGATTAGGAGAGCGGGCAGCCAGCCAGCCACCAGGGCCTTTGCCAGGCCCCATCAGCCCTCATTAACCCCCGGAGAAGCCCGCGCCATCCTTTCTCCACTTCTTATGTGATTTTGGGCAGTGGGTGGTTTGCTGGCCTTTTGACTGGGGGGGAAGGGCAGCCCAGGAGAGCCCCAGGCGAGCGAGGCCTGCTTGGGGTGGCTGGATCTCTAGCCAGCCCAAGCAGGCCTCACTTGCCCAGGGCTCTCCTTTCTTACATTGGGTTGCTTTTGGCTGGGGTGGGGGGAGCATATGCTAATGAGTTATGCTAATGATCTCCACCACCTATTTTTCTACAAAATGACCTCCGGCTGAGGGCATAAGCTTCTGGATGTGTGCAGACTTCTTCACGCATCTGAAGAAATGTGCATGCACCCAAAAGCTTATACCCAGAATTAAATTTCATTGGTCATAAAGGTGCCATTGGATTCCAACCTTCTCCTCGAGCGAGGAGCACTCTGAGGAACGGAAGCAGGGCTTTTTTTGTGTGTGTGTAGCAGGGATTCCTTTGCATATTAGACCACACAACCCTGACGTAGCCAATCCTCCTGGAGTTTACTAAGAGACTTGTAATCACTTATGCATTCTCCAAGCCACCAGCTGGCTTGGCTAGGAGAAGCGGTTTAAAAATACAAATGTCTTTTCCAAGCTGACGGAAAGGACGGTGGGGGCTTTGAGAGCCACACAAGACAGCCAGTTTGGTGTAGTGGTTAAGTGCGTGGACTCTTATCTGGGAGAGCCGCATTTGATTCCCCACTCCTCCACTTGCAGCTGCTGGAATGGCCTTGAGTCAACCAGCCATAGCTCTCACAGAGCTGTCCTCGAAAGGGCAGCTGCTGTGAGAGCCCTCTCAGCCCCACCCACCTCACAGGGTGTCTGTTGTGGGGGGAGAAGATATAGGCGATTGTAAGCCGCTCCAAGACTCTGATTCAGAGAGAAGGGCAAGGTATAAATTTACAGTCTTCTTCTCCTTCTCTTGGAGGATTGGCTACATCAGGGAGGGGTGGCCTAATATGCAAAGTAGCTCCTGCTACAAAAAAAGCCCTGAACAGAAGTCTTCTTGACACAAAAGAAAACCCTATTGTTAGTGGAACAAATCTGGGAGATGCAACCCACTGGCTAATACAGGGTGCTTTTTCTGTAGCAGGAGCTCCTTTGCATATTAGGTCACAGCCCCTTGAAGCAGCCAATCCTCCAAGAGTTTACAGTAGGCCCTGTAAGAAGAGCCCTGTAAGCTCTTGGAGGACTGGCTACATCAGGGGTGTGTGGCCTAATATGCAAAGGAGGTCCTGCTATTAAAAAAAAAAATTCCCAGGCTAATACAATGGAAGGCTGGAGCCGCCTGGATTTGTTTCTCACAAAATGTTCAAGTAGGATACAATCTCTGGATCGAGGTAGCCGACAGGCAAGCCTCTTTCCCTAATCTGGACACAGAGACAACCATATGGCATCCTTACATCTTCTCCCATACATTTCTGCCTAGGAACTAAGATTTTTCAAAAAATTATTTATGCATTTATAGGCCCCCTTTCTTACAGGGACGCAACATGGATTGCACATCATCATGAGGTAGTTCAGTCGACGAAATGGGATATTCTGTAACCAGAGCATTAGGATTCTAGAAGTCCGGAACCACCAGAAAGAACCGAAACACAGCATAAATATGCATTTGAACCATTAAACTTAGGGTGTCAAACATGCGGCCCGGGGGCTGAATCAGGCCCCCAGAGGGATCTTATCAGGCCCCCGAGCAACTGGCTGTCGTCTGCTTCCTTCTCCCTCTCTCTTGCTTCCTTCTGCATCTCATTGTGCTTTGTAAGCCTTGCTCAATCGCACAGGAGCGAGCTCTATTTTCTCCATTAGCTGAGGCTCCTCCCTTGGGGAGGAAAGGGGGGGAGGCAGAGTTTGCTTTGACAGGCTCTCTCAGAGCTACTGAGCCAAGCCTCTCTTCCTTCTATTGGCTGAGGCTCCTCCCCCTCCTGGTCCCCTGGGGAAGGAAGGAAAGAGCCAGAGCCTCGTTTACCCAGTTCCCTGGATCCCATGGCAGGAATACAAAGAAAGCACCTTTAAGACAAATGAGTGCTAATATTTTAAACATGTTTTATTTTAAGCTTTTTGTAAAAAAAAAAAAAAAAGCTTTAATTGTGTTTGTGTCCTTTATAAATTTTATATCTCTGCTACCTAATCTAAAATAGGAACACACATGGCCCGGCCTGACATGGCCCCGCCCGACAAGGTCTCATTTATATTAGATCCGGCCCTTATAACAAATGAGTTTGACACCCCTGCATTAATGGTGCAGGAATTACTTTAGTGATCCTACTTACAACAAGCTCTATGCAGCAGTATAGACTACAATCCTCTGAACCGCCTTGTGCAAGACATTCCCCAGAGCTACAATAGAGAAAAGGCCCTCTTAAGTGTCCCATTGACCCAGGGATTTTTTTTTTGTAGAAGGAACTCATTTGCCTATTAGGCCACACCCCCACTGATGTAGCCAGTCTTCCTGGAGCTTACAGTAGGCCTGTGCTAAGAGCCCTGTAAACTCTTGGAGGATTGGCGACACAGGGGTGTGTGGCCTAATATGCAAAGGAGTTCCTGCTACAAAAAAAGTCCTGCATTGACCAAAGAAATCTGTTTGGTGGGTACATGAGAAAGGGCCTTTTCGGTGGCAGCCCCACAGTTTTGGAATGACCTCTCCAGGGATGTGAGCCTGGCCCCCTTTAGAAGGCAGCAGAAGATGGTTTCTTTTCATGATGACATTTGATTCCTTTTCGTTCTCCTGCCTACCAGCACTTTTAAATTGTTGGTTTTGATTTGTGGGTCTTTATATATTTTAATTGCATCTGCGGCGTAAGCAATTCCTGCAAGGTAGAAAGGTGGCTCATGTATATTTTGAATCAAACAAATACACACCCCAAGATGCTGGATCCACAGCAGAAGGATGTGATATTTGAGGCGCCTGCTACAAGGGGAAAGAAATAAACAAGCTCTATGGCCCGCCTCCAGGATAAGGATGCCCCACCTCCGTCCACCGAAATCTGGCCACGGCTGTCAATATCAGGGATGGGGAACTCACCACCATGTGGTTGATGGAGACCCAGCAGTCCTCTGGGAAATCCTGCAGCATCGGGACCAGAAACTGCAAGCACCCGTCCCAGTGGCACAGCAGCAGCATCATGCCGATGAGGTTGAAGATCCGGACCACGGCGCTTGCCAGGTCGTAGGTCATGTGGAAGATCTGGACGACGGGCACAAAAATGGGCACGTGAGGAGGAGGCAGGGACCTGGAAGCCTCACCCTCCCCACCCTGTGCTTTGAAAACCAATTTCAAACCGGCTTCTCCTACAAGAGGTACCATAGAGTTTTCCCTCCCAAATTGCTAGAGCGTCCAGGAAAACCATAGAGTTTCCCCAGAAGCTCCTAGAGCGGCTGGGTGCAATGTTGCCAGCGCGACGATGTCACTGCGAGTAACGTCATCGTGCTGGTGACGTCGGGGGGAGGATCCCCCCTGCCGGCCCAATGCAGGCCAGCGAGTTGGGAATCTCCAGGGTGGGGAAAACCCCGCCCAACCTGGGAGCTTGGCATTCCCAGCTGATGCCCAGCCAGCTGAGCCTGTTACCACCCCTGTCAGGGTTGCCTCTGCAGCGAGCCAACGACCCAGGCTTCAGGATGGAACATAAGAACATAAGAGAAGCCATGCTGGATCAGGCCAATGGCCCATCCAGTCCAACACTCTGTGTCACACAGTGGCCATAAGAACATAAGAGAAGCCATGTTGGATCAGGTCAATGGCCCATCCAGTCCAACGCTCTGTGTCACACAGTGGCCATAAGAACATAAGAGAAGCCATGTTGGATCAGGTCAATGGCCCATCCAGTCCAACGCTCTGTGTCACACAGTGACCATAAGAACATAAGAGAAGCCATGTTGGATCAGGCCAATGGCCCATCCAGTCCAACACTCTGTGTCACACAGTGGCCATAAGAACATAAGAGAAGCCATGTTGGATCAGGTCAATAGCCCATCCAGTCCAACACTCTGTGTCACACAGTGGCCATAAGAACATAAGAGAAGCCATGTTGGATCAGGCCAATGGCCCATCCAGTCCAACACTCTGTGTCACACAGTGGCCATAAGAACATAAGAGAAGCCATGTTGGATCAGGCCAATGGCCCATCCAGTCCAACAGCCTGTGTCACACAGTGACCAAATAAACCAAGTGCCATCAGGAGGTCCATCAGTGGGGCCAGGGCACTAGAAGCCCTCCCACTGTCCCTCCCCAAGCAGCAAGAATACAGAGCATCACTTGCCCCAGACAGAGAGTTTCAACAATACGCTGTGGCTAATAGCCACTGATGGCCTTGTGCTCCATATGTTTATCCAACCCTCTCTTGAAGCTGGCTATGCTTGTAGCTGCCACCACCTCCTGTGGCAAAAGACTGCCTTGCCTCCCCTTGCCCCAGAATCAAGGGAACGCAGAAGGTGATGGGCACGCTTGGAGCTCATTTTCATTTAATTTCATTTTATTCGATTTACATCCCGCCCTCCCCACCGAGGCGGCTCAGGGCGGCTCACAACATAAAATTCTAACAATAAGATTAATGAATATTAAAATACATTAAATAGTTTACAGTAGTTAAAACAAGAAAACGATCTATCAATGTGCTATCCTAAAACCTTCCTTTGGGGTTTTTCAGGTACCGGTCAGTTATATGCCAACCGGAAGAGGACTGTCTTACAGGCCCTGTGGAACTGCCCAAGGTCCCGCAGGGCCCTCACCTCTTCCGGTAGCTGGTTCCACCAGCAAGGGGCTGTAATCGAAAAGGCCCTGTCCCTGGTTGACTTCAGACGGGCCTCCTTCGTCCTGGGGATTGTTAGTAGATTTTGAGAACCAGATCTAAGCACTCGCTGGGGAACATGTGGGGAGAGACGGTCCCTAAGGTAGGCAGGTCCTAGGCCATATAGGGCTTTAAAGATAATAACCAGCACCTTGTACCGAACCCGGTATATTATTGGCAGCCAGTGCAGTCCCCGGAGCCCCGGCTGAATGTGCTCCCACCTGGGGAGCCTTAATAACAGCCGGGCGGCGGCATTCTGCACTAGCTGCAACTTCCGGGTTCGGCACAGGGGCAGCCCCATGTAGAGGGCATTACAGTAGTCCAACCTTGAGGTGACCGTTGCATGGATCACTGTTGCCAGATCGTCGCGTTCCAGGAGAGGGGCCAGCCGCCTCGCCCGCCTAAGATGAAAGAATGCGGACTTAGCAGTGGCTGCTATTTGGGCCTCCATCGTCAGGGCAGGCTCCAATAGTACCCCCAAGCTCTTGACCCTGTGTGCCATTGTCAGTGGCGCACCGTCAAAGGCTGGTAGGGGAATTTCCCTTCCCGGAGCACGTCGACCCAAGCAAAGGACCTCTGTCTTCGCTGGGTTTAGTTTCAATCTACTCAGCCTGAGCCATCTAGCCACGGCTTGTAACGCCAGGTCCAGATTTTCTGGGACACAGTCAGGCTGGCCGTCCATGAGTAGATAGAGCTGGGTGTCATCAGCATATTGGTGACAACCTAACCCATACCTCCGGGCAGTCTGGGCAAGGGGGCGCTCCTCAAGAAGAGATGGAGTGCATGCATGCACCTCGGAGCCTGGCATTTACCAAGTCAGTAGGAGCACCTGGGGCTAGTGAGCCAAACAGACAGCTCCCCTGCAAGTTTAATACCAGACCCAGCTGTGAACTACCCATTAAACAGAGGACTTCTGACAGCTCAGGCTGCGGGGAACAACTCATCAACATTCCAGAGACGCCATGACCCCAGCACCTGACCCTGATACCGCTGGTGATTTCTGAACTCCTGCTTGACTGTGCCTCTTGGGCCTCTTGTTTGGTGTAGCGGTGAAGTGTGCGGACTCTTATCTGGGAGAACTGGGTTTGATTCCCCACTCCTCCACTTGCACCTGCTGGAATGGCCTTGGGTCAGCCATAGCTCTGGCAGAGGTTGTCCTTGAAAGGGCAGCAGCTGGAAGAGCCCTCTCAGCCCCACCCACCTCACAGGGTGTCTGTTGTGGGGGGAGAAGATAAAAGAGATTGTAAGCCACTCTGAGACTCTGATTCAGAGAGAAGTGTCCCTGCTTTGTCGCCCTCGGTTTCTACAGCCTGAGTCTACCCTGCTCTGGGACACTGGCTCCCAATCAGGGACTGTGTTGATCAGGGGTGTCAAACTTGCAGTTCGGGGGCCAAATCAGGCCCCCAAAGAGCTCCTATCAGGCCCCCAAGCAACTGGCTGTCATCTGCTTCCTTCTCCCTCTCTCTTGCTTCCTTCTGCATCACAGCTTGCTTTGCGAGGCTTGTTCTATTGTACAGGAGCTACAGAGCAAAACCTCTATTTTCTCAATTGGCGGAGGCTCCTCCCTGAGTCCTCTGGGAAAAGAAGGAAAGAGCTAGAGCTTCCTTTGCCCAGTTCCCTGGATCCCATGGGAGAAATACAAAGAAAGCATCCTTAAGACCAATGGGTGCTAACGTTTTAAACGTGTTTTTAATTTTTTAAAAAATACATTTGTGTTTGTCTGTGTTCTTTATAAAATTTATATCTCTGCTACCTAATCTTAAATAGGTACACACATGGCCTGACCTAACAAGGCTTGGCTCGACCTGACATGGCCCGCCCCCTCAAGGTCTCATTAATGTCAAATCCGGCCCTCAAAACAAATGAGTTCGACACCCCTGGTAGATTCTAACTCTCTGGGGGCAAGAGGATCCCCCTCTACACACAATTCCTGGCTTCTGCATAAAACTACAGCCCCCCCCCTCGCCCCAGCACTGATTCTTACAAAGAAACTCAGATCCGGGTCCAGTAGCATCTCCGTGTTCGGAGGCACTCAGCCTCTGGATCTCAGTGCCAGGAGGCAACATCAGGAAAAGATCTCGGCCTCTCTGCCCTGTTGCTGGACTTCCCGGGGCGAGATTAAGGCCAACAGCCCAACAATGGCGCCCCTCAGCCCTTCCATGGGCTTATCAAGACACGAACACTCCATAAGTGCTGAAGGTGAAATAAGAGACTGAACATTCCGTTTTCTTCCAGGCCAGACTTCATAAACATAAGAACATAAGAGAAGCCATGTTGGATCAGGCCAGTGGCCCATCCAGTCTATGTCTGTGTCACTCCAGGTGCCATCAGGAGGTCCATCAGTGGGGCCAGGACACTAGAAGCCCTCCGACTGTGTCCTCCTCTCCCCCCAAGCACCAAGAATACAGAGCATCACTGCCCCAGACAGAGAGTTCCAACAATACGCTGTGGCTAATAGCCACTGATGGACCTCTGCTCCATATGTTGATCCAATCCCCTCTTGAAGCTATAACACAACTATATCTCTTGAAGCTATAACACCTTCTTGAAGCTATAACACAACCCCACAACTATATTAAATATAAACTTTTTTTAAAAAAAATATTTATTTAAGACTAATAAGCAGTAAGCAATGTCTGCAAAAAAACCCAAATAACCAAATTCAACCCCTTTCGTTGGTGCCCTAAACATGTGCTCATTTTGCTTCTTGGTTAATCCAGGACTGGGACCTCCAGAGAAACCGGTTGGCCACTGTATGAGATGGGATGCTGGACTAGATGGACCCTCACTGGTCTGACCAAGCAGGGCTCTTCTGATGTTCTTCTGAGGGGAAGGCCTTGGCCTCTCTGCCCTGTTGTTGGCCCTCCAGAGGAACTGGTTGAGGCCACTGTGTGAGGCAGGATATTGGGCTAGTTGGATTCTTACTGGTCTGATCCAGCAGGGCTCTTAGAAGATGATGAAGAAGAAGAGGAGGAGGAAGAGGCGATTGGATCTTATACCCACCCCACCCTTTACTACCGGAAGGAATCCCAGTGTGGCTTACAATCTCCTTTCCTCCCCCCCCCCCAAAAAAACACAAACATTTACCCTGTGAAGTAGGTAGAGCTGAGAGAGCTCTGATAGAAACTGCACTTGAGAGGAACAGCTTTGTGAGCATTTGTTACCAACTCAAGAGGCCACATCAGCAGGTGCATGTAGAGGAGTGGGGAATCGAACCTGGTTCTCCAGATAAGAGTCCGTGCACAACCACTACACCAAACTGGCTCAGGGAAAAACCTCTGCCTTTCTGCCCTGTTGTTGGCCCTCCAGAGGAACTGGTTGAGGCCTCTGTGTGAGATAGGATGCTGGACAAGATGAACCCTGACTGGTCTGATCCAGCAGGGCTCTTCTGATATACTTATGAGGGGAAGGCCTTGGACTCTCTGCCAGAGGGACTGACTGAGACAAGAAGCTGGACTAGATGGACCACTGATCTGATCCAGCAGGGCTCGTCTGATGTTCTCATGATCTTAGAGACAGACACGATTTTTTGGGCATAAGCTTTCGAGAGTCAAAGCTCCCTTTGTCAGCCTCAACTTGCGAGAGCTCACCCCCCCCCCCCCCAAATCTTGTCAGTCTCTTAAGGTGCTGCTGGATTCAAATCTAGCTGTTCCACTACAGACCAAAACAGCTACCCTCTGAACCTTGCAAAGAAACCATAGCTTTTCAACCAATGCCAAACGGGAGAAAGATTTGTATTGCAGACAGGAGTGGACTTCTAGCAGCAGGAACTCTTTTGCATATCAGGCCACACACCCCTGATGTAGTCAATCCTCCAAGAGCTTACAAGGCTCTTTTTTCATAAGCTCTTGGAGGATTGGCTACATCAGGGGTGTGTGGCCTAATATGCAAAGGAGCTCCTGCTAGAATTCCATCCCTGAGTGCAGATAACCTGCTGTTGTGGATTTCCACACTCCTCGCATCAGGGGGAAATGTTTTTGCATCGGAGACTATTTACATCTTCATGGAAGAGGAGAGTCTTGCACAGGCAGCAAGCTGGCTAAATGGGGCCCCCATATTCAGAGGCAGTCTACCCTCTGAACAACAGTTGCAGAGGGGGACAGCCTTAACAATCATACTCTGCTTTCGCCAGTTCTATATGCCAGTTCTGCCAGCCGAGGGCACTCGATTGCTACAGCGTCTGCCGCTTGCTCTGTATCAGCGTCTGCAAGAATGTGAAGCAGCGGCAATTCCCTCACGCTTTCCTCTGAGATGACGGCAAAGAGAGGCAGCCTGCGTATCCATCGCAGCGGATGAGGTCGGATCCTACGGATCCATTCCACTGACAATGCCACTTTCCCCTGAAGACTGATGCTGGTGAGGTAGCTGTGTTGGTCTGAAGCAGAGCTTTTTTTTTGTAGCAGGATCTCCTTTGCATATTAGGCCACACACCCTTGATGTAGCCAATCCTCCAAGAGCTTACAGGGCTCTTAGAACAGGGCCTACTGTAAACTCTAGGAGGATTGGCTACAGCAGGGGTGTGTGGCCTAATATGCAAAGGAGCTCCTGCTAGAATTCCACCCCTGCCTTTGGCTAATACTAAGTACTGAAAGACTAAAACCTAAAAAAAACCCCCTTTTTGACAACAAAAAAGACTAATTTTAAGAGGAGTGGGGTTGTTAGCTGTTGTTTTGGTTTCTGTGTTTCAGGAGAGAGGATGGGGCTCAAGCATAGCTGAAAAATACCCACTGATTTAAAGGCCAGCTCCTTTAATCTCTAAAAAGGAAGTTCGCTACGAGAGTTTGTTGGAATCTGACCTGAATACTTGGCAGTAGTAGATAGAAGGTATGTTGCACATAAGAACATAAGAGAATCCATGTTGGGATCAGGGCAATGGCCCATCCAGTCCAACACTCTGTGTCACACAGTGCCCATAAGAACATAAGAGAAGCCATGTTGGATCAGGCCAGTGGCCCATCCAGTCCAACACTCTGTGTCACACAGTGGCCATAAGAACATAAGAGAAGCCATGTTGGATCAGGCCAATGGCCCATCCAGTCCAACACTCTGTGTCACACAGTGGCCATAAGAACATAAGAGAAGCCATGTTAGATCAGGCCAGTGGCCCACCCAGTCCAACACTCTGTGTCACACAGTGGCCATAGGAACATAAGAGAAGCCATGTTGGGTCAGGCCAGTGGCCCACCCAGTCCAACACTCTGTGTCACACAGTGGCCATAAGAACATAAGAGAAGCCATGTTAGATCAGGTCAATGGCCCATCCAGACCAACACACTGTCACACTGTGGCCAATTAAACCAGGTGTCATCAAGAGGTTCACAAGTGGGGCCAGGACACTAGAAGCCCTCCCACTGTTGCCCCCCACAAGCACCAAGAATACAGAGCATTACTGCCCCAGACAGAGAGTTCCATCAATACCTTGGGGCTAATAGCCATTGATGGACCTCTGCTCCATATTCATCCAGTCCCCTCTTGGGGGTCATTTTAGACTGTTCAGAATTCTAGCCATAAATTTACTCGGAATGCTGGGCAGACGTGTTCTAAATAACTAGAAGAATGGGGTGGGCCTGACATAGACCCACCTCTTCCCACTGGTGGATGTATCGGATGAGGCGGGAGAGGCGAAGGAGGCGCAGCAGGCTGAGAATCTTGGTGAAGCGGACAATGCGCAAGGCCCGTGCCGTTTTGTAGACGTCGGAATCCACCTGGGTCTCCAGGTCTACGATGAGGAAGATGTAGTCGACAGGGATGGAGGAGACAAAGTCCACCAGAAACCAGCTCTTGAGATACTTCATCTTGATGGTGTGAGGGTCCAGGATGATCTCCGTGTTGTCCTCCACCACGATGCCCGTGCGGAAGTTCAGCACCAGGTCGGCCAGGAAGAAGGTGTCTGAGAGGACGTTGAAGACGATCCACGGCGGCGTGTTTTCGTCTTTGAAGAACGTGATCCCCACCGGCAGGATGATCAAATTCCCCACCATCAGCAACAACATGATCAAGTCCCAGTAGAACCTGTGAAACAGAAGTCAAACGGCAGTCATCTTTGTGGAAGAAACCACAGTGAAATATAGGTTGCCTCTGCCACTTCCCCAGTTGGTCAGAAGTCTGGGAGAAAGAAGTACTTTTCTCCCTTTCTCACAATACACGAACTTGTGGACATTCAATGAAATTGCTGAGCAGTCGAGTTAGAACGGATAAAAGGAAGTACTTCTTCACCCAAAGGGTGATTAACATGTGGAATTCACTGCCACAGGAGGTGGTGGCAGCTACAAGCATAGCCAGCTTCAAGAGGGGAATGGATAAGCATATGGAGCAGAGGTCCATCAGTGGCTATTAGCCACAGCTTATTGTTGGAACTCTGTCTGGGGCATTGATGCTCTGTATTCTTGTGCATGGGGGGGGGCAAAGTGGGAGGGCTTCTAGCCCCACTGGTGGACCTCTTGATGGCACTTGGGTTTTTTTGGCCACTGTGTGACACAGAGTGTTAGACTGGATGGGCCATTGGCCTGATCCAACATGGCTTCTCTTATGTTCTTCACAATAATCACAAGACTGGCCAGAGTCTGACAGTCCCTACCCAATGATTTGGAGTTGGGAGTGAGCAGTGAAGTGGCCAAGTTTGCAGATGACACTAAATTGTTCAGGGTGGTGAGAACCAGAGAGGATTGTGAGGCACTCTTAAGGGATCTTTTGAGACTGGGTGAGTGGGCGTCAATGTGGCAGATGAGATTCAATGTGGCCAAGTGCAAAGTAATGCATATTGGGGCCAAGAATCCGAGCTACAAATACAAGTTGATGGGGTGTGAACTGGCAGAGACTGACCAAGAGAGAGATCTTGGGGTCATGGTAGATAACTCACTGAAAATGTCAAGACAGTGTGCGATTGCAATAAAAAAGGCCAACACCATGCTGGGAATTATTAGGAAGGGAACTGAAAACAAATCAGCCAGTATCATAATGCCCCTGTATAAATCGATGGTGCGGTCTCATTTGGAATACTGTGTGTAATTCTGGTCACTGCACCTCGAAAAGGATATTATAGCATTGGAAAAAGTCCAGAAAAGGGCAACTAGAATGATTAAAGGGTTGGAACACTTTCCCTATGAAGAAAGGTCAAAATGCTTGGGGCTCTTTAGCTTGGAGAAACATCAACTGCGGGATGACATGATAGAGGTTTACAAGATAATGTGTGGGATGGAGAAAGCAGAGAAAGAAGTACTTTTCTCCCTTTCTCACAATACAAGAACTCATGGGCATTTGATGAAATTGCTGAGCAGTCAGGTTAAAACAGATAAAAGGAAGTACTTCTTCACCCAAAGGGTGATTAACTTGTGGAATTCACTGCCACAGGAGGTGGTGGCGGCTACAAGCAAAGCCAGCTTCAAGAGGGGGTTAGATAAAAATATGGAGCAGAGGTCCATCAGTGGCTATTAGCCACAGTATGTGTGTATATATATGTAATTTTTTGGGCCACTGTGTGACACAGAGTGTTGGACTGGATGGGCCATTGGCCTGATCCAACATGGCTTCTCTTATGTTCTTATGTTCAAGGGACCATTACTGCTCTTGTCCAAAGACTACAAGGAGTGGAAGGGCTTTTATTTCATTTAAAAAAGCCTCCCACATATCATCAGGGAAAAAACAGGTGAAGAAAAAAGTGATTAGAACATAAGAGAAGCCATGTTGGATCAAGCTGATTGATCCAGTCCAACACTCTGTCACACAGTGGCCAAAAAGCCCAGGTCCCAACAGTGGGGCGAGGACACTAGAAGCCCTCCCACTATTCCCACTCCCCAAGCACCAAGAATATAGAGCATCACTTGCCCCAGACAGAGTTCCAACTATATACTGTGGCTAATAGCCACTGATGGACCTCTGCTCCATATCTTGATCCAATCCCCACTTGAAGCTGGCTATGCTTATAGCTGCCACCACCTCCTGTGGCAGTGAATTCCATGTGTTCATCACCCTTTGGGTAAAGAAGTACTTCCTTTAATCCATTCTAACCTGTCAACATATTAGGCCACACCCCCTGTCATCACCACTGTTTCACACAGGACTGTTTTGACGGGAAAGCCCAGCAGGAACTCATTTGCATATTAGGCCACACCCCCTGATGCCAAGCCAGCTGGAACTGCATCCCCTGTGCATGCCTGCTCCAAAAAAGCCCTGCTCACAACAATCCTGTGAGGTAGGTGAGCGTGTGTGACTGGCCCAAGGTCCACCAGTGAGCATCCCATGGCAGAGTGGAGATTCGAATCTGAGTCCCCAGATTCTAGTCCGATACTCTAACCCAGGGGTGTCGAGCTCATTTGTTATGAGGGCCAGATCTGACATAAATGAGACCTTGTTGGACCGGGCCATGTCGGGTTGGGCTGAGCCATGTCGGGCCGGGCCATGTGTGTACCTATTTAAGATTAGATAGCAGAGATATAGATTTTATAAAGAACACAAACAAACACATATATATTTAAATATATAAACACAAATATATATATTTAGCGGTCTTAAAGATGCTTTCTTTGTATTCTTCCCATGAGATCTAGGGAACTGGGCAAAGGAAGCTCTGGTTCTTTCCTTCCTTCCGCAGGGGACTGGGGGCGGGGATCAGCCAATAGAAGGAAGAGAGGCTTGGCTCAGTAGCTCTGCTGTAACTGAGAGAGCCTGGCAAAGCAAGCTCTTCCCCTCGCCTTATCCCCAAGGGAGGAGCCTCAGCCAATGGAGAAAACAGAGGTTTTGCTCTGTAGCTCCTGTATGACTGTTATGCAGGAGGAAGCAAGAGAAAGGGAGAAGGAAGCAGATGACAGCCAGTTGCTCGAGAGCCTGATAGGAGCCCTCCGAGAGCCTGATTCGGCATGTTTGACATCCCTGCTCAAACCGCTATACCAAACATTTCTTTTATTCGCATATATTCAAGCAGAGTATTCAGGAACTAAATGCATAGCTCAAAAGGCAAATGGATTAGAAATATCTTCAAAGAGATCCCTCATTCCTACAATTTATATATAAATGAGAATTTGCTTTGTGAATTGGCTCCAGGTTTGCTTCCCCATTGCCTGCTAAGGGCTCTGAGAGTTAATACAGGGAGAAGCCATGTGTTTATTGACTAAAGATCATTAAGTGATAAACGATGCTTTAATCGTGTTTTAAAGTTTGATCTCCTGAACAAGGTCAAAAACCAGCGCTTTGTAACGTGCCATCTGCCAGGGATCAATAAGCCAGCCCTGGAGTCAAATACAATGCAAATGTGAATCAGGGGCCTTGACTCAGTGGAAGAGAATATGCACAGCATGCAGAAGCTTCCAGGTTCAGTCCTCAGCATCTCAACGTTGAAAGAACACATAAGAACATCAGAAGAGCCCTGCTGGATCAGACCAGTGAAGGTCCATCTAGTCCAGCATCCTGCCTCACGCAGTGGCCTCAACCAGTTCCTTTGGAGGGCCAACAACAGGGCGGAGAGGCCAAGGCCTTCCCTTCATAAGAACATCAGAAGAGCCCTGCTGGATCAGACCAGTGAAGGTCCATCTAGTCCAGCATCCTGCCTCACGCAGTGGCCTCAACCAGTTCCTCTGGAGGGCCAACAACAGGGCGGAGAGGCCAAGGCCTTCCCTTCATAAGAACATCAGAAGAGCCCTGCTGGATCAGACCAATGAGGGTCCATCTAGTCCAGCCTCCTGTCTCACACAGTGGCCTCAACCAGTTCCTCTGGAGGGCCAACAACAGAGCAGAGAGGCCGAGGCCTTCCCCTCAGAAGAACATCAGAAGAGCCCTGCTGGATCAGACCAGTGAGGATCCATCTAGTCCAGTCTCCTGTCTCACACAGTGGCCTCAACCAATTCCTCTGGAAGGCCAACAACAGGGCAGAGAGGCTGAGGCCTTCCCCTCATAAGAACATCAGAAGAGCCCTGCTGGATCAGACCAGTGAGGGTCCATCTAGTCCAGCATCCTGCCTCACACAGTGGCCTCAACCAGTTCCTCTGGAGGGCCAACAAAAGGGCAGAGAGGCCGAGGCCTTCCCCTCATAAGAACATCAGAAGAGCCCTGCTGGATCAGACCAGTGAGGGTCCATCAAGTCCAGCCTCCTGTCTCACACAGTGGCCTCAACCAGTTCCTCTGGAGAGCCAACAACAGGGCAGAGAGGTTGAGGCCTTCTCATAAGAATATCAGAACAGCCCTGCTGGATCAGACCAGTGAGGGTCCATCTCATCCAGCATCCTGTCTCTCACAGTGGCCTCAACCAGTTCCTCTGGAGGGCCAACAACAGGACAGTCCGACAGAGAGGCTGAGGCCTTCCCTTCATAGGAAATTCAGAAGGGCCTTGCTGGATCAGACCAGAGGTCCGTCAAGTCCAGCATGCTACCTCACAGAGTGGTCTCACCCAGTTCCTCTGGAGGACCAACAACAGGGCTGAGAGGCTGGAGGCCTTCCGCTTTTATGAATGTAAGAAAAGCTCTGCTAGATCAGACCAGTGTAAAAAAAAAAAAAAGGTGACGTAGCATCTAGTCCAGCATCCTGTCTCACACAGTAGCCAGCTAGTTCTTCTGGAGGGCCAACAGAAGGGCAGAGAAGCTTAGGCCTTCCTCTGATAAGAACATCAGAAGAGCCCTGCTGGATCAGGCCAGTGAGGGTCCATCTAGTCCAGCCTCCTGCCTCACACAGTGGCCTCAACCAGTTCATCTGGAGGACCAACAACAGGGCACAGAGGGTGAGGCCTTCCCCTCATAAGAACATCAGAAGAACCCTGCTGGATCAGACCAGTGAGGGTCCATCTAGTCCAGCCTCCTGCCTCACACAGTGGCCTCAACCAGTTCCTCTGGACCAACAACAGGGCAGAGAGGCCGAGGCCTTCCCCTCATAAGAACATCAGAAGAGCCCTGCTGGATCAGACCAGTGAGGGTCCATCTAGTCCAGCCTCCTGCCTCACACAGTGGCCTCAACCAGTTCCTCTGGACCAACAACAGGGCAGAGAGGCCGAGGCCTTCCCCTTAGAAGAACATCAGAAGAGCCCTGCTGGATCAGAGCAGTGAGGGTCCATCTAGTCCAGCCTCCTGCCTCACACAGTGGCCTCAACCAGTTCCTCTGAAGGACCAACAACAGGGCAGAGAGGCTGAGGCCTTCCGCTTATAAGAACATCAGAAGAGCCCTGCTGGATCAGACCAGTGAGGGTCCATCTAGTCCAGCATCCTGTCTCACAAAGCGGCTTCAACCAGTTCCTCTGGAGGGCCAACAACAGGGCAGAGAGGCCGAGGCCTTCCCCTTAGAAGAACATCAGAAGAGCCCTGCTGGATCAGAGCAGTGAGGGTCCATCTAGTCCAGCCTCCTGTCTCACACAGTAGCCTCAACCAGTTCCTCTGGAGGGCCAACAACAGGGCAGGGAGGCCGAGGCCTTTCCCTCAGAAGAACATCAGAAGAGCCCTGCTGGATCAGACCAGTGAGGGTCCATCTAGTCCAGCATCCTGCAACCAGTTTCTTGGGAGGGCCAACAACAGGGAGGAGCAGGAGGAGGAAAAGAAGAAGAAGGATTATTTATACCCTGTCCTTCATTCAGAGTCTCAGAGCAGCTTACAATTCCTTCCCTTCCTCTCTCCACAACAGACATCCTGTGAGGCAGGTGGGTCTGAAAGGGCTCTGAGAGAAGAGCTCGTAAGAGCATTGGAATTTTCTACCTGTTCTGCACGTCCTTTGCAATGTTCTAAAGTTCCAGTCGTTATTGGGTTGATACTGTCCCTGTTTCCCTATTGCATGACCTAGGAAGAAGATCCTGGCTCCCTGCCAATCAAGAGATAAGTCAGCAAAAGGTCAAGAAGAAAGGGGAAGTCTCCTCTCAGTCTTCCCACTCTTAGCCATGTTTTCCCCATTGCAAGATGTAGTTTCTTAGTGCTTGGTTCTTTTTTCTCCCAGTTCCCCATTCCCTTGTAGTAATGAATATATTTTTGCTTTCATACTAAAAGCCTCTCGAGTGTTATTTCGATCCAGCGATCCATTGAACTGTCTGAGATACAGAAATTGAATTTCAAACAGAAAAATCTCTATCAGAGAGAGCAGCTCCAAGAGAACTTGTGACCGAGCCAAGGTCACCCAGCTGGCTGTATGCGGAGAAGCGGGGACTCAAACCCTGCTCTCCAGATTAGAGTCTGCTGCTCTTACCCCTTACACCAAACTGGGAGGAAGGCAGAGCCAAACACAACAACAAAACCACAACCATGTGTGAGGGACAAGAGGAGTAAGTACTGCCCCGACCTGGATAGCCCAGGCAAGCCCAATCTCGTCAGATCTCAGAAGCTAAGCAGAGTCAGCTTTGTCTTGGATGGGAGACCTCTTTGGAATGCCAGAAGTCAAGAAGTGGGGTCAGGTTTTATTCAGTCATCTCTCTGAATATCCTCCAGGCCCTCAGAGGGTTCCCACAAACACACACGCATATACACACACACATAAAAATGCAAAAATACAATACAAAACAAAAAAGTTGAATAACTATTAAAAATAGACATGAAAGAGGAATCAAGGACAGAATAAAACCAATACCGTAGTGCTCGGCAGCTGTTTGCACATCCAATTAGAATTCCAACAGGCAATGAGAAGCCCTACTGGGCATGAGCCCCACCCCCACCCCAATCCCTTGCTCTTTCTACAAACACTTGACATCAGGAAAGATATTGGTGGGCACCAGGGTTTTTTATTTAGCAGGAACTCCTTTGCATATTAGGCCACACACCCCTGATGTAGCCAATCCTCCTGGAGCTTACAGCAGGCCCTGTACAAATTGCCCTTGGAGGATTGGCTACATCAGGGGGTGTGGCCTTATATGCAAAGGAACGGGGCTTTCTTTGTAGCAGGAGCTCCTTTGCATATTAGGCCACACACCCCTGATGTAGCCAATCTTCCTGGAGCTTACAGTAGGCCCTGTGCGAAGAGCCCTGTAAGCTCTTGGAGGATTGGCTACAGGGGTGGAATTCTAGAAGGAGCTCCTTTGCATATTAGGCCACACACCCCTGATGTAGCCAATCCTCCTGGAGCTTACAGTAGGCCCTGTATGAAAAGCCCTGTAAGCTCTTGGAGAATTGGCTACATCAGTGGTGCGTGGCTCAATATGCAAAGGAATTCCTGCTACAAAAAGCCCTGTGTTCGACCATACCTTGACCTCTCCACAAAACCTATTTTTGGATGATACCTATTGGCTAGCGCTTGTGATGGCCCCCTTAATATGTTTCCATCTAGCTTCAGAGCAACTTCACAATTATTTTGAAAACATTTCCTTCTTTAAAAAAATAAAGAAAGAAATATATCCCCCAGAGAACACTACAATCTGGTACTCAACATTTGCTGACCATCCCTGGCCTGAAAGACGTCCGATTATCCTTGACCAGAGCCAGGGCCTTTTCGGCCTTGGCCCCAGCCTGGTGGAATCAGCTCCCCTCAGAGATCCAGGCCCTTACTGAATTGTTACCTTTCCATAGGGCCTGTAAGGTGAAGCTATTCCACCAGCCTTTTGGTTGAGGCAGCGGATGTCCCGTTCCTTTGGCTGACCCTATGCTGTGACACCACCTCTGCTGCAATACTGATTTTATACTATCCATGTTTAGTATATTATGATGTGCCCAACTGAGTCGCCAAATTGTATTGTCTACTTTGATTGGTTTTAGAAGAAGATGAAGAAGATATTGGATTTATATCCCGCCCTCCACCCCGAAGAGTCTCAGAGCAGCTCATAATCTCCTTTACCTTCCTCCCCCGCAACAGACACCCTGTGAGGTGGGTGGGGCTGGAGAGGGCTCTCACAGCAGCTGCCCTTTCAAGGACAACCTCTGCCAGAGCTATGGCTGACCCAAGACCATGCTAGCAGGTGCAAGTGGAGGAGTGGGGAATCAAACCCGGTTCTCCCAGATAAGAGTCCACGCACTTAACCACTATACCAAACTGGCTCTCCTTCACTAGGATTCCAGTTTGAATTAATTATTGTTTTGGGGAAGGCAATGGCAAACCACCCCGTAAAAAGTCTGCCATGAAAACGTTGTGAAAGCAACCTTACCCCAGAGTCGGAAATGACTGGTGCTTGCACAGGGGACTGCCTTTACCTTTAATTATTGTTTTACTGTTTTAAAATGTTGTTATCCACCCTGAGCCCATCTGGGAAAAGGTGGAATATAAATTAAACAAACAAACAAATAGTAAAGGGAGAACAGAGAAATTTACCTCTTGCCGTGCTTTTTTAAAAAATGAATAGGCCACCTGGATTGCGGGGATCTCAGACTGATGGCGGAATCAAAATCTGGCTCATAGGATGCATATTTGATATGAAGATTGCCAAAAAGGGAGCAAGATAGATCAGTGAAGAGGATGAACTGGGATTTTCCCTTTGAAATTTGAATGTCTCCACCTCAAAACATGGTTCCAAGGACATTTGAAGGTCACCTTCATCTTTCTCTAATATAACCGAGCAGGGGTGGAATTCTAACAGGAGCTCCTTTGCATATTAGGCCAAACCGCACTGATGTAGCCAATCCTCTAAGGGCTTACAAAAAAGAGCCTTGTAAGCTCTTGGGGGATTGGCTACATCAGGGGTGTGTGGCCTAATATGCAAAGGAGCTCCTGCTAGAATTCCACCCCTGTAACAGAGGCTTATGGACGAAAGAAGTTGAAACAATTTAATTAGCAATTGTCACTTAAATATCATTATTGCCCGGGTGGAGGAATGGATACTTTCCCCTTGGATTGCTTGGTTTATCTTCATGTCCTAGAATTTTCCATCTCTCTCTTTTTTTTGCAGCTCTCAGGATCATTTCGAATGAGCTCGCAGAAACCCTCTCTCTGGTATTCCCCTCTCTTTGCCAGCTAAATCCTCAATTCCTTCTTGGCAGTGCCCTGTTTCTGCTGGGCACAGTTCCAGGGATACCTCTCGCTGGCATCCTCTGCTTATGTGCTCAGATACGGTAGGAAACCAATGGAGTTTTTCTCCTGAGGAAACCTTACGGTGAATCAAAACAAGGCACGGTCAAAGTGCCAAGGTAGACTCAGCTACTGGGTAATCCATAAACATCCTCAACTTGGGTCTTGTTAAGTGGCAGACGCTTCAGCACAATAGTTGCCTTTCTTCAGACCAAGTTTCTAGACCTCATGGAAGCAGGAAAATGCTCAGAGAAACAGAGATGCGTAGTTAAATTGTCAATGCTGGCTGAGAAAGCAGAAGGACTGAGATGCAGACTACATGCTACACTCACCAGAAGTCCATCCGTGGCTATTAGCCACAACATATTGTTGGAACTCTCTGTCTGGGGCAAGTGTTGCCCTGTATTCTTGGTGCTTGGGGGGGGGGGCAACAGTGCAAGGGCTTCTAGTGTCCTGGCCTCACTGATGGGCCTCCTGATGGCGCCTGGTTTCTTTGGCCACTGTGTGACACAGTGTTGGACTGGATGGGCCTTTGGCCTGGTCCAACATGGCTTCTCTTATGTTCTTATGTGCCATGTTTATCCTCTGGGAAAGTGTGCATTTGGTATGTCATCAGCTTGCCACCTTGCAAATCGACCTTAAGGTTTCTGTGATGATTTCCCACAGCCTTTTCTACTCCTGGAAATGAGAACGTTTGCAATACACTCCTGGGGAAAAGGCTTTTAAGCATCTGTTGACTTCCAAATTGTCTGAAAGCATAGATGTCAAGTGCCTCGCCATGGAAAGGATAACTGGTTACTACTGTGATTATTCTTTCCCCAAACTGTACTTTCCAATGCCCTTATCTGTTGCTACTTTCCAGGGGTTGTTTTGCAGAAAAAAAGGTGGTGGAGCTCATCCAGGGATCGTTATGCCGCTGCACGTACTATTCAACGGACAAGGTGGGAAGGAGGAGGTGGAACGCTCAGAAAGGTTCAGGAGCTGTGCTACTGTGAGCTCTCACTGAATCCGAGGCCTGCTCCTTTCCCAGGATAGCTCTCTGCACACCTGTTCTCTGGCCAGGATGTTATGTCTAGGGGCCATTGCTTCGTAATTCGTATCAGAATGCAGCCTTGGAACTTGTGGGAAAAGAAACTAAAGTTCTAAAGTCACGCTATGGGGGGGAAAGGGGAGGGGGCTTATCATTGCTTGCGATTGGTCTCTACTGAAACTATATGAATGATGTAACTATACTTTGCCTCAGTCGCTGAGCATAGACCTACCTGAATCTCTTAATAAATGGAATCGTATGAAATAAATGGACTGTTTATTGAGTAACCAAGGGGAATGCCTGACAATGGAGACCATCTGGCTACCTAGAGGGGGATCTGGCTCAGTGGAGCAGCATCTGCTTGGTGTGCAGAAGGTCCCAGGATCAATCCCTATGAAGAAAGGTTAAAACGCTTGGGGCTCTTTAGCTTGGAGAAACGTCGACTGCGGGGTGACATGATAGAGGTTTACAAGATAATGCATGGGATGGAGAAGGTAGAGAAAGAAGTACTTTTCTCCCTTTCTCACAATACAAGAACTCGTGGGCATTCAATGAAATTGCTGAGCAGTCGGGTTAAAACGGATAAAAGGAAGTACTTCTTCACCCAAAGGGTGATTAACATGTGGAATTCGCTGCCACGGGAGGTGGTGGCGGCTACAAGCATAGCCAGTTACAAGAGGGGATTGGATAAAAATATGGAGCAGAAGTCCATCAGTGGCTATTAGCCACAGTGTGTATGTATTTTGGCCACTGTGTGACTCAGAGTGTTGGACTGGATGGGCCATTGGCCTGATCCAACATGGCTTCTCTTATGTTCTTATCCCTGCCATCTCCAGTTCAAAGGAGCAGGTAGTAAGTGATGGGAATGACCTCTGCCTGGAACACTGGAGATCGAGGGGAAGGGGCTGTGGCTTAGAGGTAGATCCTCTGCTTGGCATGCAGAAGGTCCCAGGTTCAACCAGTTAAAAAACCAGGCAGTAAATGATGGGAAAGGCCTCAGCTTGCAATCCTGGAAAGCCAGACAGAGTAGGAGCTGTGGCTCAGTGGAAAAATCACAGCTTGGCATGCAGAAGGTCCCAGGTTCAATTCCCGGCATCTCCAGTTAAAGGATTAGGTTGCGGGTGATGCGAAAGATCTCCTTCCTGGAGACCTTGGAGAGCCACCGGCAGTCTGAGTAGACAACACTGGCCTCGATGGGCTGACGGTCTGGTTCAGTATAAGGCAGGCTTCATGGGCATGCATCTCACCAGCCCTGCCACTGGGCATACTAGGCAACTGCCTAGGGTGCCAGCCTTCCGAGGGTGCCAAATTCGGTGCCCCCCCTCATGTGACTCAGTGACTCAGCCTTGTCTAGGGTGCCGGACAGTCTAAGGCTGGCCCTGCACCTCACCTGTATGCCCATGGTTCACCTTCAAAATAATGGGTTCTACCATTTCAGTGACATAGTTAGCAATGACTCATGGGACGTCTGGAGCTCACAATGAAGGGGAATTCATTGGGATGGGAACGTTTTAATTTAAACACCCTTCACATCCCACCAGGCGTATCACCACATGCAATGATCAAAATTTGTGACAGGTCTTTTGTCAGACATAACGATACAAGCCAGCAAGGCTTTTTTTGTAGCAGGAACTTCTTTGTATATTAGGCCACGACCCCCTGATGTAGCCAATCCTCCAAGAGGCCCTGGAAGAAGAGCCCTGTAAGCTCTTGGAGGATTGGCTACATCAGGGGGTATGGCCTAATATGCAAAGGAGCTCCTGCTAGAGTTCCATTCCTGGGCCACGCCCCCCTGATGTAGCCAATCCTCCAAGAGCTGACAGGGGTCTTAGTACAGGGCCTACTATAAGCTCCAGAAAGATTGGCTACATCAGGGGTGTGTGGCCTAATATGCAAAGGAGGTCCTGCTAGAATTCCATTCCTGGGCCACGCCCCCCTGCTGTAGCCAATCCTCCAAGAGCTGACAGGGGTCTTAGTACAGGGCCTACTATAAGCTCCAGAAAGATTGGCTACATCAGGGGTGTGTGGCCTAATATGCAAAGGAGGTCCTGCTAGAATTCCATTCCTGGGCCACGCCCCCCTGCTGTAGCCAATCCTCCAAGAGCTGACAGGGTTCTTAGTACAGGGCCTACTATAAGCTTCAAAAAGATTGGCTACATCAGGGGGTTGTGGCTTAATATGCAAAGGAGGTCCTGCTAGAATTCCATTCCTGGGCCACGCCCCCCTGATGTAGCCAATCCTCCAAGAGCTGACAGGGCTCTTAGTACAGGGCCTACTATAAGCTCCAGAAAGATTGGCTACATCAGGGGTGTGTGGTCTAATAAGCAAAGGGGTTCCTGTGACATAAAAAGCCCTGCAAGCTGGTAACGTGGTAAGCTGTATTGTGTAGGCCAGGACTAAAGCCAACAGTTTCTTGCATGCAAAGAAACTGTTCTGGGACTGTACCACTTCAAACTACAGGTGAGGAAAGAACATGAAATGTTCCCACTGTTGAAAAACACACACACACACCTTGCCCATTCATTAAAAAAAAAAAAAACCATGCCAAGGAAGAGGACTCTAGAAAGAAAGTAAGGATGATGAGAAGCAAATATGTGTGCGAGAGAATGAAATGTGGCTCTACTGTTTCAAGTTGGGTCTGAAAAGATGGAAGACGACTCTAAAAATATACTTGAATCCAGCCTCGTGGGTTTCTAAAGCATGTTTTGACTTGACCTGAGACCCAGGGGACAGAAAACACCAGACTGGAAGAGATTCTCCTTTCCTGATACTACTTCTATGTAGGACCAGGGGGATCAAGATGTTTTGGCACCCCAAGCAAGATACACCCATCACCTTCTGGAATCTGGAAGAAGAAGAAGAAGAAGAAGAAGAAGAAGAAGAAGAAGAAGAAGAAGAAGAAGAAGAAGAAGAAGAAGAAGAAGAAGAAGAAGAAGAAGAAGAAACTGGATTTATATCCCGCCCTCCACTCTGAATCTCAGAGCGGCTCTCAATCTCCTTTCCCTTCCTCCCCCACAACAGACACCCTGTGAGGTAGGTGGGGCTGAGAGAATTCTCCCAGAAGCTGTCCTTTCAAGGACAACTCCTACGAGAGCGATGGCTGACCCAAGGCCATTCCAGCAGCTGCAAGTGGAGGAGTGGGGAATCAAACCCCGTTCTCCCAGATAAGAGTCCGTGCGCTTAACCACTACATTAAACTGGAACCTGGGGCCTGTTATTCCTTCTCACTCAAGCCTGCCTCATAGGATTGTCGTAAGGCAAAATGGAGAGGAGGAGGACATTGGATTTATACCTTGCCTTTCATTCATAGTTTCAGAGCAGCTTACAAACCAAGCATCCTACCCTGAGAGCTTTGGAAAGGGGTTGGGACAAAAAATGTGGTAGGCAATAGTGTGCTGAGCATGCATAAGACTGCATGCCATCCCACTGGGATTTGATAGTGGTGGGGAGATAGTCTTCATGGAACCGAGCATGTAAGAAATTGCCACATGTGGGTTTTTGGTTGTAGTTGCCATCGCTAAGGAGCGACGGATGCAGAAATCCTCACCGGAATACTGAAGCAGCGACAAGGCTAAGAGACGTGGGCCCTGTGTAGTCCCACATGTCCACAGATTTGTTATGCAAACACAAGACGGGCATTCTGGTGTGAAATCCGGCGTCCTGACAATTTCAGCTGTTTTCAAAAAGAAAAGTCCCTCGCATTCTAGCTTTCACGCTTCTGCAGCCAGCCTTTCAAAACCCTCTTTCGAAACGTGCCTTTCCAATTTCCTCTGCCACCTCAGGCCCCCTTCCTCTTGACCCAGAAATCCCAAAACCAGAACCGTGAGAGCGAGTGACCTAATCGCAAACCAGCCCGGCGTTGTTGTTTGTTTGTTTTTTAAAAGATTCATTTTGCAGGATTTGTTCTGATTAGACATTCTGAGCTACGTGGGAGCAGGATTTAGGACTTTGGTCGGTTTGCAGAACGAGTACAAGCCTCAATGATACCATTGAGGCTTGTACGCATTCTGACCCAGGAGATGGTGGCAGCTACAAGCATAGCCAGCTTCAAGAGGGGATTGGATAAGCATCTGGAGCAGAGGTCCATCAGTGGCTCTTAGCCACAGAGTATTGTTGGAACTCTCCATCTGGGGCAGTGATGCTCTGTATCCTTGGTGCTTGGGGAGGCACAGTGGGAGGGCTTCTAGCCCACTTGTGGACCTCCTGATGGCACAGGTTTTTTGGCCACTGTATGACACAGAGTTTTGGACTGGATGGGTCATTGGTCTGATTCAACATGACTTCTCTTATGCTCTTATGTCTGGGGCAGTGATGCTCTGTATTCTTGCTGCTTGGGGTGGGGGCAACAGTGGAAGGGCTTCTAATATCCTGGCCCCACTGGTGGACCTCCCAGTGGCACCTGAGGTTTTTTGGGGCACTGTGTGACACAGAGTGTTGGATTGGATGGGCCATTGGCCTGATCCAACATGACTTCTCTTATGCTCTTATGTCTGGGGCAGTGATGTTCTGTATTCTTGGTGCTTGGGATGGGGGGCAACAGTGAAAGGGCTTCTAATATCCTGGCCCCACTGATGGACCTCCCGGTGGCACCTGGGTTTTCTTGGGGCACTGTGTGACACAGAGTGTTGGACTGGATGGGCCATGGGCCTGATCCAACATGGCTTCTCTTATGTTCTTACGGCCACTGTGTGACACAGAGTGTTGGGCTGGATGGGCCATTGGCCTGATCCAACATGGCTTCTCTGATGTTCTTATGGCCACTGTGTGACACAGAGTGGTGGACTGGATGGGCTATTGGCCTGATCCAACATGGCTTCTCTTATGTTCTTATGGCCACTGTGTGACACAGAGTGTTGGACTAGATGGGCCATTGGCCTGATCCAACATGGCTTCTCTGATGTTCTTATGTTCACCCCCATCAAAGTGCCTACCTGGGACAAAGAAGATTCTTCCGCAAGACACTGGCTGTTTTTTGTCTTCAGTACTGGCCCCTTTATGGCATCCTGTAGCTACAGTGGAGCCTGGGAGGGGCCAAGCCCATCCTTTCAACCCCTCCTTCCAACTATATGGCCCCTCCATGGGAGGGCCCTCAGTCTGTCCCCTTTGCTTACCAGTACTCTGAACAAGTAGTAGCATTGTTGATGCGCTTTTCGCTTTTTCCCCTCCCCTGCCCTAACACACCTTGTAGAGCAAAGGGGGTGGGGAAGAGTCAAGAGGTCTCTGTCTCTCTGAGAGAAGGGCACATAAGAAAGGTGTGGGGAAGCAGAGCTGCTGTGACTGCCCAGATGAAGGGGAGGTTAGCTTGTGGAACTCAAGGCAGCTTACAGTGCCAAGAGCCTAGGGTCGCCAAATCAGGTGCCTCCCTGACCCCCCCCCCCCACAAACAACAAATCCTGCTGCGGGCCCCACCAAACATGAAATCCTGGCCACGGCCCTGACTAGCACTACCGTTCATCTTCTGGCCCCACCTCTCAAACCGTATGCCTGCAAGGTCTCTCTTCCTCCCGTCCCTTCCCATCATCCTTGTGGGGGAGGAAGGGAAAGGAGATTGTAGGCCGCTCTCAGTTTCCCTAAGCCAGAATCAAGGAACAGGTAAATAAACCTTTCATTTACAGCTCGAGTTGATCTGGGATTTGAGATCACTTTAGCAACCGGCCTGGTGGTAAAAAAACCATTCTGGATTAACGAACAAGGCCTACGAATATCTGCTTTGACATAAGCAGTCCATGGGCAGATCAAGAAGGGATTTAAATTCTTTTTTGTTTTTGCAGGCCACCGACGCGATGCAAAGTCAGCTCCTAGATCAGAGTCCCCTGGCTGATTTTAGATGTTATAGGTGCCCTTTGAGGAGGTCAAGCTGCTTCTTTTTTAAAAAAAAAAGATGCAGCACCCAGTCTTTTCAGAGCTCCCAAGTTCAGCACGGCCAACCCCGGTGAGAAGAAGAAGACTTTAGATTTATACCCCCCGTTCTGTCTGAATCAGAGTCTCAGAGTGGCTTACAATCTCCTTTCCCTTCCTCCCCCACAAGGATGATGGGAAGGGACGGGATGAAGAGAGACCTCTTATGGTCTTATGGCAGATTGAGCTGGTTTTCAGCACCATGGACAGTGTCAGGGTCTTCAGCACCTCGGACAGTGCTCCTGGCGGGGCGGGGTCATGTCCAGAGCAGCAGCAGCTGTGGCATCTGTGTGACACAGAGTGTTGGACTGGATGAGCCATTGGCCTGATCCAATGTGACTTTTCTTATGCTATTATGTCTGGAGCAGTGATGCTCTGTATTCTTGGTGCTTTGGGGGGGGGGGGTGCACAGTGGGAAGGCTTCTAGCATCCTGGCCCTACTGATGGACCTCCTGATGGCGCCTGGGGTTTTTTTTGGCCACTGTGTGACACAGAGTGTTGAACTGGACGGGCCATTGGCCTGATCCAACATGGTTTCTCTTATGTTCTTAATTTCCTGGCCGATTGAGGTGGTTTTCAGCACCCTGGAAAGGGCCAGGTTTTCCAGCACCGTGGATAGCACACCCGGCAGGGTGGGGTCCTCCTCATGGCAGTTGGGGTTTTTTTGTGTGACCCAGAGTGTTTGATTGGATGGGCCACTGTGTGACCCAGAGTGTTTGATTGGATGGGCCATTGGCCTGATCCAACATGGCTTCATCCAACCAGGGACAGGGTTGGGGTTTCCAGCACTGTGGACAGCTCTCCTAGCGGGGTGGGGTCCTCCTGATGGCAGTTGGGGTTTTTTGGCCACAGCGTGACCCAGAGTGTTGGACTGGATGGGCCACTGGCCTGATCCAACAGGGCTTCTCTTATGCTCTTAATTTCCCGGCCGATTGAGCTGGTTTTCAGCACCAAGGACAGGATTGGGGTTTCCAGCACCACGGACAGCGCTCCTGGCTGGGTGGCGTCCTCCTGATGGCAGTTGGGGTTTTTTGGCCACAGCGTGACCCAGAGTGTTGGACTGGATGGGCCACTGGCCTGATCCAACAGGGCTTCTCTTATGCTCTTAATTTCCCAGCCGATTGAGCTGGTTTTCAGCACCAAGGACAGGATTTGGGTTTCCAGCACCACGGACAGCGCTCCTGGCTGGGTGGCGTCCTCCTGAGGGCAATTGGGGGTTTTTGGCCACTGCGTGACCCAGAGTGTTGGACTGGATGGGCCACGGGCCTGATCCAACAGGGCTTCTCTTCTGTCCTTAGGAGGCGCTGGCTCCCCTCCTGGAAGGGGGTCGTCGGTTCTCACCCTCCCCTCGGTCCCATCCGGCGGCCTACCCAACCCCCACGCCAACTCCCGTACCTGAAATCGCTGTAGGGGTGGATGATCCAGGCGCCGGCGGACTTGACCCTCTGCTGCTCGATCTCCACCGCCTTGTGGCTGCCGAACATGCGCAG
Source organism: Heteronotia binoei (assembly GCF_032191835.1). NCBI lineage: Eukaryota > Metazoa > Chordata > Lepidosauria > Squamata > Gekkonidae > Heteronotia > Heteronotia binoei. The sequence continues at coordinate 264,739,512 of NC_083223.1, forward strand.
GGAGAACTTATTGACGGCCGGCTGGAGCATGGCCCCCAGCTGCCGCTGCACGAAGGTGCCGCCGGGGTCGTCGGGGCCGGCCATAGCCGCCGCCACCGCCGCCGCGTCCGCCGCTACGATCTGCTCGGCCACCGAGGCCGGCGCCATCTCCCCTCGGGAGCCTTTGCCGTCGCGGGGCTGGCCGGAGCCGCCCTGGGGCCGCCCGGTGGCCTCGCCGTCCAAGAGGGGCGGAGGAGGCGGCGGCTTGGGGAGGCGGGGGTCGGCGGCGCCCTGGTGCGCCCCCTCCTGGGGCTGGGCGTCCATGGCGCGGGCTAGGCGGCCTTTCCTTCAAACGCCCTTGCCCGGCCTCCCCCCCGGGGGCGCAGCATCCCTCCCCGGGCCCAGGGAGAAGCGGGGGGCGGAGGAAGAGGAGGCGCGCAGCCCGGGGGGCGCAGCAGCCGGGTGGGGCGCAACGAGGTCGGCTGCCTGCTGCTCCTCCAGGCCAGGGGCGCGCATCAAGGGCGAGGAGGAGAGCGGCGGGCGGCGGACGGCCAGTCCCTCCTCTTGGCCTCGGCCGGACCGAGCCGAGCCTGTTGCGCGCCGGAGCCCAGAGACGTCAGCCGGGCGGCCGGCGCTGGAGAGCACATCCTCGGCGCCCGGGGAAAGGAGCGGCGGCTGGCAACCAGCGCACAGCGGCGCAGAGGCCGCCCAGGGAGAGGCGGGGGGCTGAGCGGGACGGCGGCGCCACCTGGCGGCAGGCAGCGGGACGGCGCGCCGACGCCCGCCTGGACGACCCCTGGCCAGGGGTCTCCCCACCACCACCTGCCCACCTTTTGGAGCTGGAGGCTGCTTGGGGGGCGGGGGAGGAGCTGCCCAGCTGGTGAAGCTGGAAGTGGGGATTCTGAGCGCGGCTGGAAAGGGGGCGGGGTCCTCGCGCGCGCACACCGCCCCCCCTAGGCGGGAGGAGCCAGGGCTTTTTGCAGCAGGAACTCCTTTGCATATTAGGCCACACCTCCCTGATGTAGCCAATCCTCCAAGAGCTCACAGGGCTCTTCTTAGAGGGGCTGCTGTAAGCTCTAGGACATGGGGTGTCAAACATGTGGCCCAGGGGCCGAATCAGGCCCCTGAGTAACTGACCGCTGTCTGCTTCCTTCTCCCTCTCTCTTGCTTCCTTCTGCACAACAGCTCGCCTTGCCAGGCTTGCTCAATTGCGTATGAGCTACAGAGCAAAACCTCTGTTTTCTCCATTAGCTGAGACTCCTCCATTGGGGAGTAATAGCTTGCTTTGTCAGGTTTCCTCAATCGCGCAGCAAAGCTACTGAGCCAAGCCTCTCTTCCTTCTATTGGCTGAGGCTCCTCCCCCTCCTGGTCCCCTGGGGAAGGAAGGAAAGAGCCAGAGCTTCATTTGCGCAGTTCCCAGATTCCATGAAAGAGATCCAAAGAAAGAATTTTTAAAAAAACCCTTTAATTGTGTTTGTCTCTGTCCTTTATAAAGTTTATATCTCCCTTATCCAGCACTACATTTTATGACACCCATGGCCCGGCCCGACAAGGTCTCAGTACCCGCTTATATTGAAGTGGGACAGCACCACATAATGGTTTTAAATTGCAACTGTATTTTATTGGTTTTTAAATTGTAAATATGAAGGTTGTTAGCCGCCCTGAGTCCGCTCGCGGAGAGGGCGGGAGAGAAATTTAAGGTAAATAAATAAAGAAATAATTAAAATGTGTCAGCTGCCGCGCTCATAACCGATGAGTTTGACACCCCTGCTCTAGGAGGATTGGCAACATCAGGGGTGTGTGGCCTAATATGCAAAGGAGTTCCTGCTACAAAAAAAGCCTGGGGAGGAGCCAATACTATTAATACTAATATTAATGCTAACAGCCATTAAAGAGGAAGAGACCAGTTGCACCATAAAGGCAACAAAAAAGAGTCACCGCTCACTTCTTCCGAGAGTTGCTGTAGTTGTAATTTTGCTTGTTTTTATGTCGTTGTTTTTATGTTACCTTAACATGCTGATAAGGTGAGACGGTTTTTACGGCTGCCTGACTGAGATGGGTTTTTAATTGACTCAGTGGTAGGGTTGTCAGTCTTCCCCCCCCCCCCTAATTAACGATTTTATTGACTGTTTTAAACATACAAAAAAAGCAAAACAGCAATACAATATACAGTGGCCTTTTTGAAAAGGCATAAATAATATAATATTGGTTTAAAAAATTAAAAGTTAAAATATTACAAATTATAAAAAGACTATTTCTCTAAAATAAAACAAAAGGGGGGGGAAGCAAGAGGAAATACATCACTGAGTACAGAACCTTGACCATAAACAAGAGCCCCGTGGCGCAGAGTGTTAAAGCTGCAGGACTGCAGTCCTAAGCTCTGCTCATGACCTGAGTTCGATCCCCAGGCGAAGCTGGGTTTTCAGGTTGACTCAATAATAATAATAATAATAATAATAATAATAATAAATTTTATTTCTATCCCGCCCTCCCCACCTCAGCAGGCTCAGGGCGGCTAACAACATTTTATAAAAACATACAATAATAATAATAAAACCTTTAAATTTAACAATATAAAACATCAACAATAAACTTAATAACATTAAAACCAGTTCAATAAATAGAGTTATTCTGCGGTATAGTTCTTCAACCGCGTTGGCGGCTCCTTAATTTCTGATCTTCCTAACAGTCCGGGTGTGCAAATTTGAAGAGGACGGTCTTGCAGGCCCTGCGGAACTGCTCAAGGTTCCGCAGGGCCCGCACCTCCTCGGGGAGTCGGTTCCACAGAGTAGGAGCCGCAATCGAGAATGCCCGTGCTCTGGTGCTCTGATATTTTATCTCCTTCGGCCCGGGGATGGTCATTAGATTTTTCCCGACTGACCTCAGTGCTCTCTGGGGTTCGTATGGGGAAAGACGGTCCCTCAGGTAGGCAGGTCCTCGGCCATATAAGGCTTTAAAGGTAACGACCAACACTTTGTACTGGACTCGGTATACAATCGGCAGCCAGTGCAGTTCACGCAGCCCCGGCTGTATATGCTCCCGTTTTGGGAGTCCCAGCAACAGCCTGGCTGCCGCGTTCTGCACTAGCTGCAGTCTCCGAGTCCGGCACAGAGGTAGCCCCAAGTAGAGGGCATTACAGTAGTCTAATCTTGAGGTGACCGTTGCGTGGATCACTGTTGCGAGGTCCCGACGCTCGAGGAAAGGGGCCAACTGCCTTGCCCGCTTCAGATGGAAGAATGCTGACTTGGCAGTGGCTGCTATCTGGGCCTCCATTGATAGTGAAGGCTCCAGTAAAACACCCAGGCTCTTTACCTGGCGCGCTGCTTTCAATAGCGCACCATCGAAGGCCGGGAGAGCTATTTCCCCTCCCAGAGCGCCGCGACCCACGCAAAGGACCTCTGTCTTCGCTGGGTTCAGTTTTAGCCCACTCAGCCTGAGCCATGTCGCAACAGCCTGTAAAGCCCGGTCGAGATTCCCTGGTGCGGAGTCGGGCCAGCCGTCCATTAGTAGATAGAGCTGGGTGTCATCTGCATATTGATGGCAACCCAGCCCAAACCGCCGGGCAATCTGGGCGAGGGGGCGCATATAGATGTTGAACAACATCGGGGAGAGAACTGCTCCCTGAGGCACCCCGCAATCCAGTGTGCGCCTCCGGGACCGTTCCCCCCCAATAGCCACCCTCTGTCCCCGACCTAGGAGAAAGGAGGAAAGCCATTGCAAGGCCGACCCCTCAACCCCAATGTCGGCGAGGCGGCGCGTCAGTAGCCGATGGTCGACTGTATCGAATGCAGCCGACAGATCTAACAACATCAGCACCGCAACGCCGCCTCGATCCAGTTGCCGTTGGAGGTCATCCACCAAGGCGACCAGCACCGTCTCCGTCCCATGGCCCGGCCGGAAGCCCGACTGACATGGGTCCAGGACAGAAGCGTCATCCAGAAACCTCTGAAGCTGCAACGCCACAGCCCTCTCAATAATTTTACCTAGAAACGGTAAATTAGACACCGGTCGATAGTTCGCCAATTCGGCCGGGTCTGCTGTAGCTTTTTTCAAGAGAGGGCGGACCAAGGCCTCTTTTAGGGGTGTTGGAAATTGCCCCTCTAAGAGGGACCTGTTTATGATGTCCCGTAAAGGACATCTAAGCTCCCCTTGGCAAGATTTAATCAGCCAGGAGGGGCAAGGGTCCAGATCACATGTTGTCGGGCGAGCAGCAGAGAGGATTCTGTCGACTTCCTCCAGGCTGAGCGGGTCGAAGTGGTCCAGCACTAAACCTGAAGACAGGCACGGAACCTCAATTTCACTCACTGTATCCAAGGTGGTAGGCAGGTCTTGGCGGAGCAACGAGATTTTATCTGCAAAATATCTCGCAAATGCCTCACAGCCTATTTCCAATTCTCTAACGTTTGGTTTGCCTTGAGGCAACGTTATAAGATCCCCGATTATTCTAAATAATTGTGCTGGGCGCGAGTTTGCAGATGCAATCCTGGTTGCAAAGTATTCTTTCTTTGCAGCCTTGACTGCCATCTCATAAGACTTCATAAACGTTCTATAGGATGTTCTCGTTGCTTCGTCCCGAGTATGCCTCCACTGCCTCTCTAGTCGTCTGAGCCCTTGCTTCAGCCGGCGCAACCCCAAGGTGTACCATGGGGCCAGCTTCGTACGAGGGCGTAGAGGACGCCGGGGTGCAATTTCGTCGATAGCCCTGGATAACTGGCCCTGCCAGATCTCCACCAGGTCATCGAGGGAATTGCCAGTGGGCCAAGGATCCCTCAGGACCGTTTGGAACCGTTCCGGGTCCATCAGGCCCCGAGGGCGAGCCAAAATAGGCTCTCCGCCCATACAGGGTTGGGGCAGCATCCCCATACGGGCCTTAAGGGCTAGGTGATCCGACCATGGTACCGCTTCTACGGCGATATCGTTCACCAAAATCCCGGACGCAAAGATCAGGTCTAATGTGTGCCCGGCCTGATGCGTGGGAGTCGTGACAAATTGAGAGAGTCCTAGTGTCGCCATGGACGACACCAGGTCCATCGCCTGAGTGGAGGCCGTGTCGTCGGCATGGACGTTGAAGTCACCCAGGACCATAAGCCTCGGGTACTCCAACGCCCAGCCCGCCACTGCCTCCAATAGTGATGGTAAGGCGTTGGCTGGTGCGTTAGGCGGACGGTACACCAGCCAAACTGCCAACCCCTCTCCAACATCCCACGCCAGACCGGCGCATTCAATCCCATCAATCTTTGGGCCCGGGAGAGCCCGAAAGGAGTAATCCTCCCGTATGAGTAGTGCTACGCCTCCCCCCCGCCCGCTACTCCGTGATTGGTGAAAGACCGAGTATCCCGGGGGGGACATCTGGGAGAGAGCTACTGTCTCCCCGTCCCTCACCCAGGTCTCGGTCACGCAAGCCAGGTCCACGTTCTGCTGTAGCAGAAACTCCCTAAGGGTTGCGGTCTTGTTATTTATGGACCTGGCGTTACATAACACCAATGACAGAGGCGAGCATTTCTTCTTAGACCCACTACCCGCCACCATTGGGATGGGAAGTAGACTGGAAGGTGGCCGAGCACCACTTTGTCTCTGTCTCCTTCCATTATATTTCTGTCTATTCCCACCGTCGTATCTTCCCCTCCCCAGGAGCACTGGAATCCCCTGGCCGGACATCTGAATCAGCCCAAGATAAAGTCACCAGTATCACTCTCCACCTTGTCTCCACCTGCCACTTCAGTTTACCCTCCACACCAACCCCACCGATTCCTGATTGGTAACTCCCTATTTATGTCTCAAGTTAATTTAGTAACCCTCCCAATCCACCTTACAATCAATTAGTTCGGATTCTACAATTTCATTGGTTCTTAAACTTATTAATAAATAATCCCTCCCCCCCATCCTAAATAATAAGTTAAGATTTTTTTTTTTTAAATCTGAATATTAATTTTATCGCTAATTGATTGATGAAATAATCTATAATTAAATTAACAATAATAATAATTAATACTACTAGCGAGTTAGCAGTCATTCATCCATGGGGTGTAAATCCAGGCAGTCTATTGGGTCGTTATTGCACACTGCCCGTAGATGTTCTTCATTAGTAATGTTTACTAAGTTAGTCTCAATGATGATCTCGATGATGTTGAAATGCAGGTGCCGGTGGGATCAGGATGTTGGATCAGTTTCAGTGATGTTAAAGTGCGAGTGCAAATGGTGACCACTTCAGGCTTAATTCAGCCGCTCAGGCAGCTGTAGCCTGGCAGTCAGGGGAGGGGGGAGGCAAGTCCCCCTTGCGGTCTCTTGGCTGGTCCGGCGCTTCAGGTCTTCTCTGGCTCAGCGCTCGACCGGGGTTCCCCTGAGCCCCGTATAGGGCTTCTCTAACTGGGGATACCCGGCTGCTAAGTCAGTTGTGCCATTCAGCGCTTGCAGGCAGAGGGAGAGGGTGGGCGGGCCGGTGGGCGCGAGATGACAGGGGCGAAGGAGGAGGGGGGGAGCAGGGCGGGGGCAGAGGCATCCGCCGACGCCCTAGTCTTGGGGCTCACTAGCCTCTCCTCGGCTCCTCCACTCCCCGGGGCTCCGTTGATACTCCCCAGTCCTCCCAGCCGACGCCTGCGGTTCGTCTATGGCGCCCTCGGCCGGCCCCCACTCCGCGCCTCGACCGGCCCCTACTCCGCGCCGGTTCGTCTGCGGCGTCCTCGGTAGGTTCTCACTCCGCGCTCCCGGCCGTCCTCCCAGGCAGCGCCTCACGACGGGCCGTGGTTGCGCCTCACCTCCGTCACAGCGCCAGGCCAGACTCAGCCTTCCATCCTTCCGAGGTCGGTAAAATGAATACCCACCTTGCTGGGGGGAAAGTGTAAAAGACTGGGGAAGGCAATGGCAAACCACCCTGTAAAAAAGTCTGCCGTGAAAACATTGTGAAAGCAACGTCACCCCAGAGTCAGAAACGACTGGTGTTTGCACAGGGGACCTTTCCTTCCTGACTATAAACATTATGCTAATAAATGACATTGATTGCTTCTAATAATGAAGAGTATTTAAGGTTGTCAGTCTCCAGGTACCACTTGGAAATCTCCCGCTATTACAATTTATATGCAGGCTAGAGAGATCACTTCCCCTGGGGGGGAGGGGAAGGCCACTTCGGAGGGTGGATTCTGTGGCATTAAAGCCTTAAGGGCGCGGTGGTCCGACCATGGCACCACTTCTATGGTTATATCGTCCACCACAACCCCGGCCGCAAAGATCAAGTCTAACATGTGACTGGCCTGGTGCGTGGAAGACGCAACAAATTGAGAGAGTCCTAGTGTCGCCATGGATGACACCAGGTCCGTCGCCTGACTAGAGGCCGGGTCATCCACATGGACATTGAAGTCACCCAGGATCACCAGCCTTGGGTGCTCCAACGCTCAGCTTGCCGCGGCCTCAAGCAGGGACGGTAAGGCGCCGGCCGGTGCGCTAGGCGAACGGTACACCAGCCAAATCGCCAACCCCTCTCCAGCCTCCCACGCCAGACCGACACACTCAATACCCTCGATCTTTGGAGCTGGGAGTGCCCTAAAGGAGTAAGCCTCTCTTACGAACAGCGCCACTCCTCCCCCCCCCCCGCCCGCTAGTCCGTGATTGGTGGAAGACCGAATAGCCCGGGGGAGCTGTTTGTGAGAGAGCTACAGTATCGCCCTCTCGTACCCAGGTTTCGGTCACGCAAGCCAGGTCCATGTCCTGTTCGAGTAAGAACTCTCAAAGGACAGAGGTCTTATTATTAATGGACCTGGCGTTGCATAACACCAATGACGGAGGTGGGTCTGTCCTGGCCCTACTACCTGTCACCCTCGGGATGGGAAGCAGACTGGAAGGAGGTCGAGCACTAACAGGTCTCCGCCCCCTTCCCTTATATTGCTGTCTGTTCCCACCGCCATACCTCCCCCTCCCCAGGAGCACTGGAATCCCTAGGCCAGTCATCTCCCGCTGGTGGAATGGATGTTAATGTAGCTGCCGCCACTAGTATCTAAAACCACTATCCTTAATTAGCCCCCCCCCCAATTCACTCTGCTCCCATCAGTCCCCGTTCTCAATCGACCCAATTAAGCCCACCCCATGATTCCCCTATCAATTGGTAAAAAATATATATAATCTAATCTAATGGTAAAACTGAATATAAGCCCCCCCCAATAGTACTCCCAGTTAGTTTACCACAAACAAATCAAGTCCAATTAATAACAGCTAATTCAAAAGAGTTGATTGATTAAAATTACACTGAATGTAGCAGAGCCTAAAAATATAAATAAATGGGGTTACAAGGAAAGTGCTAGTGTGCCAGTCCGTGCAAGGTCTTCTGATTTTGAGTATAGTCCGGAATAAATGCTGGATAAGTAAAGTGCTAGTTGGGTAAGATATAAAGTGCATGCAGGGTAAGACACAAAGTGCGTACAGTGCAGAGCCTGGTTGCTTCAAGACCGCGGCAGTTGTAATGTGAGGAGCAGCAGTCCCACATCCAAGCATAAGATAATGCATATCACAGACCGGGTCCAAGGGGTCCCCAACAATATCTCCTGTGCAACCTGGTAGTCCCGAGGGGGGGTGAACCCTCTCGTGACCCCCAGTCACACAAGGCCAATCAGTCTGAGCCCCTTGTTCTGCCCGCCTGTGCGGTGTTCGGTGCCCAGTGGCCCAGATAGTTCCCACCGGATCCCTTCTGCCGGCTTATGGAGCCCTATGTGCAATAATCACAGAGGTCCATCAGGAGGTCCATCAATGGGGCCAGAACATTAGAAACCCTTCCATTGCGCCCCCTCCCCAAGCACCAACAATACTGCCCCAAACAGAGGGTTCCAATAATAAGCTGTAGCTAATAGCCTCTGATAGACCTCTGCTCCATATGCAAATCCAATCCCCTCCTGAAGCTGTTTATGCTTGTAGCTACCACCACCTCCTGTGGCAGTGAATTCCATGTGTTAATCACCCTTTGGGTGAAGTACTTCCTTTTATCAGTTCTAACCTGACTGCTTGGCAATTTCATCGAATGTCCACGAGTTGTTCTCGTATTGTGAGAAAGGGAGAAAAGTACTTAAGAATATAAGAGGAGCCATGTTGGATCGGTCCAATGGCCCATCCAGTCCAACACTCTGTGTCACACAGTGGCCAATATATGTCTGTGTGTACATACACACACACACACACACACACACACACTTCTTTCTCTACCTTCTCTATCCCATGCATAATGCTGCAAACCTCCATCATGTCACCCCTCAGTCGACTTTCTCCAAGCTAAAGAGCCCCAAGCGTTTTAACTTTTCTTCATAGGAACCTTCCAGTGATGGTCACTTGGAGTGTTGTGTTCAGTTTGGGGCACCACGTTTTAAGAAGGATTTAGACAAGCTGGAACGGGTCCAGAGGAGGTTGACGAAGATGGTGAGGGGTCTGGAGACCGTCCAATAATAATAATAATAATAATAGATTTTATTTGTATCCCGCCCTCCCCGCCTAGGCGGCTCAGGGCGGCTAAAAACATGTTATACATTTACATAGATAAATAAAAACTTTAAATGTAACAATTAAAATTAAACATATAAAAACCAGTTAATAGGATTAAATACATGATTTAAGTTAAATTAAATGTATCTGGCAGCAGTAAAAATATTCTGGCGCTGGTTCTGCCAGTTTAAATAGTTCCATGTTAATATATTAATATAGATGGCGGTTCCTTTATTCTTAGCAACTCAGCAGTCGATATCAATGTAAGCTTGTCTGAAAAGAACGGTCTTGCAGGCCCTGCGGAACTGGTCAAGGTTCCGCAGGGCCTGCATTTCCTCCGGGAGCTGGTTCCAGAGTGCCGGAGCCGCAGCTGAGAAGGCCCGTGCTCTGGTGTTTTGGAGCTTGACCTCTCTCGGCCCAGGGATGGTCATTTTATTTTTTCCAACTGACCTCAGTGCCCTCTGGGGTTCATATGGGGAGAGACGGTCCCTTAGGTAGGCTGGTCCTCGGCCATATAGGGCTTTAAAGGTAATAACCAACACTTTGTACCGGACTCGGTATGTAACTGGCAGCCAGTGCAGTCCGCGCAGCCCCGGCCGTATGTGCTCCCATTTCGGGAGCCCCAATAACAGCCTGGCCGACGCGTTCTGCACCAGCTGCAGCTTCCGGGTCCGGCACAGAGGTAGCCCCAAGTAGAGGGCATTACAGTAGTCCAATCTTGAGGTGACCGTTGCATGGATCACTGTTGCGAGGTCGCGGCGTTCCAGGAAGGGGGCCAACTGCCTTGCCCGCTTCAGATGGAAGAATGCTGACTTGGCAGTGGCTGCTATCTGGGCCTCCATTGATAATGAAGGCTCCAGTAAAACGCCCAAACTCTTTACCTGGCGCGCTGATTTCAATGGTGCGCCGTCGAAGGTTGGGAGAGCTATTTCCCCTCCTAGGGCGCCGCGACCCACACAGAGGGCCTCTGTCTTTGCTGGATTCAGCTTCAGCCCACTCAATCTGAGCCACGTCGCTACAGCCTGCAAGGCCTGATCTAGGTTCCCCGGGGCGGAGCCGGGCCGGCCGTCCATTAGTAGATAGAGCTGGGTGTCATCTGCATATTGATGGCAACTAGGGTTGCCAAGTCCAATTCAAGAAATATCTGGGGACTTTGGGGTGGAGCCAGGAGACTTTGGGGGTGGAACCAGGAGACATTAGGGGTGGAGCCAAGATCAAGGCTGTGACAAGCATAATTGAACTCCAAAGGGAGTTCTGCACGGATGAAACCAAAGTGCCAGCAAACGAGTAAATGGTTGGACGTCTGTCGACACAAAGCAGCAGTTCCTAACCTTCCCGGTATGGCGACGCACCAATCCCAATTTACTTGGTGTGGGTGACTCATCTGAGGCTGGCCCAAAGGTTTGGGGTTTTTCGGCACTCTAGGCAAACTATGACCTTGGCACTCATCTAAGGCAGCATTCCATTATCTACAGTGGGCAGCCAGTTGTGCTTGAGAACCCCACAAAGGTCACAGCTGCGTCCACTATGAACCCCAAGCAAGTGGCATTCTGACAAACTTTGTCTTAATTTCAGCCTTTTGACCACCTTCTTCTTCTCCGTTACTCCCTCTAATTCCCTGTAAGAGTCTAAGAAACTCACTCTAGGAACCCTCCAGACATGTTTTATTTGTATAAGCAGTATACATGCAGTGTATATGCATACTTCTACATGTATATGCAGCAGGGGTGGGTAGGGGTGAAGCCTGACTAAAGTATGACATTGAAGATGCTCTTTCCAGGGTCATCTCTTGGTTTCCAAAATAAAAAAGAGACAAAAAAACTGGGGGGGGGGATTAGTGAGGGCTGGAAGAAGACCCACATTAAGAAGAAGACGACGACTGCAGATTTATATCCCGCTCTTCTCTCTGAGCGGCTTACAATCTCCATTATCTTCTTCCCCCACAACAGACACCCTGTGAGGTGGGTGGGGCTGAGAGGGCTCTCACAGCAGCTGCCCTTTCTAGGACAACTCCTGCAATAGCTATGGCTGACCCAAGGCCATTTCAGCAGCTGCAAGTGGAGGAGTGGGGAATCAAACCCGGTTCTCCCAGATAAGAGTCCGCGCCCTTAACCACTACACCAAACTGGCTCTCATGAGGCTTCTTAAGAGGCTTCATGACCCACTTTGGGGTCCCGACCCACATGTTGGAAAATAATGGCATGGTCTACTCCCAACCTGGGCCGGCCGTAGACTGGCACCCTAAGCAAGGCTAACATCTGGGGCCCTCCCCACCCGCAACCAATAATGTCACCGGATCACATGGGGGTGCCCAATTTGGTGACCTGAGACAGCTGGTGCCCTAGGCAATTTCCTAGTTTGCCTAGTGACAGGGCCAGCCCTGCTCCCAACTGATGGGCAATTGGCACAACCAGCTGAATACCGTACATAAATCTCTAATGAGAGATGATGACTTCTGTAGGGAATGAACCAATCCAAGTAGAAGAAGAAGATGATGATATTGGATTTATATCCCACCCTATACTCTGAATCTCAGAGTGGTCACAATCGCCTTTACCTCCCCCCCCACAACAGACATCCTGTGAGTTAGGTTGGGCTGAGAGAACTTTTTACAGCAGCTGCCCTTTCAAGGACAGCTCTGCGAGAGCTATGGCTGACCCAAGGCCATTCCAGCAGCTGAAAGTAGAGGAGTGGGGAATCAAACCCGGTTCTCCCATATAAGAATCCACACACTTAAATGAGTCTAGTTCCTATCAAGGCTACTTTCCCCTTGCATAAATCAAACTCGCAATTCATTACTTTTGCATCACTTTGTATCCTTGCAACAAATGTGCCTGATAAAATGCATGCATTTTCCTTGATACTTGGTGAGCCAATAAATCAACACTATAACTTACACTCATTGTAGGTTTCAATACAGTGCAGATTGCCTGTAAAAGCAGGCTCCTAAAGGTCTGGCCAATCCACAAAACTGACAGCAAAAAAAAAGAAATACCGCTGACCTAAATCTAGATGAATATTAAAGAGAGAAGCAAAACTGCAAAACCAAACAGAGCTTGAGAGTAAAGGACAATGAATTTCTTCACCTTCCAGGAAATCTTGCCCGTCGTTTAAAATATATTTATTCAGAATATTTCTAACGCACCACTCCAAGAAATCTTGCCCGAGGAGGCTATCCAAAGTCTCACATACCATCGTTTAAAGCCGATTAAAATCATGAATGAAATCCAAGCCATACAATTCTCCACAAAAAAAACCCGTTACTCAACTAAATCAGCAGAAAAAAAATGGACAGACAGTAGGTTGGGGATTGAAAGGGGATTAAAATATCCAAACGCAATAAAAAAAAAGATTGGAATTTTCCTTTTGTATGTTTGGTCTAAGGATTGCAATAAAAAGGTAAAGGTAGTCCACTGTGCAAGCACCAGTCATTTCCAACTCTGGGGTGATGTTGCATCATGACATTTTCACTGCAGACTTTTTTTTTACGGGGTGGTTTGCCCTTGCCTTCCCCCCGCCCCCCAGCAAGCTGGGGACTCATTTTACCAACCTCGGAAGGATAGAAGGCTGAGTCAACCTTGAGCTGGCTACCTGAACCCAGCTTCCGCCAGGATCGAACTCAGGTCGTAAGCAGAGAGCTCGGGCTGTAGCACTGCAGCTTTACCACTCTGCACCACGGGGCTCATCAAAATTCAAACTTTGTTTTGCATCAGGGAATCTTCCAAGCATCTCCCATTCCTTTGTGCATTCCAGGGAATGTTACTCAGCCATTCACAGACACCTTTAGCCAGCTAGGTTTGCAACAGGGCTTTTGGGGTAAAAAAAGCCCAGCAAGAACTCATTTGCATATTAGGCCACAGCACCATTGTTTCACATGTGGCTTTTCTGTAGAAACAAACCTGGCAGGAATTCATTTGCGTATTAGGCCACACACCCTGACACCAAGCCAGCCGGAACTGCGTTCCTGTGTGTTCCTGCTCAACCCCCCCCCCCCCCCCAAACAGCAAGCCCTGCTTTGCAATGATCTTAGATGACAGGTACATTCTCCCAGAAACCTCCCTCCTTGACACAAGAGACCTCAGAAGGATATAATGTAGGGTTGCTAAGTCTGGGCTGGAAAATATCAGTGTCACCCTGTGACAGAGTGGGAATTTGAACCCAGGACTCTCAGATCATTAGGGCTGCCACCTCTTGGTTGGGAAACACTTGGAGATTTATTTATTTTTTGGGGGGTGCAGCCTGAGAAGGGCAGGATTTGGGGAGAGGAGGGACCTCTGCAACGTATAATGCCACAGAGTCCACCTTCCATAGCGTCCATTTTCTCCAGGCGAGCAGATCTCTGTCACCTGGAGATCAGTTGTAATGGTGGGGGATCTCCAGTCACCAGCTGGAGGTTTGTGCAACAAACAGAGAATCACGGCAGAGAGTGACAGAAGAAAACCCTAAGGCTCCGTGATAACCAGCCTCCAAAGAAGCAATAAGGCAACTATATAAGACTTTTGGAAAATTGTAACTTAACTGTAAAAGAGTCCCGTGGCGCAGAGTGGTAAAGCTGCAGTACTGCAGTCGGAGCCTTCTGCACACGACCTGAGTTCGATTCCAGGGGAAGCTGGTTTCAGGTAGTTGGCCCAAGGTTGACTCAGCCTTCCATCCTTCCGAGGTCAGTCAAATGAGTACCCAGCTTGCTGGGGGGAAAGCATAGATGACTGGGGAAGGCAATGGCAAACCACCCCATAAAAAGTCTGCCGTGAAAACGTTGTGAAAGCAACGTCACCCCAGAGTAAAAAATGACTGGTGCTTGCGCAGGGGATAACCTTTACCTTTTTAAAAAACGTAACTGTGTGCAAAGTATTGAACTCTTGCCACGCTCTGATACAGTTGTTGAAAGCTTCGAGTGAAAATGAGGGAATATAAAGTACTACCTTGTCGCTGTGTGATGCTGTGTACTTAATAGGGTTGCCAATCCCCAGGTTGGGGCAGGGGATCCCCTGGTTTGGAGGCCCTCCCCCCGCTCCAGGGTCGTCAGAAAGTGGGGGGAAGGGGAGGGAAATGTCTGCTGGGATCTCTGTTATTCCCTGTAAAGATTTATTCCCATAGAAAATCATGGAGAATTGATCCGCGGGTATCTGGGGCTCTGGGGGTGCTGTTTTTGGGGGTAGAGGCACCAAATTTTCAGTACAGCATCTAGTGCCTCTCCCCAAAATACCCTCCAAGTTTCAAAAGGATTGGACCAGGGGGTCCAATTCTATGAGCCCCAAAAGAAGGTGCCCCTATCCTTCATGATTTCCTATGGAAGGAAGGAATTGAAAAGGTGTGCCGTCCCTTTCAATGTGATGGCCAGAACTCCCTTTGGAGTTCAATTATGCTTGTCCCAGCCTTGATCTTGGCTCCACCCCTAATGTCTCTTGGCTCCACCCCCAAAGTCCCCAGGTATTTCTTGAATTGGACTTGGCAACCCTAATACTTAATACATTTGGAATTGAAACCATTCAGATAACTACGAGGTCTCCTCAGGAGCAACTGGACTGAGGATTCCTTTGAATGTGGAAGGACTTCTTATTGTCTGCGTGGGACTGTTTCTCGTGAACTTTCAAAGACTGTCCTTCTTTTGTTTTCACTTCAGGTGTTTTGTATATCGGGGTATATCTATAAGATGGTTTGTCTGAGAGTGTTTTGAATATTATAGAGGTTTGTTTTGTAAATTTGTATAGTTGTCTTATTGCTTCTTTGGAGGCTGGTTATCACGGAACCTTAGGGTTTTCTTCTGTCACCACCTGGAGGTTGGCAACCTTACTTTGTCATTGTCCAACACTTTAACCACTACACCCCATTGGTGGAGAAACATAGGGATGGGGCCCCAAAGAACCAACTGCCCCTTTCCTTTGTCTCCCATCTAACATTTTACCTTTGCAGATGGAGCTTGCTCGGGACTGGCCCAAATTGGGAAACCCCCCATGTGACTTGGTGACCTTCTCAGTGCAAGGGAGGGTGAACATATGAACATATGAAGCTGCCTTATACTGAATCAGACCTTTGGTTCATCAAAGTCAGTATTGTCTTCTCAGACTGGCAGTGGCTCTCCAGAGTCTCAGGCTGAGGTCTTTCACACCTATTTGCCTGGACCCTTTTTTGGAGATGCCAGGGATTGAACCTGGGACCTTCTGCTTCCCAAGCAGATGCTCTACCACTGAGCCACCGTCCCTCCCCAGAAGGGTGCCAGAAGTTAGCCTTGCTTAGGGTGCCAGACAGTCTGGAACTGGCCATGAGCTTGTTAATGCCTAAAACTTTGGGTCAGAATCCAAGATGGGGTAAATCAATCTTACCCCAGAGGACAGTAGCCTTGATGGCACATTCCTTCCTTGCAGGCTTTGCAGGCCATGTATGATCTGACACGTTGTTGAGGATTAAACTAGATCGTTTTCGCACACAGCTTAGCTCGCAGTCACAATCCTGTTCCCTCCGCAGCGTCTGTCGGATTTCCCACCATCTGCGCCGGAGTTACAGGCTTTTGCGTAGCAAATGTAAACTGGATTTTAGCGCTTTACGTTTGCTACGCAGAAGCCGCAGCACTTCCTGTAACTTCGGCGCAGACGGTGGGAAATCCGACTGGACGCTGCGGAGGGAACAGGATTGTGACTGCGAGGTAAGCTGTGTATGAAAATGGTACTAGCCTGCCCCACTCTAATCCCAGCCTCTGAGCATACTGAAATGGGGGGGCTAAATGCATGCAATTGGAAAGAACACATACCTATCGCCCGTTTCTCACATCGCTACCACTGTTTTGTCATCTCTTGTATACTGCAGTACAGTATTCGCAGAAGAGAGCAGCCCCGTGGGCACAGAGTGGTAAAGCTACAGTACTGCGATCTGAGCTCTCTGCTCATGACCTGAGTTCGATCCCAGAAGAAGCTGGGTTCCAGTAGCTGGCTCCAGGTTGACTCAGCCTTCCATCCTTCCGAGGTCGGTCAAATGAGTCCCCAGCTTGCTGGGGGGAAAGTATAGATGACTGGGGAAGGCAAGGGCAAACCACCCCGTGAAAAAGACTGCCGTGAAAACGTTGCGATGCGACGCTACCCCAGAGTCGGAAATGACTGGTGCTTGCACAGGGGACTGCCTTTACCTTTTCATTAATTCACAGAAAGCCAGTGTGATGTAGTGGTTAAGAGTGTCAGACTAGTATCTTGGAGACCTGGGTGTGAATCCCGACTCGTCCCATGGAAGCTCGCTGGGAGATTTTGGGTCAGCCGCACGCTTTCAGTCTCACCTTCCTCACAGGCTTGCAGTGGGCATAAAACAGAGGAGAGGAGAATGTTGTAAGCCACTTTGGATTCCCCATTAGGGAGAAGGTTGTGTGCAAATGAATTAAATAATACAGACTGCTGGCTCCCAGGGCCTGGATCTGTCCTCTCATCCTTCGTAAAGCATGGCATACATTGAGGGCACTGTATAAATAAATAGTAACTCATGCCAGCAACTGGGGGGTGGGAATCTAATGCCCGGCCTGATCCAAGCCTACTGTTTAAAATGAGGTCTGGAGCCAAAACCCCTTGCAAAATTAACACTTGGGATATGAGTTTAACAAAGTTGCAGAGACTTTTCTGTTGGGATTACAAATGGAAAAATTTCCAAAAGAAGATAGAACTTTAATCTGGTACTTGCTCTCAACTGCTAGGACAGTGTATGCGCAGTTGTGGAAGCAAGAAAAAATACCAGAGAAATGGGATTGGATTATAAAAGTCATGTCATGGAGTGAAATGGACAAATTAACAAGGATATTAAGACTATGATTTAGAAGTTTTTAAGATGGAGTGGAAGAAGTTCAGAAGATACGTAGAAAAAGAGTGGAAAATAAGAGGACATTGGACAATCTTTGATAATGATTTAAGTTTTTTAAAACAAGACTATAACTTTTGGTTTTTTAATAGTTAAGGGTACCTTTAATATTTGTTTTTCTTTAAGTAAATAGCACTGGCGGGGGTCAAGTAATGGGGGGAGGGGTGGGGGGAAAAGCAAGATATGGGGTAGGTAAATCTTTCCTTTTTTAAGTTGTAAGATATAGATATAGATTTGCTACCATATGTTACCAATAAAATTGTTTTAAACGAAAAATTAACACAGGGGAAACGACCTTGGTTCATCCCACAAGAGCACGGCCAGCACCCAAAGGGTGCGAACTCCATATTTGCTCTAATTTGGCACGTCAAAATATTGACGAAGCCTCCACCACCTTCAAAGAGGTCTCTCCAAAGGTTTTTTTTTTTTTAATTGCGAGATGATTAATTCAAGCTCGAAAACGCGTACGGCATCGCTAATCAAGCCTCAGCAGGAGACGCGTTCCGCACAAGGCTCCTTCTGCTTGGAGAAGCCACGTCATGAAACAGGATGTTGAGACAGAGAGCAAACTCCAAGAATGAGTTGTCTTTCGTTTGACAACACCCCCCCAAACCCCTCCCCTCATGCTGTCAATCTTATCACCATCCCACATCACAAAGACGTGTCAAAACCAAGAAGATGCTAAGCAGCTACCATTGACTTCCCCTAGATTGTTCCATAAAAGAGAGATTCCACTCATTCATCTAAATAAAAGAACAGCGCGCTCTGCTTTCATTTACATTCATCCAACTGTCTCTCGCATGCTCAGCTCGCTCTCCCACCCCCCACCTCACACATCACCAATCCCGGGAGGTTGTCAATTGCATGGCTGCCTGTGGAAGAGGATGTTTGCCGCATCCATGGGGTGCAACGGGCTGCTTAAAGCCATTGTATTTAATGGAAATAATATTTTATCAGGCATCTGCTTGAACACTCTAAGGCAGGGAAGTCAAACATGCAGTCCAGGGGCTGAATTAGGCCCCCAGAGGGCTCCTATCAGGCACCTGAGCAACTGGCCATCATCTGCTTCCTTCTCCCTCTCTCTTGCTTCCATCTGCATCACAGCTTGCTTTGCAAGGCTTGCTCAATCGCACAGCAGAGCTACTGAGCCTAGCCTTTTGTCCTTCTTCTGGCTGAGGATCCTCCCCATCCTGGTTCCCTGGGGAAAGAAGGAAAGAGCCAGAGCTTCCTTTGCCCAGTTCCCTGGATCCCATGGGAGAGATACAAAGAAAGCACCTTTATGACTGAGTGCTAATGTTTTAAGCATGTTTTATTTTAAGGTGTTTTTTTTTAAATCCTTAATTGTGTTTGTCTGTGTCCTTTATAAAGTTAATATCTCAGCTTCCAGAGCCAGTTTGGTGTAGTGGTTAAGTGTACGAACTCTTATGTGGGAGAACCGGGTTTGATTCCCCACTCCTCCACTTGCACCTGCTGGAATGGCCTTGGGTCAGCCATAGCTCTGGCAGAGGTTGTCCTTGAAAGAGCAGCTGCTGTGAGAGCCCTCTCCAGCCCCACCCACCTCACAGGGTGTCTGTTGTGGGGGAGGAAGGTAAAGGAGATTGTGAGCCGCTCTGAGACTCTTCGGAGTGGAGGGCGGGATAGAAATCCAATATCTTCTTCTTCTTCCTAATCTTAAATTGGTACATACATGGCCCAGCCCAACATGGCATGGCCCAACCTGGCCTCATTTATGTCTGATCCAGCCCTCATAACAAATGAGTTTGACACCCCTGCTCTGGGGGGACAAACACAATCTGGAGAACTGGGTTTGATTCTCCACTCCTCCGCATGCAGCCAGCTGGGTAACTTTGAGAGCCAGTTTGGTGTAGTGCTTAAGGGCAGCAGACTCTATTCTGGGAGAACCGGGTTTGATTCCTCCACTCCTCCTTCACATGCAGCTGCTGGTTGACCTTTGTTCCGTCCCAGTTCTCTCAGAGATGTTCCTCTCAAGAGCAGTTCTTGAAAGAGCTCTCTCAGCCCCACCTACCTCACAGGGTGTCTGTTGTGCTCTGAGGCTCCTGAGTGGTGGAGTATAAATCCAACTTCTTCTTGTGCCAGGCAAGAAGGAGCACCGCGGTTAGCAGGATAGATCCACTGGATCCAACCCAAGGTCTGCAGAGCTCAAAGCCAGTGCTGGATTAAACCCTGTGGAGGCCCCTAGGCAGTCAAAATCTTGGGGGCACCCATGCAAATTAACTTAGAATCTGAGCACCCGCCCCACCACCCACAGCCCCCACTGCAGCCTGCAGGCACCTTCTTAAAAGCCCCTTTTACTAAACTGTGGGGGAGAGGCAAACTTGGCGACAATGCCAACAGCAGCTGCACCAGGCAAGTCAGGCAAAGAGCAGCTCAATTGCTGGTTGCTCATGCAGGCTGGGAGGGCTGCAAGCAGGGGGAAACCGGGAGGGGGGGGGAAGCTGGTCCGGAGCCCCTAAAGGCATGGGGCCCCATAGGCTCTGCTCAAAGCTTCTTGGCAATCAGAAGTTTGACGTTTCGTATGCAGTTGGTGTAATGCCCACTGTTATTAGACAAACTGGCCCCCCCACTATGCATGGTACTCTAACCGGGAACCAGAACCAAAGTTCTCTCCTGGAGGATGGTATCCAATTTGATGCAAGAATGACAGCAAATGGAGGGAAGAGACGGATCAGTTGTGGGGAGGTGTGTGCATTCATTTCATGCACACATGTTTATGCTCAGTTTTAGTGCAGGAAACGGCCTTGGGCTTTTCATAAAAGGTGAAGTTTTAGGGGGATCAAAAGTGTCAAGAGGAGGACCAATGCACAGGTGTTGTGGCAGTTCTGTGCATAAGGCAGCCTCATCACCAGGATAGACAGACACAGGGACAGAGACAAATGCAAGATGTCAGAGATCCAGCACTCGCTAGCAGCCATTCTGATGCCCAGCAAGTTTCCGTGGCACAAGTGGGAATTCGAACCCGGGTTTCCCAGATACTAGTCCAACACTCTAAATTGCTAAACCACACTGGAAAGGTCTGAAATAGTGGATGGGCCTGACCTTCCCTTACCAGGCCTCTCTAAAATCCAGTTTGGTGTAGTGGTTAAGTGCGCGGACTCTTATCTGGGAGAACCAGGTTTGATTCCCCACTCCTCCACTTGCACCTGCTGGAATGGCCTTGGGTCAACCATAGCTCTCATAGGAGTTGTCCTTGAAAGGGCAGCTGCTTTGAGAGTCCTCTCAGCCCCACCCATGTCACAGGGTGTCTGTTGTGGGGGAAGAAGATACAGGAGATTGTGAGCCGCTCTGAGACTCTGAGATTCGGAATGGAGGGTGGGATATAAATCCAATATCTTCTTCTTGTTCTTCAGTTTTTCCTCATGAGGTATTTCATTTTAAGGAGTCTTTGTCCCACCAAAGGACAGAATCAGTCTCTCAGCCTAATCTACCTCACAAGGTTGTTGTGAAGAGAAAATGGAAGCAAAAATGATGGTGTAAACCCCTTAGTGTCCCCATTGACAACAAACATGGGGTATATATGAATTAAATATATATTTTAAAATCCTCAGCCTAACCTACCTCACAGGGTTGTCGTGAGGATAAAGTGAAGAAGAGAACAATGGACACTGCGTTGGGTCTCCATTGAGGAGAAACATGGAGTACAAATGAATACAACAAATAAATATTCTAATACTAAAATGATATTTTAAAAACACATGCCTCAAGGCTGCCCGTAGAAATGAGGTTCCATCACAATGAAGCCAAGCCAGCCTACTCGATGTCACAATGGTCCTTGCCTCCTAGGTCATAATAAGAATTTCATCTACAGAGAGGACAGAATTGCTGACTTGTCTCTGGGGAAAGGAACCTCCTCCCATGGCTGGCAAAACTGAGGGGCAACTTCACTCTCATGATATATCCTCCTAATAAGAGGCTAGTTGTTGAAGACAGAAGAGGCTAGTTGTTGAAGGCTAGTTGTTGAAGACAGAAGACGGCGAGTGAGTATAAATTTCTTTAAGGTTTCTGAAGAACCTTCTCTTAAGCAGAGGCTAGTGGTTGAAGACAGAAGACGGCGGGTGAGTATAAATTTCTTTAAGGTTTCTGAAGAACCTTCTCTAAAGGAGAGGCTAGTGGTTGAAGGCAGAAGACGGCGAGTGAGTATAAATTTCTTTAAGGTTTCTGAAGAACCTTCTCTAAAGGAGAGGCTAGTGGTTGAAGACAGAAGACAGCGAGTGAGTATAAATTTCTTTAAGGTTTCTGAAGAACCTTCTCTTAAGCAGAGGCTAGTTGTTGAAGGCAGAAGACGGCGAGTGAGTATAAATTTCTTTAAGGTTTCTGAAGAACCTTCTCTAAAGGAGAGGCTAGTGGTTGAAGACAGAAGACGGCGAGTGAGTATAAATTTCTTTAAGGTTTCTGAAGAACCTTCTCTTAAGCAGAGGCTAGTTGTTGAAGACAGAAGACGGCGAGTGAGTATAAATTTCTTTAAGATTTCTGAAGAACCTTCTCTAAAGGAGAGGCTAGTGGTTGAAGACAGAAGACAGCGAGTGAGTATAAATTTCTTTAAGGTTTCTGAAGAACCTTCTCTTAAGCAGAGGCTAGTGGTTGAAGACAGAAGACGGCGAGTGAGTATAAATTTCTTTAAGGTTTCTGAAGAACCTTCTCTTAAGCAGAGGCTAGTTGTTGAAGACAGAAGACGGCGAGTGAGTATAAATTTCTTTAAGGTTTCTGAAGAACCTTCTCTTAAGCAGAGGCTAGTTGTTGAAGACAGAAGACGGCGACTGAGTATAAATTTCGTTAAGGTTTCTGAAGAACCTTCTCTTAAGCAGAGGCTAGTTGTTGAAGACAGAAGACGGCGAGTGAGTATAAATTTCTTTAAGGTTTCTGAAGAACCTTCTCTTATGCAGAGGCTAGTGGTTGAAGACAGAAGACGGCGACTGAGTATAAATTTCTTTAAGGTTTCTGAAGAACCTTCTCTTAAGCAGAGGCTAGTGGTTGAAGACAGAAGACGGCAAGTGAGTATAAATTTCTTTAAGGTTTCTGAAGAACCTTCTCTTATGCAGAGGCTAGTGGTTGAAGACAGAAGACGGCAAGTGAGTATAAATTTCTTTAAGGTTTCTGAAGAACCTTCTCTAAAGGAGAGGCTAGTGGTTGAAGGCAGAAGACGGCGAGTGAGTATAAATTTCTTTAAGGTTTCTGAAGAACCTTCTCTAAAGGAGAGGCTAGTGGTTGAAGACAGAAGACGGCGACTGAGTATAAATTTCGTTAAGGTTTCTGAAGAACCTTCTCTTAAGCAGAGGCTAGTTGTTGAAGACAGAAGACGGCGAGTGAGTATAAATTTCTTTAAGGTTTCTGAAGAACCTTCTCTTATGCAGAGGCTAGTGGTTGAAGACAGAAGACGGCAAGTGAGTATAAATTTCTTTAAGGTTTCTGAAGAACCTTCTCTTAAGCAGAGGCTAGTGGTTGAAGACAGAAGACGGCGAGTGAGTATAAATTTCTTTAAGGTTTCTGAAGAACCTTCTCTAAAGGAGAGGCTAGTGGTTGAAGACAGAAGACGGCGAGTGAGTATAAATTTCTTTAAGGTTTCTGAAGAACCTTCTCTTAAGCAGAGGCTAGTTGTTGAAGACAGAAGACGGCGAGTGAGTATAAATTTCTTTAAGGTTTCTGAAGAACCTTCTCTAAAGGAGAGGCTAGTGGTTGAAGACAGAAGACGGCGAGTGAGTATAAATTTCTTTAAGGTTTCTGAAGAACCTTCTCTAAAGGAGAGGCTACCTGCTGAAGACAGAAGACAGAGTGAATATACATTTCTTTAAGATTTCTGAAGAACCTTATCTAAAGGAGAGTCTACCTCCTGAAGACAAAAGACAGAGAGTGAGTATAAATTCCTTTAAGGTTTCTGATGAACCCTCTCTTAAGGAGAGGCCACCAACTGATGACAGGAGATGGCAAGGTGAGTAAAATTTCCTTTCAGTTTCCAGAAGCACCCTCTGATGAGGAGATTTAACCTGCTGAAGAGAGAAGATGACAGCGGTCCTACAAGCTCTTTCTTGTCACTTCAGTGCCCACCATTTTAACCAGACAGTGCAGGCTGTTTTGCTGGTTGCCTCTATTGGAGTCGAGAAGGAATTTTTCCCTGTGGATCTCCACAAATTGGCCTGTGTGGACCCAGGTTTTTCTCCTTCTCTGCACTGCCTTCATTTGTCAGCAGCCCTATCTTGGACGGCAACTGATACAATGAGTTAAAATGTGGGAATTTAGATCAATTTTTTTTATAATCCAATAAACATTCATCATTTAAATATATCACATTGGTCCTGTGTCTTTTTACTGCCTGGGACTGTCTCTTTTGTAATGCACTGAAGATTCTGTCATTTGTTAGGACAAAGGCCCCTTATTAATGAAGCCCCTCATGAGAAGGACCTAGAGAGGCCTGATAAGGGAAGGTGTGGCCTACCCACCATTTCAACCAAACCCTGCCAGGGTGGTATGTGAGGGCCAGTGAGGTATAGTGGTTAGAGTGTCAGACTAGTATCTGGGAGACCCGTTCAAATCCCCATTTGTTCTATAGAAGCTTGCTGGTCAACCTGAAGCTTGCAACCCTGTGTTTGGTTCATGACATAGCAGACCAATGCCCTAGGGGTTGCCAGCCTCCAGGTGAGGCCTGGAGATCTCCCACTTTTATAACTGATCTCCAGGTGGCAGAGTTCAGCTCCCCTGGAGCAAAATGGCTGCTTTGGAAGGTGGACTCTAGGGCATTGTACCATGCCGAGGCCCCTTCCCTCCCCAAACTCCAACCTCTCCTGGCTCCACCCCCAAAGTATCCAGGTATTTTCCAACACAGACCTGGCAACCCTAAGCTGCCCCTTTCTCTTCTCCACAATGGTGACCAAGATCTCACAATGCATCATCCAGCGATCTTGGTCTTTTTCTCCATTTTTAAAAATTCATATTTCTGCAATTGGGGAGGTGTGTCCTCTCAGGTTTGTGAAAAAATACTCCCTATTTGTTTCTGGCCCTATTGTCTGGTTTTTGTTTTTTGATCCACACAGAGGTCAGGTTCAAGATGAGGTATATGATAGTTTATATTCCCAATGGTAGTAGCATTTTTATCTAGCCATAATGCTAAAGGTTCAAAGCTGATCTTGATGCAAGCTTAACACCTTCTGTACTGTGACCTAACAATGCTAACAAAACAAATCTAACAAACCTCCTCTACTTGCAGCTGCTGGAATGGCCTTGAGTCAGCCATAGTTCTGGCAGAGGTTGTCCTTGAAAGAGCAGCTGCTGTGAGAGCTCTCTCAGCCCCACCCACCTCACATGGTGTCTGTTGTGGGGAAGGAAGACAAAGGAGATTGTGAGCCACTCTGAGACTCTTGAGATTCAGAGTGGAAGCGGGATATAAATCCAATATCATCATCTTCTTCTTCTTCTTCTTCTTCTTCTTCTTCTTCTTCTTCTTCTTCTTCTTCTTCTTCTTCTTCTTCTTCTTCTTCTTCTTCTTCAGAAAATTCAATGCATTCTATGATTCTATGAATGCATTTAATTTTCTAAATTATTATTACACCGACAAACATGCTGTCTTGCTAGTATTGGGTTTTCAGCATTTGTTTCCTGCCCTCTGGTTCCGCAGAGAGGGGTCACTAATACTAAACCAGTGCAAACAAAACTTTTAAAAATAAAGCAACATTAGATAATGGATCGTTAATATATTACTTTAAATACAAACATATTAATAGAGTATTCTTATTTAAGGGATAGGGATAATAATAACATGGCAGTGAACATCTGTTAATCGTCCTTGTGAATAGAAGCCAACACTTCACATCCATTTAAAATTCAGTATTTAATAAGAGGGTAGTAATATTTGTTATTAAATCATTTGAAACATGCAAAGTTTGGTTTCCACTCGTGGTGCTTCATATATTTCACTGCCTCTGTATTACTATTAATAGTATATTATCAGTAATGGTGTTTACTTAAGCAACAAACCATCATCTATGTGCTTTAGTTATAATAATTGTAATTTCAGCATTCCTCTTGAAGACGGTGGAGTCAACGCATGGGATATAAAATTTAAGATAAAGCATAAACAGGAAGATGACATGTGTATCTCATAACCTACACACAATAGAACATTGTTAAGTCACAATCCAGCAAGCGTAAAATTCTAAAAAAAAAAGTCCAGTGGTCCATCTAGCCCAGCATCCTGTCTCACTCAGTAGCCAACCTCTGGAGGACCAATGACAGGGCATAGAGGTTACAGCCTTCTCTGTGGCAGTTGTACTCCCTACCCCCAAATCTCCCAAAATCTGGAGGCTCTAGCCCACCCAACTCAACACCTCCTGCCAGCCCAGGGGGAACTAGGGTTGCCAAGTCCAATTCAAGAAATATCTGGGGACTTTGGGGGTGGAGCCAGGAGACTTTGGGGGTGGAGCCAAGATCAAGGCTGTGACAAGCATAATTGAACTCCAAAGGGAGTTCTGGCCATCACATTTAAAGGGACAGCACACCTTTTCACTGCCTTTCTTCCATAGGAAATAATGAAGGATAAGGGCACCTTCTTTTGGGGCTCACAGAATTGCACCCCCTGGTCCAATCTTTTTGAAACTTGGTGGGTACTTGGGGGACAGGCACTAGATGTTATACTGAAAATTTGGCGCCTCTGCCCCAAAAAACAGCCCTCCCCAGAGCCCCAGATACACGCGGATCAATTCTCCATGATTTTCGATGGGAATAGATCTCTATAGGGAATAATAGAGTTCCCAAGCAGACATTTCTCTCCCCTCCCCCCGCTTTCTGATGACCTTGAAGCGGGGGGGGGGGCCTCCAAACCGGGGGATCCCCTGCCCCCACCTGGGGATTGGCAACCCTAGGGGGAACTGGCAACCTTTCTCCATTGCCTCCCAAACTTATTTTTAACACCATCTGCAGCCTGTTCTGTTGAAAATGATCGGCAGATAAAGGGGAAGGGGAAGGAACTGTTGTCATTTCATTTGCCTTTGGCTTGGCATGCCGCCGACAGGTCTAATAACATCAGTACCGCAGAAAGGTTGGAGGAGCTGTATAATATAGTGGGTTCTATGCATGGCAGAGTCTCAGAGTAAGTGATAACAAGTTCTTTAATAGGAGTGGCATAGCATAAAGTCACATTACAAGACTGGCTTTGGAACCCACGGGCCAAACTTATATACATCTGGGTTCCTGCGCAAGCACGTTATTGGGTCATTCAAACCGGTGGGGGCTTGTGATTGGTCCTGGGCTGCAGGGATTTGAATCCTGCAGTCCTTTGTTCCCAAGTCCCCAAGCTCAGTCCGTATGACTCCAATGAGCCAGGCGGAAACATCCAAAGTCTTCCCTTAAGTCCACATACATAACATCCCTCTTCCCTTAGTTTGCAAGCCCTAGTGAACATAGTCTTTGAGGTACGCGGGCTTGCGGTGCTTTCGCGTCGACCGCCTGAGCACTGGAGTTGGCGGCGACGCGGTTTCTGCTTCAGGCATTACTGGCGGAGGCCCTGGTGCTGAGGAGGAATCCGCCGGCTGGACAGGGTCCTCCAAGGTCTCTGGCGCTGATGGTGGTCCCGTCTGTTCCGCTGGTTCTGGCATGGCTCTTCTGCTTCCTCTGGCTCAGGGGTTGTTTCACCTACAGCAGGCGCCGGGGTGGTTGCGTTCTCGTCCTCATCTCCCCCCCCCCCCCGGGCGCCTCTCGTGCGCATAATTGATCAATGTGTTGCCTTATTGTGAATCCCCCCCTCTGAGATGACTTCATACATGACGGCCCCTAGTACACGGGATAGTCGTGCTGGTATCCATGCTGGTCCCCCCCTCCCCGAAGTTTTTGGCAAACACTAAGTCCTCTGTGTCGAACCCCCGGGGAGCCCAGACCGCCTCTGGCACCTCTTGTAGGTTGGGCGCCTGCCGCTGCCCTCCATGGACCCAGACCTGGCCCCTGTGTTCCAGATCATGTCACTGGAAGTCTCAGAGTAAGTGATAACAAGCTATTTAATAGGAGTGACATAGAAGAAGAAGAAGAAGAAGAAGAAGAAGAAGAAGAAGAAGAAGAAGAAGAAGAAGAAGAAGAAGAAGAAGAAGAAGATGATGATGATATTGGATTTATATCCCGCCCTCCACTCCGAAGAGTCTCAGAGTGGCTCACAATCTCCTTTACCTTCCTCCCCCACAACAGACACCCTGTGAGGTGGGTGGGGCTGGAGAGGGCTCTCACAGCAGCTGCCCTTTCAAGGACAGAGTCTCAGAGTGGCTCACAATCTCCTTTACCTTCCTCCCCCACAACAGACACCCTGTGAGGTGGGTGGGGCTGGAGAGGGCTCTCACAGCAGCTGCCCTTTCAAGGACAGAGTCTCAGAGTGGCTCACAATCTCCTTTACCTTCCTCCCCCACAACAGACACCCTGTGAGGTGGGTGGGGCTGGAGAGGGCTCTCACAGCAGCTGCCCTTTCAAGGACAACCTCTGCCAGAGCTATGGCTGACCCAAGGCCATGCTAGCAGGTGCAAATGGAGGAGTGGGGAATCAAACCTGGTTCTCCCAGATAAGAGTCCCCACACTTAACCACTACACCAAACTGGCTCTCCGAGGTCACATTACATAAGGTCACATTACAAGACTGGCGTTGGGGCCCACGGGCCAAACTTATATACATCTCTGGGTTTCCGCGCAAGCACATTATTGGATCATTCAAACCGGTGGGGGCTTGTGATTGGTCCTGGGCTGCCCAACTGCACATGTGCAACCCTTTGTTCCCAAGTCCCCAAGCTCAGTCCATATTGCTCCAATGAGCCAGGTGGAAACATCCAAAGTCTTCCCTTGAGTCCACATACATAACAAGCTGGGAATGTTTAGCCTGAAGAGGAGGCAGCTGAGAGGTGATATGATCACCATCTTCAACTACTTGAAGGGCTGGCCTATAGAGGATGGTGTGGAATTGTTTTCTGTGGCCCCAGAAGGTAGGGCCAGAACCAATGGGTTGGAATTAAATCAAAATAGTTTCTGGCTCAACATTAAGAAGAACTTCCTGACCGTTAGAGCGGTTCCTCAGTGGAACAGGCTTCCTCGGGAGGTGGTGAGCTCTCCTTCCTTGGAGGTTTTTAAACAGAGACTAGATGGCCATCTGACAGCAATGAAGATCCTGTGAATTTAGGGGGAGGTTTGTGAGTTTCCAGCATTGTGCAGGGGGTTGGACTAGATGGCCCTGGAGGTCCCTTTCAACTCTATGATTCTTTAATCATTCTAGTTGCCCTTTAAAGGATCACAGGTAACTAGCCACTGCCTGGAAAGATCTTTATCAGACTACAGAAAGCCACTGCCAGTCAGAGAGGCAATTCTGAGCCAAGCTGACGGTTGACTTAATACACCAAATGTACGATGCTCAGAAGAGTTACTTTGGATGGGTCAATCGTGAATCGTGATGCATGAGTCTAAATATAAAACGAGCTTTGAACAACATTTCCAAATCACATTTGCCTGTGAGTAACCGCTGAGTGGGACTTACTTCCCAGTAAACATCCAAAGGACTGCCTGGTTAGTCATTTTAATTTGCTGGTAGCATGAATCACCCTATTAGCATGTAGAGTGGACTTCGCCACCACAGGATGTAGAGATGGCTAGCGACTAGTTCAGATTTCAAAGCTGGATGACAAGTCTGTAGAAGAGGAGGAGAGAGGGCTTTTGCCATGGAAATTTGAGACAGCTTTTCTTCGTAGGTAATAGGGTTGCACTGTACAAAACGGTTTTACATTAGGAGGTGTCTTTGTAAATGACTATTTTTGCTACCAGTAGGAGTTTGGTATGAAGCTAATAAGCAATTCAAGCTATTTAGATGTGTCATGAGTTCTGGCTATGAATACACACACACACATATATATACATACATATATATACACAAACATACATATACGTGTATGTATGTGTGTGTGTGTGTGTGTGCGTGTGAAGTACTTCTTCAACTGGAGAGCCAGTTTGGTGTAGTGGTTAAGTGTGCAGACTCTTATCTGGGAGAACCGGGTTTGATTCCCCACTCCTCCACTTGCAGCTGCTAGCATGGCCTTGGGTCAGCCATAGTTATCACAGAGGTTGTCCTTGAAAGGGCAGCTGCTGTGAGAGCCCTCTCCAGCCCCACCCACCTCACAGGGTGTTTGTTGTGGGGGAGGAAGGTAAAGGAGATTGTGAGCCGCTCTGAGACTCTTCGGAGTGGAGGGCGGGATATAAATCCAATATCTTCTTCTTCTTCTTCTTCTTCTTCTTCTTCTTCTTCTTCTTCTTCTTCTTCTTCTTCTTCTTCTTCTTCTTCTTCTTCTTCACCCAAAGGGTGATTAACAGGTGGAATTCACTGCCACAGGAGATGGTTGCGGCTACAAGCACAGACAGCTTCAAGAGGGGATTGGATAAACATCCGGAGCAGAGGTCCATCAGTGGCTGTTAGCTACAGCTTGTTGTTGGAACTCTCTGTCTGAGGCTCTGTATTCTTATGCTTGGAGGGGGGGCACAGTGGGAGGGCTTCTGGAGCTCTGGCTCCACTGATGGACCTTCTGATGGCATCTGGGGTTTTTTTGGCCACTGTGTGATACAGAGTGTTGGACTGGATGGGCCATTGGCCTGATTCAACATGGCTTCTCTTATGTTCTTATGTGTGTGTGTGTAGCTAGGTTATCGGCTCAGGGTTTACTTAGGTTGCCGGCTCAAGGTTGACTCAGCCTTCCATCCATCCAAGGTCGGAAAAATGAGTACCCAGTTTGCTGGGGGGAAAGTGTAGATGACTGGGGAAGGCAATGGCAAACCACCCGGTAAAAAGTCTGTCGTGAAAAAGCAACCCGACACAAAAAAAGAGAGCCCTGGGTGAGCGAGGCCTGCTTCGGCTGGCTAGAGATCCAGCCAGCCCAAGCAGGACTTGCTCTCCTGGGGCTCTCCCCACAGTCAAGGCCAGCAAATCACTTGCCACTCAAAATCACATAAGAAGTGGAGAAAGGGTGGTGTGGGCTTCTCCAGGGGTTAATGAGGGCTGCTAGGGGCATGGCAAAGCCCCTGGTGGCTGGCTGGCTGCCAGCTCTCCTAATCCAGGAATTGTTATGCAGCTGCACCTCCTATTCAACGGACAAGGTAGGTGGGGAGGCGTCAGAAAGGTTCAGGAGCTAAACTCCTGTGAGCTCCTGCTGAATCTGAGGCCTGGGGTGGATCATTTCAGGTGAGCAGCCCTGTCTGTCTGCAGTAGAAGAGTCTGGTAGCACCTGAAAGAACAGCTGGATTTCCAGGGCCAAAACTTTCGAGAGTCAAAGTTCTCTTCTTCAGACGCAAGCAGGAATCAGGTGTGATAATAAGTCCTCCTTAGCAGGACAGTTGTTCGAGGATGTCTACAAAGACGACGCAAGGAATGACTCGTGAAAGCTCCAGTCCTGCCACAAATTTTGTTAGTCTTTACCAGCAGAAAAGTGTTCCTGGACTCTTGCTCTTTTCTAGTGCTAAAGACCAATGTTCCCTCTAAGCCGCAGCAAAAATTCTACTTTGTGAGCTACTGGTATTACAGTTTTGAGCTACTGCATTAATTATTGTGCTCTACTAGGGAAGGCTAAAACATTGTGAGCTAGCTCACACTAACTGAGCTCAGAAGGAACACTACTACAGACAGATTAACACAGCTTTCCATCTGGATTTTGTTAAGTCTTTAAGGCGTTCCTGGACGCTTGCTTTTTTTCTAGCGCTACGGACAGAATAACATGGCTATCCACTTTGATCTGTCGCAAATTTTGTTAGTGTTTGAGGTGCTACTGGACTCTTGTTTTGTTTTTTCTGGTGCAGACAAACACAGCTTCCCATTTAGATTGGCCCCAGATTTTATTCGTTTTTAAAGTGCTACTGGGTTCTCACTCTTTTCTGAGAACGTCTACGAAATAGCATATCTGGGGCACTCCAAAGTACCATACCAGTTAGTATTGTGATAAGCATGAGTAGCTAGAGCAGGGGTGTCAAACATCTGGCCCAGGGGCCAAATCAGGCCCCCTAGAGGGCTCCTATCAGGCCCCCGAGCAACTGGCTGTCATCTGCTTCTTTCTCCCTCTCTCTTGGTTCCTTCTGCGTAACAGCTTGCTTTGCCAGTCTTGCTTAATCACACAGGAGCTACGGAGCAAAACCTCTGTTTTCTCTGTTGGCTGAGGCTCCTCTCTTGGGAATGTGGGGGAAGGAGGAAAAGCTTGCTTTGCCAGGCTATCACAATCGCACAGTAGAACTACTGATCTGAGCTTCTTTTCCTTCTATTGACTGAGACTCACTTTCCCTCCTGGTCCCTTGGGGAAGGAAGGAAAGAGACAGAGCTCCCTTTCCCCAGTTCCCTGGATTCCATTGGAGAAATACAAAGAAAGCACCTTTAAGACCAATGAGTGCTAACGTTTTAAGTTTTTTAAAAAATCTTTAATTGTGTTTGTCTGTGTCCTTTATAAAGTTTATATATCTGCTAATTTTAAATAGGTACACATATAGCCCAGCCCGACAAGGTCTCATTTTTGTCAGATCCTGCCCTCATAACAAATGAGTTTGACGCCCCTGAGCTAGAGCAATTAACAGACTGCGTTTTTGCTGGTGACACTCTCACCATCACTCTTCAGCAATGTTCCCTCTAAGCTGAGTTACTGTGAGCTCACTCGCAGATTTTTAGCCTCCAGCTCACACATTTTTGTCTTAGCTCAGGAAGGATGACCCCAGAGCACACTAATTTATGCAGTAGCTCCCAACTTTAATGCCAGTAGCTCACGAAGTAGAAGTTTTGCTCACAAGACTCTGCAACTTAAAGGGAACATAGCTCTTCAGTTCTGACAAGTTTATTGACTTTGCAGTTTTCCAGCACAACAAACGGTATCTAAACCAAACCGGTTTTTCTTTCAATTTGTTAATTGTACCGTTTTGCCATAGATTCTAACTCAGTCCTATTTTGCATGCTGAATCCACTGCCCACCAGCTATAAGTAGCTCTGCTCACTGTACCCCATTCCATTGTTCAATGAAGTCCACATGCACATGAAAGCTTACATTCTGAATACAGCTTTGTTGGTCTTAAAGGTGCTACTGGGCTCCTACTATTGTGATAACTGCATGTGCTAATTAACCGTCTGTTATCATCAGGGGGTTTTTTAGCAGGAAAGCAAAGGAATGCAGTTCCAGCTGACTTGGTGTCAGGGGTGTGGCCTAATATGCAAATGAGTCTCCCAGGGCTTTTTCTACCAAAAAACCCTGTGAAAAACAATATGAACCTATGAAGCTGCCTTATACTGAATGAGACCCTCAATCCATCAAAGTCAGTATTGTCTACTCGGACTGGCAGCAGCTCTCCAGGGTCTCCAGCTGAGGTTTTTCACACCTATCTGCATGGACCCTTTTTTGGAGATGCCGGGGATTGAACCTGGGACCTTCTGCTTACCGAGCAGATGCTCTACCACTGAGCCACCGTCCCTCCCATTGTGGCATCCGGGGGTGTGGCCTAATATGCAAATACGTTCCTGCTGGTTTTTCTTAAAAAAAAAGCCCTAGATATCATTAATAAGTCATATCAACTAATACCACATTTTATTAATGATATGAACATTGCTATAAACGCCCACTAGGTTCTTCAGCGAACGCCACAGACCCTCCGTTTAAATCCCTCTTCGGATTGACAGATGACGTCCCTCCACGTGCCTCTTGGGGCGGAGAGGGGGCGTGGCCGACTGACCCCCTCCTCCAGTCCCTCTCCCGTTCCCTCCCCGTCACGTGCTCCACCCGTGCCGCCCGCCTTTATCTACGCATGCGCCCGTCCTCCTTGCCCGGTGACGTCAGCGCGCATTCTGACGCCACACGCGCGGGTCGTGCGCCTGCGTGGCAGAACTCCCGTCCCCAGAGCCGCTCAGCTCCCTTCAGTCCCACAAGCGGGGTGGGGGGAGAAGAAGGGGAAGACGGCGAAGGAGAAGGAGGGGCGGCCGCCAAGACGGACTTCCTGTGGGACAAGCGCACCGGGCTGGCGGCCAAGAGGGTGCGAGAGGGCGGGGGTAGGAGGAAGAAGAGAGAGCCCCCCAGGGGTGGGGGAGGGGAAGGAGGGGGAACTTGGGATGTGGGCACTGAGCGGGTGGGGGAAGGGCAGCTCTGCTGGGGTGGGCGTCTTTTTGTTAATGTGAATGCTGATTATTGAAAATAGCCTTGGGTTGTCATTAGTGGAGGTGGGGGATGCAGGGTGACTCTTGTGGGGGGGCCCCAAGTCTGTGACTATGAATGCTGAATATTTGAATATTAATGCTGACTATCAAGTCTGTGAATATTAATGCTCCGGAGGTGGTGGGCTCTCCTTCCTTGGAGGTTTTTAAACAGGTTCTGGATGGCCATCTGACAGCAAAGATCTTGTGCATTGAGGGGGAGGTGTTTTTGAGTGTCCTGCATTGTGCAGGGGGTTGGACTAGATGACCCTAGAGGTCCCTTGCAACTCTATGATTCTAATATTATAAAATTGTATCAGTGCTTAGTTCTTGTGGCCCCATAAGAACATAAGAAAAGCCATGTTGGATCAGGCCAGCGGCCCATCCAGACCAACACTCTGTGTCACACAGTGGCCAAAAAACCCAAGTGCCATCAGGAGGTCCATCAGTGGGGCCAGGACACTAGAAGCATTTCCACTCTGTCCCCAAGCACCAAGAATACAGAACATCACTTGCCCCAGACAGAGAATTCCGACAATACTCCATGGCTAATAGCCACTGATGGACCTCCGCTCCATATGTTGATCCAATCCCCTCTTGAAGCTGTCTGTCCTTTTTACTAGGGTTGCATGTTGTAAAATGCCTGAAGACTTTGGGGGTGGATTCGGCAGGTGCCTCAGCATGGTCCAATGCTGTAGAGTCCACCCTTCAAAGTAGCCATTTTCTCCAGGGGAGCTGATCTTGGGTTGTCATTAGTGGAGGGGGGGGGAACAAGGGTGGCTCTTGTGGGGAAGGGAAGTCTGTGACTATGAATGCTGAATATTTGAATATTAATGCTGAATATCAAGTCTGTGAAAATTAATGCTGAATATTGATGGTTCGTTCTTGTGGCCGGTTTGGTGTAGTGGTTAAGTGTGCGGACTCTTATCTGGGAGAACCGGGTTTGATTCCCCACTCCTCCACTTGCACCTGCTAGCATGGCCTTGGGTCAGCCATAGCTCTGGCAGAGGTTGTCCTTGAAAGGGCAGCTGCTGTGAGAGCCCTCTCAGCCCCACCCACCTCACAGGGTGACTGTTGTGGGGGAGGAAGGTAAAGGAGATTGTGAGCCGCTCTGAGACTCTTCGGAGTGAAGGGCGGGATATAAATCCAATTTCTTCTTCTTCTTCTTCTTCTTCTTCTTACTAGGGTTGCAAGGTCAGTGTTGTAAAATACCTGGAGACTTTGGAGGTGGATTCGGGAGGGGCCTCAGCATGGTGCAATGCCCTAGAGTCCACCCTTCAAAGTAGCCATTTCTACAGGGGAGCTGATCTCTGCCAGCTGGAGATCAGTTGAAAAAGTGGGAGATCTCCAGGTCCCACCTGGAGGCTGGCAACCGTACTTATATGCCCCGGGGAAATGTTGATTGCCACTTTGGGGTCAGGCAGCAATTTTGAGTACAGAGCAGGGTCACTGGGGATGTATGTGTTGGGGGAGGTGTTTGTGAATTTCCTGCGTTGGTCAGGGGGTTGGATTAGATGACCCTGGAGGTCCCTTCCACCTTTATGAGTCTATGATAATGGCATTGTTTGTGGGGGAGGACAGCTCCGCAGAGGTGGGACACAGAATTCGCTGCCACAGGAGGTGATGGCAGCTACAAGCGTAGCAAGCTTCAAGAGGGGATTGGATCAACATGGAGCAGAGGTCCGTCAGTGGCTATTAGCCACAGCATATTGTTGGAACTCTGTCTGGGGCAGTGATGCTTTGTATTTTTGGTGCTTGGGAGGGGCAACAGTGAGAGGGCTTCTAGTGTCCTGACCTCAGTGATGGACCTCCTGACGGCACCTGGTTTTTTTTGGTGGGGGGGCACTGTGTGATAGAATGTTGGGCTGGACAGGCCCTTGGCCTGATCCAACATGGCTTCTCTTATCTTCTTATGGGATCTGGGTCTTCCATCTTTGTTAATCATGAGTGTTAAGACTGATAATGAACAGCAGCATTGTTCATATATGCGTATATATTACATGCACTGCCCCATTAGTCGAAAACCAGGCCAGATCTGCACGGCACGAGGCTGGTGTTTCTTATATTTTTCATGTTGTTGGTAGCAGCATTGATGGTGAAAGAAGGATTGTTAATGTCACCGTAACAACACCTACAGGGCTCTTGGTGATTTGGTATGTTGTGGAAAGGGCAATTCTGCTACACGGGAAGTTGACGCCATGATAATAGTATTCTTACGTCTGGCAGTGCAA
The DNA here is from genome assembly GCF_032191835.1 of Heteronotia binoei. NCBI lineage: Eukaryota > Metazoa > Chordata > Lepidosauria > Squamata > Gekkonidae > Heteronotia > Heteronotia binoei. The sequence goes on from NC_083223.1 coordinate 264,775,170, forward strand.
TTAGGATTAGAATGGCTAATAATGCCCTCGCTGACTGGGTAAACATGTGGAGCAGAGGTCCATTAGTGGCTGTTAGCCACAAGGCATGGATGAAATTGGATGTCTGGAGCAGTGATGCTCAGTATTCTTAGTGCTTGGGGGGCAACAGAGGTTGGGCTTCTGGAGTCCTGGCCCCCCTGGTGAACCTCCTGATGGCACCTGGGTTTTGGCCACTGTGTGACACAGAGCATTGAAATGGATGGGCCATTGGCCTGATCCAACAGGGCTAATTTTATGTTCTTATTATTGGTGTGTGTGAGCTGGGGGATTAGGGCAGTTTTGCTCGGCAAGAGGGTGGCTGTGTTGTTAATAATGCAGCAAAAATAAAAGAAAACCTACAAGAATCTTTAAACCACTCCTATTTTTACCGGGGTAGAAAGCTGAGGACTAGTACCCCATTTTGTCAGATATAACGATGGGCCCTGGCTTTGAAAGTAGGCTTTGAAAAGCTTCGTGGAGGTGATCACTCAATGGCTATTAGCCACCGTGGCTGAATGGTAATCCTTAGCATCAGTTGGTAGGGAGCTGCAGAGGAAAGCCCCATGCCTTTGTACCCTGCTTCCCTGACACATCTGGCTGGCTGCTGTTGGAAGCAAGGGGCTGAGCTACCTGAACTTGCGTTTTAATTCAGCCAGCTTTTGCCTTCAGTTAGAGTAGCCAAGGATGGATGTGAACAGTTCAACTGTAGATGTTTGAAAGTTGCTTACGGGAGCTGGGGGGAGGCTGAAGAGGTTAGCCTAATAACTGCATGCATACGGAATAGATTTTAAGGAGGATATCTGAAGGAAGATGAGGATGTGGAATAGGGTCGCCAATCCCCAGGTGGGGGCAGGGGATCCCCAGTTTGGAGCTCCTCCTCCCTCCGCATCGGGGTCATCAGAAAGCGGGGGGAGGGGAGGGAAATGTCTGCTGGACTTCATTATTTCCTATGGAGACCAATTCCCACAGGGTATAATGGAAAATTGATCTGTGGGTATCTGGGGCTCTGAGGCAGCTGTTTTTCGAGGTAGAGGCACCAAATTTGCAGCATAGCATCCAGTGTCTCTTCTCAAAACACCCTCCAAGTTTCAAAAGGATTGGACTGGGGCTCCAATTCTATGAACCCCAAAAGACAGTGCCCCTGTTTCCAATGGAGAGAAGGCATTTAAAAGGTGTTAACAATGCAGCAAAAATAAAGGAAAACCTACAAGAAACCTACAAGAATCTTTAAACCACTCCTATTCTTACCGGGGTAGAAAGTATCTATTCCGTATGCATGCAATGTCTCCTGGCTCCACCCCCAACGTCCCCAGATGTTTCTTGAATTGGACTTGGCAACCCTAATGTGGAATGATATAATATAGTACAGGGGTGGCCAAACTTTGGCTCTCGACGCCCCCGCCACTCCATTGGCCAACTTGGAGAAGGCATTTCTCTCTTTAAATCACTTCGCCAAGCCAGCCATACGGCTTGGAGAATGCATTTAAAGTGGCTTTCTTTCCACCGCTCTGTTTGCCTGCCTGCCTGCCTGCCTTCCGGTTTTGTGGCTCTTAAAATCTGACATTTATTCTATGTGGCAAGGTTGGCCACCCCTGCTACAGCACCATCTTGTCAGATCTTGGAAGCTAAGCCGGGTCGGCGCTTGGCTGGGAGACCACCAAGGAAGGCTTCTTAGAGGACAGCAATGGCACATGCCCTCTGCTTAATCTTGCCTTCAAAATATGCGGGGTTGCTATAAATCCATTGTGGCTTGATGCCATTTGACTCACACGTTTGGAGGAAGAGAGGCAAATGCTGTGTCTGTTTATGCTGTGCTTGTCAGTGCTCAACATTCCTTTGTGTTCTTGTATAGCGAGAAGCAGACCTCTGGGTGGAGCCAGGCTAAGGGCAAGCTTGGTTCTCGCGGACGGGAACTGGCAGGAAAAAGATTTGATTTTATCTCACTGAAGGTCTCTTTCCTCCCTTTGCCGCCTTCTGCGGAACTGGTTTCTGCTTGCTTACTGGTCCTCGCTGATTTGAGTGAGAGGTATAAAGCTTGAGTCATGAACAATGCAGTCTTATGAGAAAAAACCTCTACTTTGTGAGCTGCTGGTATTACAGTTGTGAGCTACTGGCATTAAAGTTGTGAGCTACTGCGTAAATTGTTGTGCTCTGGGGCCATTTTTCCTGAGCTAAGACAAAAATGTGTGAGTTGGAGGCTAAAAATCTATGAGCTAGCTCACCCTAACTCAGCTTAGAGAGAACACTGGTCATTAATAATCCCCTTTTTCTCTCCTGTACCTGGTCCTACCGCCCTGTCCAGTTGTGTGTGGCCTACCTATACGTAATCCACCTGTCCCATGTGTCCCTTCACAGATATTTTTCTTCCATTTCCGTACCTCTCTATCAGTTTTCTGCATTTTTTCACACTCCACCTTAAGTCAGAGACAGAATCGAGACACGGCTTTGCCGATCAGGTTGGGCTTGGCTCTCGGTAGCTCCCGTTCAGCTACTTGGGGCAAAGTAAACAGCCTGAAATCAGGGACATGTGTGGGGTCAGAGAATCACAGAGTTGGAAGGGACCATACAGGCCATCTAGTCCAACCCCCTGCTCAGTGCAGGACCAGTCTAGAGCAGAGGTGGCCAAACTGTGGCTCGGGAGCCACATGCGACTCTTGCACACATTTTGTGTGGCTCTCAAAGCCCCCTCCACCTCACTGACCATGTTGGAGAAGGCATTTCTCTCTTTAACTCACTTCTCTAAGCCAAGTCAGCTGGCAGCTTGGAGAATGCATTTAAAGTTAAAGTTGCTTTCTTTCCACCTCTGCCATCTATTTTCCTCCTTTACTTCCTTCCTTGGCTCTCAAACATCTGATGGAGAAACGTTGACTGTGGGGTGGCATGATAGAGGTTTACAAGATAATGCATGGGATGGAGAAAGTAGAGAAAGAAGTACTTTTCTCCCTTGCTCACAATACAAGAACTCGTGGGCATTCGATGAAATTGCTGAGCAGTCAGGTTAGAACGGATAAGAGGAAGTACTTCTTCACCCAAAGGGTGATTAACGTGTGGAATTCACTGCCACAGGAGGTGGTGGCGGCTGCAAGCATAGCCAGCTTCAGGAGGGGATTGGATAAAAATATGGAGCAGAGGTCCATCAGTGACTATTAGCCACAGTATGTGTGTGTGTATAATTTTGGCCACTGTGTGACACAGAGTGTTGGACCGGATGGGCCATTGGCCTGATCCAACATGGCTTCTCTTATGTTCTTATTGTATGTGGCTCTTATGTTAAGCAAGTTTGGCCATCCCTAACAAGTGTTCCTCCAACTGCTGCTTAAAGATTGCCAGTGGGGGGCGCTCACCATCTCCCTTGGTACCTGATTCCAGTGCTGAACAACTCTTACTGTAAAAAAGTAGTAGTAGGAGAGACAAGGACAGGTTGATGGATGGAAGGAGAAGACTCCTTTGTTTAGAGAGAGATATCTGGAGGATACCCTGACCTGGTTGGCCCAGGTTACCCCAGTCTCATCTGATCTCAGAAACTAAGCAGGGTTGTCCCTGATTAGTATTCGGATGGAAGACCACCGAGAAATTCCCAGGTTGCTACGCAGAGGCAAGCAATGGCAAACCACCTCTGTATATCTCCTGCTTTGAAAGCCCCATGAGAAGTTGCCATAAGTGGAAGCAGAATGGATTTTTGGAGTGCTGTGAGTTTATAGTGCCCCGAAGCTTAGATGGGTTAGATCAGGGGTGGCCAAACTGTGGCTTGGGAGTCGCATGTGCCTCTTGCACATAAATTGTGTGGCTCTCAAAGCCCTCAACGCCCCATTGGCTGGCTTGGAAAAAGCATTTTTCTCTTTAAAGTCACTTCTCCAAGCCAAGCCTGCTGGCAGTTTGGAGAATGCATTTAAAGTTGCTTTCTTTACAGCTCTCCCTCCCCATCTATTTGCCCTCCCTCAAAACATCTGATGTTCATGTCTTGCAATTTTCAAACATCTGATGTTTATTCTGTGTGCCTCTTACCTTAAGCAAGTTTGGCTACCCCTGGGTTAGATCCTGCTTGGTCAGGTGCGTGAAGCTGTATCCCCAATTAGGGGTGAGGGGAAGGGAGGCACCGTATATAGAAAACAATATGGAAAACTGTGGGGCTGAAAGGCCGAAGGTACAGCCCATGAATATCTACATCCACGGAGGTTGCATTATCGTCAGTGTGCTGCGACAGGCCAACTCTTATAATAGGGGTTTGTTAGAGAAGGGATTTCCTCAAATACTTTGGCCACCAAATGAGAAGGGAGCGCTCCCTGGAGAAGATCCTGATGCTGGGAAAGACAGAAGGCAAAAGAAGAAGGGGACGGCAAAAGATGAGATGGCTGGACAGCGTTACTGATGTAGCAAACACGAATGTGAGCGGACTTCAGAGGATGGTGGAAGACAGGAGGGCCTGGCCTGACTTTGTCCATGGGGTCGCAAAAAGTTGGACTTGACTGTGCGGCTGAACAACAACAGAGGGAAGGGACTGAGAATAAAACAGCTAATACTGTAATACCCTCATATAGATCTGTGGTGCAGCTTCATTTGGAATACTGTGTACAGTTATGGTCACCCTATCTCAAAACGTATAGAGGAGATCAACCCAGATGAAAAGGGGCAGGCCTCAGATTCAGTGGGAGCTCACAGGAGCACAGCTCCTGAACCTTTCTGGGAGTTCCACCTCCTTGTCCATTGAATAGTATGTGCAGCTGCATAACAATCCCTGGATGAGCTCCACCACCTATTTTTCTACAAAATGACCGCTGATTAGGGGGTTGGGGCAAGGAAAGGCTCAAGAGTCTGGGACTTTTCTGTTTAGAAAGGAGAGTACTAAGGGGGGAGACATCATAGAGGTTTCTAAAACTATGCATAGGTTGGAGAAAGTTGCCAAAGAGAACGTTTTCTCTTTCTCCAAAATACTAAAACTTGAGGGTATCCAGTGGAGCTGACGGGCAGTAGGTTCAGGACAGACAAAAGGAAATACACCAGTTTGGTGTAGTGGTTAAGTGTGCGTACTCTTATCTGTGAGAACCGGGTTTGATTCCCCACGGCTCCACATGCAGCTGCTGGAATGGCCTTGGGTCAGCCATAGCTCTTGCAGGAGTTGTCCTTGAAAGGGCAGCTGCTGTGAGAGCCCTCTCAGCCCCACCTACCTCACAGGGTGTCTGTTTTGGGGGGAGAAGATATAGAAGATTGTAAGCTGCTCTGAGTCTCTGAATCAGAGAGAAGGGCAGGGTATAAATCTTCAGTCTTCTTTACACAGAGAGTGATTAAAATGTGGACTACATTGCCCGAAAGAGCCCCGTGGCGCGGAGTGGTAAAGCTGCAGTACTGCAGTCGGAGCCCTCTGCTCACAACCTGAGTTCGATCCCAGCGGAAGCTGGTTCAGGTAGCTGGCTCCAGGTTGACTCAGCCTTCCATCCTTCGGAGGTCGGTCAAATGAGTCCCCAGCTTGCCGGGGGGAAAGTGTAGATGGCTGGGGAAAGCAATGGCAAACCACCCTGTAAAAAGTCTGCTGTGAAAACGTTGTGAAAGCAACGTCACCCCGGAGTCCAAAAACGACTGGTGCTTGCACAGGGGACTACCTTTGCCTTTACATTGCCGGAGGATGTAGTGATGGCCACAGGCGTGAACAGCTTTAAAAGGGGATTAGACAGATTCATGGAGGAGAGGTCTATCAGTGGCTACTAGCCTCCACCTTCAGAAGCGCTAAAGCCTCTGAATCCCAGAGCCAGGAGGCAACGTTAGAGGAAGGTCTCTATATCCTCTCGCTGCCCCTCCAGAGGATCCGATTGAGGCCATTTGTATGAGACAAGATGCTGGACTAGATGGACCGCTGATCTGATCCAGTAGGGCTCCGCTTATGTTTTAATCAGTCTTCCAGTCTTAGCAGGGTGGAGGATCTACATTGAGTCCCAAATAGATAACACGCAACTTGCATGCAAAGCGTGTTAAGGCGGCATTAGCTTTAAGGGACCAGAGCCCGTATCATTGAATGCCCGAGAGAATTTTGTCGATGGGCGAGCTGTTGTGCGCAAAACAATTGACGGTATCAAGACCGGAAGGCTGGGAATTGCTTTTGACGTTTCTGTGCCCAGTGACTGTTCTCCGCACAATAGTTTTGTTGTGTTAAATCAGACCGTGGAAGGGAGAGCCATGATTCTGGTTGAGTCCAGAACAAATAGGATCGAGCTTGCGGCCCTTGAAAGGACAACAGGTTTATGGCGGCGCAAGAGTGACTTTGTCAGATGTTTGGAATGCCACCCTTGGTGCGTTTGCGCATCCATGTAGAGAGAAATTGTGAGTGGTGGAGCCAAAAGACCCAAGAAATTCAAGAGGCTTCGTCTGTGACGTGTTGTACAAAGTTCAAACATATACAAGATGAGAGCAATTAACATTCCCAACAATAAGGCATTCTTCATAGTTTTGCTAAATCTGTTTATGAAAATGTATTATTTCAGTCCTCATAATGTCATGAGAGCCAGTTTGGCGTAGTAGTTAAGCGTGCGGACTCATCTGGGAGAACTGGGTTTGATTCTCCACTCCTCCACTTGCAGCTGCTGGAATGACCTTGGGTCAGCCATAGCTCTTGCAGAGCTGTCCTTGAAAGGGTAGCTTCTGTCAGAGCTCTCAGCCCCACCCACCTCACAGGGTGTCTGTTGTGGGGAAAGAAGATAAAGGAGATTGTAAACCACTCTGAGTCTCTAATTCAGAGAGAAGGGTGGGGTATAAATTATACCCCATCCTTCGCTCTGAACCAGAGACTCAGAGCAGCCTACAATCTCCTTTATCTTCCTCCCCCACAACAGACACCCTGTGAGGTGGGTGGGGCTGGAGAGGGCTCTCACAGCAGCTGCCCTTTCAAGGACAACCTCTGCCAGAGCCATGGCTGACCCAAGGCCATGCCAGCAGGTGCAAGTGAAGGAGGGGGGAATCAAACCCGGTTCTCCCAGATAAGAGTCCGCACACTTAACAACTACAGCAAACTGGCTCTCCCAAGGTTATTAGTGTCTCAGTCTTCCTTTTTGTATATTTTTTGTGTGTGTGTAAATGTGTGTCTGCTCATGTTGACTTCTGGTGACTGACCCCTACTGGGGACCTGGAGGATGTTCAGAGAGGTGGCTGAATAAAGCCTGCCTCGCCTCCCAACTGCTGATATTCCTTGGAGGTCCCCCATCCAAGTACTTGACAGACTCAACCCTGCTTAGCTTTCGAGATCTGATGAGATTGAGCTTGCCTGGGCTGTCCAAGTTAGGGAGTGTGTCAGTCTTCCTTTAAGGTACGTTTATGGAACCCCGCATTCAGAGGCACTAATCCTGGCACCGCTGTAGGGGGCAAGAAGTGTAGGATAGGCATCACTTCCAACCAGCTTCACCTCCTAGACCGTTGCAGCTGACAGTTAGGAGCCGTGAAAACCCTTGAGATGTTCTTGTAGCTTTAAAAGGAGACTAGATAGACCACTCCTCCATGAAATCTGTCAGCAGCTATTAGCCATGGTGACTAAAAGGAACTTCCACATTCAGAGGCACTCAGCCTCTGAATTCCCAGGGCCAGGAGGCTGCATCAGGGAAAGGCCTCAGCCTCTCTGCCCTACTGCTGGCCCTCAGGAGGAACTGGTTAAGCCACTGTTGGAGACAGGATGCTGGGCTAGATGGACACTCACTGGTCTGATCCAGCAGGGCTCTTCTGATGTTCTTATGAGGGGAAGGCCTCAGCCTCTCTGCCCAGAGGAACTGTCTGGCCCCTATGTGAGACAGGATGTTGGACTAGATGGACCCTCACTGGCCTGATCTAGCAGGGCTCTTCTGATGTTCTTATGAGGGGAAGGCCTCAGCCTCTCTGCCCTGTTGTTGGCCCCCCAGAGGAACTGGTTGAGGCCATCGTGTGAACCAGGATGCTGGACTAGATGGACCCTCACTGGCCTGATCCAGCAGGGCTCCTGATTCCTATGAGAGAGGCTTCGAGTCTATGAGGTGAAGGCCTCAGCAGCGAACTGCCCTGTTTTGCCTCAGGCCACTGGTATGAGGCACTGTATGCAGGACTAGATAGACCCTCACTGGCCTGATCCAGCAGGGCTCTTCTGATGTTCTTATGAGGGGAAGGCCTCAGCCTATCTGTCCTGTTGCTGGCCCTCCAGAGGAACTGGTTGAGGCCACTGTGTGAGACAGGAGGCTGGACTAGATGGACCCTCACTGGCCTGATCCAGCAGGGCTCTTCTGATGTTCCTATGAGGGGAAGGCCACGGCCTCTCTGGGGTGTTGTTGGCCTTCCAGAGGAACTGGTTGAGGCCACTGTGTGAGACAGGAGGTTGGACTAGATGGACGCTCACTGGTCTGATCCAGCAGGGCTTTTCTGATGTTCTTAACTTTGCAAGGCATCCCTGGATTAATCTGTGTTAAGACATTTTGAATGTTTCTGTTAATCTGTTTTTGCCATTCAATATTGACTACTGAACCAAAAAAAGAGGGGGGGGGGCTGTACAATTCAAAATGTTTTCTCTTACTGAAATTCAGTTGCCACCACCCACGTCTTGGAGCTCAGCTGCTTCAGGCATCCTTGTAACCTCACCCTCTGATCTCTCCCCAGATGCCTCGTTCCAGAAGGTGCCGCTCTTCGGAACGCAGCAGCCGGGGCAGCTATCATGAACGTTACAGAAGCCGCAAGCACAAGAGGAGGCGGAGTTGCTCACGGTCGAGCAGCAGCGACCGGCAGCAACGCAGGGAAGACAGCTACCATGTCCGGTCCCGGAGGTGAGTGGGAGGAAAGGCAAGAGGAAGCTGAGCACTTAAGATCATGAGAAGAGCACTTAAGATCATGGGACAGGGCAGAGAGGCCAGGGCCTTCCTCTGATAGGGTGGCCAGATCGTCCCGGTCACCCGGGAAAGTCCCGCTTCTGGCCGCAAATTCCTGCCTCCCGGGCTGGCTATACCGGGACCATTAGAGATCCCGGTTTAGCCAGCCAGAGGAGCCGGCGGGCCGCGCGCGTGGGCGGGAAAGGCGGCGAGTGAGGGAGGGAGCGTCCCTGCGCGTGCGCACGGCGATTGGCAGCGGTGTGGCGGGCTCTGCACATGCGCGGGGCCAGGAGAGTGGGCGGCGTAGGGCCCGCCACACCGCCGCCAATCGCCGTGCACATGCGCAGGGACGCTCCCTCCCTCACTCGCCGCCTTCCCTGCCCGCGCGCGGCCCGGCGGCGGTGGTGGAGGGGGAGGCGGCGGAGAGGCCCGCGGGGGGAGGTGGCGGCAGCCGGAGCAGGAGGCGGGGCGGCGGCGTGGCGGGAGGCCCCGGGTCGGTGGGCTCGGCCGCCTCCTCCTCAGCCCCCGCCAGCTGCGCCGCCAGCAGCACCAGCCGCCGCTGCGCCTCCTGGCCAGCCCGCCCGCCCGGAGGGGAGGCCACCACCCGCCCTGGAAGAAGGTAGGCAGGCAGGCAGGGAGGGGGCGGCCTTCCTTCCTTTCCTCCTTCCTTCCTTCCTTCCTTCCTTCCTTCCTTCCTTCCTTCCTTCCTTCCTTCCTTCCTTCCTTCCTTCCTTCCTTCCTTCCTTCCTTCCTTCCTTCCTTCCTTCCTTCCTTCCTTCCTTCCTTCCTTCCCTCCTTCCCTCCCTCCTTCCCTCCCTCCTTCCCTCCCTCCCTCCCTCCCTCCTTCCCTCCCTCCCTCCTTTCTTCGAAGCAGCCTGTCACTAATAACACAGGTCGAGATGCAGGACAGGAACCCGGAAGTGACGGACAGGCTGCTTCAGCGGGCTGCTGCGCCGGCCCCCTGGGTCCCACAAAGATGGGACCGATGCCACAGGGACGGGCTCGAAACACTCTATAACCCCTCAAAAGAACAGCAGTCTAGCTCACTTCCCCCGAGCCCTGCCGTCATAAGCCTCAAGGGGGCTCATTTTGCGGCATCTCCCAGCGGGATGGTGGCACCCGCACGGGACACATATCAAATGAAAGAGGGGGCGCAGGGCTATCAGAAACGGCCGGCGGAGGGAGTCGGGAGACCACCCCACTGGGGGATCCACACCCCGAAAGTGATGAAGGTGGCGCAGATAGAGCCAACAGAGCCAACAGGACAAAATAAATAGGCTGCATTATGCAGCACAGTCTCACTGGAATCTGACTGGCTTCTCAGCGTGGAACCCGTTCTCTCTAGTCTTCTCAGTTTGAAAAAAGTAAAAAAAGAGTTTTATTTAACTTTATTTCCCCCTTTCCCTCTCTATAAATAATCTTGGTGTTTCTGGCGGTGATATTTGGGGGATTTTTGGGGACGTCACAGGAAGTGCTGTGAAGTCACTTCCTGCTTCCGGCAGGTGGTGCAGGGGAAATGATGTCACAGGAAGTGATATCACTTCCTGCTTCCGGCAGGTGGCGCGGGGGGGGGGAATGATGTCACAGGAAGTGACATCACTTCCTGTTTCCGGCGGTGGCATGCCGTCACCGGAAGTGATGTCACTTCCTGTTTCCGGCGGCGCGCGCTCCGCGCACGCACACACATTCCTTCCTTCCTCAAGGTGTCCCTTGCTGGCCTGCAGATATTATGGCCACCCTATCCTCTGATAAGAACGTAAGAGGAGCCCTACTGGATCAGACCAGTGAGGGTCCATCTAGTCCAGCCTCCTATCTCACACAGTGGCCTCAACCAGTTCCTCTAGAGGGCGAACAACAGGGCAGAGAGGCCGAGGCCTTCCCCTCATAAGAACCTCAGAAGAGCCCTGCTGGATCAGATCAGTGAGGGTCCACCTAGTCCAGCATCCTGTCTCACACAGTGGCCTCAACCAGTTCCTCTGGAGGGCCATCAACAAGGCAGAGAGGCTGAGGCCTTCCCCTCAGAAGAACATCAGAAGAGCCCTGCTGGATCAGACCATTGAGGGTCCACCTAGTCCAGCATCCTGTCTCACACAGTGGCCTCAACCAGTTCCTCTGGAGGGCCAACAGCAGTTCTGCCACACTGGCTCTCTTAAAACAGAAGAGTAATTTGTTCAAATCGATCTCCTACCTCCACAGTTCAGTATCTCAGTCTGAACAGATTGGGAGTGAATCGTACTAGCCGCATACTGAGCAACGTTTGTTTATCCTTTAGCGCAATTTTTTTCCAACTCCCTCTCTTCCTCCAAGGACGACGGCTTGGTGTGCATCGTTCCTCCCCCTTCATTTTATCCTCGCAACAGCCCTGTGAGGCATATTAGGCTGACAGGCCAGTTGGCTCAAGGGTACCCACTGAGCTTCATGGGCCAGAGACGTTTTGAAGCTGCGTCTCCCAGATTTTAGTCCAGCGCTCTGATCTCTGCAACACCACTTCATAACAGCTCTGCATCTGGAAACAAGTAAATACGTTTCCGTCGTGGAGGCCACTGGAAAGGGAAGATGGTTTTGTCAAATGAAATATGACTGGTCTATTGGCTAGCTGCTAACTTTCTAGGAAGTACCTAGGATGGTGGTGAGCTCTGCTCCTGGAGATGAGTGGGAGGAAAGGCACGAGGAAGCTGAGTCAGGAGCGTATCAGGCGCCACTCTGGACCTTACAGCCACTGTCAAGCATGGTGAAATTCCATTGATAATTGATTGTTTAGGGGTCCTGCCTAACCTGGTCTGTGAAGTATCATGGAGGATCCAGCTTTGCTAGCTTGTTGTTCTTTCCCTTCCCCCCCGCCTCGCTTTATGGCTCATAATTAGAAGTAGTGAGAACTGGAACCAAGTAATCAGCACCTTCCCATACATTCTTGTGAGGGACATCTGGGGGAAGCAAGGACACGGTCCTGATAACGCTATGGGAATGTAGGCATTTATGATAGTTTATGTGTGAATCCTACCCCGCAACCCCATCCCTTGGAATCCCTTTGAAGTAGGCCTTAAAAGTATTGTATCAATGTGTATTCAGCATTACTCTCAAGAACCTGTTACCAAAGTATCAGTCTAACAATAAACGCAGTCTTTGTATCAACTTCGACTCATCATTGAACCCGCATGCTTGACAGCCACCTCTTCTGACTCCCAACCAAACTGACCCCTTCTCCCCACCCACCCAGCTACGATGACCACTCATCCGACAGGCGGCCCTACGACCGGCGGTACTGCGACGGCTACCGGCGGGACGGCTACAGTCGCGAGCGCGGCGAGGCGTACTACGAGGCCGAGTACCACCACTCCTACGAGTACCAGCGATCCCGGGAGAGGGACTGCAGCTACCGCAGCTGCAAGAGCAGCCGGCGGAAGCGCCGGCGGAGACGCCACCGCAGCCGCTCCTTCAGCTCTTCATCGGTGAGTCTCTGCTAGTTCCTTCCTCCCCTCCCACCCCGCCGCACACGATGTGCTTGGTAGGTAGCACACCCTTTCGAGCATGGCGGAGGTGGTGGGCAGAGCTGCACGTTTTGTGCTTTGGGGATCCCCAGGGCGGTCCCGGGGCCGGTTTCCTGCTCTAGAAATGCCTGCGCTGCTTTTCTCGAGGGTCAGGGGTAGACATCTCTGTTAGAGAGTCCGGGACCGCTCCACCTCTGTGGTTGGCAAGGGCTTCTTATCACTGCTGTGTTTCACGTGTGTGTATGTGCGTGTGTGTAGAATTAGGCTTACAGACCGCAGAAGAATTGCCAAGGTGATTTCTCGGTTAAAATGGATGCCAAATGTATTGCAGTTAAAAATTCAAGCAAGGCAGTAAGTAAAAATAGAGTAGTCTTAGCAAATAATATGGAGCAGTATTCAAAGGAAGGGGAAACCAGAAGACAGACGAAAGACAGCAAGCGAGCGCAGTTAAGGGAAAAATCTGACCACCCACAAACGCCTGGGCGGGCAGAGAGCGACCTAAAGAAACAAAATCTTATCTCCAGCATTTTATTTTTTTTGCTGTCGACTCGTAATTGACTTACGGCAACCCTAAGGGGAAGAGCCCCGTGGCACAGAGCGGTAAAGCTGCAGAACTGCAGTGTGAGCCCTCTGCTCACAGCCTGAGTTCGATCCCAGCGGAAGCTGGTTCAGGTAGCCGGCTCCAGGTTGACTCAGCCTTCCATCCTTCCGAGGCGGGTAAAATGAGTCCCCAGCTTGCTGGGGGGAAAGGGTAGATGACTGGGGAAGGCGATGGCAAACCACTCCATAAAAAGTCTGCCGTGAAAACATTGTGAAAGCAACGTCACCCCTTGGTTGAAAATGACCGATGCTTGCACAGGGGACTACCTTTACCTTTTTTCTTTTTTTTTTTAAACCCTAAGGGGTTTTCAATGCAAGAGATATTCAGAGGTGGCTTGCCATTGCCTTCTTCTGCGTCACGACCTTGGTATTCCTCGATGGTCTCCCCTTCAGCGACTGACCAGGGCCAACTCCGTTCAGCTTCCAAGTTTTAATGAGATCAAGCTAGCCTGGGCTATCCGAATCAGGCTATCTCTCTTATTAGGATCAACTTTTTAAAAAATTCAGTGCCAAGTTCTGCTTCGAATCATTCATCAGAATGGCTGTGGAAAGAATTAAGACGGCGAGGTGGAGGAGAACCAGTGTTTCAGTCCTTGATGCTGGAAGGCTCTTGCATACAACTTGGCAGAACTGGCAACGGTCTTGATTTAGATTGGGGAGATGTACCATGGCGCAGGGGGGTAAAGCTGCAGTACTGCAGTTCTAAGCTCTGCTCAAAACCTGAGTTCGATCCTGGCGGAAGCTGGGTTCAGGTAGCCGGCTCGAGGTTGACTCAGCCTTCCATCCTTCCATAAAATGAGTACCCAGCTTGCTGGGGGGAAAGTGTAGAGGACTGGGGAAGGCAATGGCAAACTACCCCGTAAAAAGTCTGCCGTGAGAACATACCCAGCTTGCTGGGGGGAAAGTGTAGAGGACTGGGGAAGGCAGTGGCAAACTACCCCGTAAAAAGTCTGCCGTGAGAACATACCCAGCTTGCTGGGGGGAAAGTGTAGAGGACTGGGGAAGGCAGTGGCAAACTACCCCGTAAAAAGTCTGCCGTGAGAACATACCCAGCTTGCTGGGGGGAAAGTGTAGAGGACTGGGGAAGGCAGTGGCAAACTACCCCGTAAAAAGTCTGCCGTGAGAACATACCCAGCTTGCTGGGGGGAAAGTGTAGAGGACTGGGGAAGGCAGTGGCAAACTACCCCGTAAAAAGTCTGCCGTGAGAACATACCCAGCTTGCTGGGGGGAAAGTGTAGAGGACTGGGGAAGGCAGTGGCAAACTACCCCGTAAAAAGTCTGCCGTGAGAACATACCCAGCTTGCTGGGGGGAAAGTGTAGAGGACTGGGGAAGGCAGTGGCAAACTACCCCGTAAAAAGTCTGCCGTGAGAACATACCCAGCTTGCTGGGGGGAAAGTGTAGAGGACTGGGGAAGGCAGTGGCAAACTACCCCGTAAAAAGTCTGCCGTGAGAACATACCCAGCTTGCTGGGGGGAAAGTGTAGAGGACTGGGGAAGGCAGTGGCAAACTACCCCGTAAAAAGTCTGCCGTGAGAACATACCCAGCTTGCTGGGGGGAAAGTGTAGAGGACTGGGGAAGGCAATGGCAAACTACCCCGTAAAAAGTCTGCCGTGAGAACATACCCAGCTTGCTGGGGGGAAAGTGTAGAGGACTGGGGAAGGCAATGGCAAACTACCCCGTAAAAAGTCTGCCGTGAGAACATACCCAGCTTGCTGGGGGGAAAGTGTAGAGGACTGGGGAAGGCAATGGCAAACTACCCCGTAAAAAGTCTGCCGTGAGAACATACCCAGCTTGCTGGGGGGAAAGCGTAGAGGACTGGGGAAGGCAGTGGCAAACTACCCCGTAAAAAGTCTGCCATGAGAACATACCCAGCTTGCTGGGGGGAAAGCATAGAGGACTGGGGAAGGCAATGGCAAACCACCCTGTAAAAAGTCTGCCATGAAAACGCGGTGATGCGACGTCACCCTGGAGTCGGAAACGGCTGGTGCTTGCCCAGGGGACTACCTTTACCTTTGTACCATGTACTACCTGGAGCTTTCTGGGCAGAGGAAGGAGGCAACTCCCGACTTATAATAAATCAAATGTGTCTCCTGGACTGCTCAGGCCCTTGGTAAGGGCAGTAGGGAATAACTGTAGTCTTTACCTGAAGGAAACATAGAGAATCTGTTAGGTTAGTGGTCTTCAGCCTTTCCAGTCTGAGATCTCCCCTGACTTACATGAACATAAGTGGAAGTCACGTGACAGGAAGAGGAGGAGCCAGAATATCGGCCTCTCACCGGTGGAGGGGGTCGCCAAAAGAGAACTGTTTGTCCCTCTGCCAGAATACTAGAACGCGAGGGCATCCAATGAAGCTGATGGGCAGTAGGTACCTCTTCACACAGAGAGGGATTAACACATGGGCTTCGTTGCCAGAGAATGCACAGAGTTAGACAGCTTTAAAAGGGGATTGGGTAAATTGTAGAGCAGGGATGATCAAACTGCAGCTCAGGAGCCCCGTGTGGCTCTTTCACACACATTGTGTGGCTGTCAAAGACCCCACTGCCCTGTCAGCTGGCTTGGCCCTGTCATTTGTCTCTTTAAATGATTTCTCCAAGCCAAGCCAGCTGGCTCTTGGAAGATGTATTTAAAGTTACAGCTGCTTTCTTTCCGCCTCTTTCCCTCCTCCCATCTATTTTCCTTCCTTCCTTCCTTCCTTCCTTCCTTCCTTCCTTCCTTCCTTCCTTCCTTCCTTCCTTCCTTCCTTCCTTCCTTCCTTCCTTCCTTCCTTCCTTCCTTCCTTCCTTCCTTCCTTCCTTCCTTCCTTCCTTCCTTCCTTCCTTCCTTCCTTCCTCCCTCCCTCCCTCCCTCCCTCCCTCCCTCCCTCCCTCCCTCCCTCCCTTCCTTCCTTCCTTCCTTCCTTCCTTCCTTCCTTCCCCCCTCCCTCCGTCCCCTGACATCTTGCAGCTCTCAAACATCTGATGTTTATTGTATGTGGCTCTTACGTTAGGCAAGTTTGGCCACCCCTGTCATAGAGGATTCTGTATTGCAGCAACAGACTAACGTGGCTTAATATGAATCTATGGAGGATAAGCCTATCAGTGGCTACTCACCATGGTGACTTATGGCAAGGCTAGGGCTGTGAGCTGGGGACCAAGAGAGGTGGAGGGCAGGAAACATAGGCCAAGGTCCACGAGGGGTACTATAGTGAGGAACAAGTCAAGGGCCCTAGAGGGATCCTTGCTGCTGTTGGTTGTCCCATTGGCTGTCCCTTTGTTCTCACTGTGTGAGCCAGGATGCTGAACTGCATGGACCTCTGGTCTGTTCCAGCAGGGCCCTTCTGATGTTCTTATGAGGGGAAGGCCTTGGTCTTTCTCTGCCCTGTTGTTGGCCCTCCAGAGGAATTGGTTGAGGCCACTGTGTGAGACAGGAGGCTGGACTAGATGGACCCTCACTGGTCTGATCCAGCAGGGCTCTTCTGATGTTCTTATGAGGGGAAGGCCTCGGCCTCTCTGCCCTGTTGTTGGCCCTCCAGAGGAACTGGTTGAGGCCACTGAGTGAGGCAGGATGCTGGGCTAGATGGACCCTCACTGGTCTGATCCAGCAGGGCTCTTCTGATGTTCTTGTCAGGGGAAGGCCTTGGCCTCTCTGCCCTGTTGTTGGCCCTTCAGAGGTACTGGTTGAGGCCTCTGTGTGAGACAGGATGCTGGATTGGATGAACCTCTGGTCTGAACTAGCAGGGCTCTTCTGATGTTCATAGATTCTGAATTGAGGGTTTTTGCCAAGCAAGTGTCATCCCAATGCAGTAGCAAGAAAGAAAGCCTCTGGAACTTTTCCAAGCTAGGATCTTCCAAATACCCAAAAGTCCATCTTGGTGCTGTCGCTTGGGGTGGAGGGGGAAGGAGAGCAAGCAGGAATCAGAATGGCAAGCAGTGTGGGCCAATTTTATGTGAACAACCTGTCCTTTCCAAAGAGCTTGGGACACTGAATGTGGCCCCCCTTCCTTCTTTCATCCCTGTGGCATAGGTCAGGCTGAGAGAGAGTTTGGCTTGAGATTACCTGTTGAGTCTCAAGGCGGAGGGGGAATTTGAAGCCGGGTCCCGCTTTGTGTCTTCAGCTGCAATCCATGCAGGCTGTGATAAAGCTGTAAGGCTTGGTGAAGGGGAGGCAACAATATCACTCCCCTTTGTAAAGGGGCTCGTTCATGAGAGGGCCCCGGCTCCGTCCATTCCCAGAATATATTTCTCCCCCCTAAAGCTTGCTTGTTGCAACCCAGTTTCCCAACTACATTCCCTTCCTAAATTGAAATAGCCAAGCAGGTTCACCCTTCTTCTCCCCTCCACCCCCCCCCCCCCAATCAAGAAGAAAACTGCCCTTGTAGGAGACTGTCTCTGGAGTTTTCTTATTCATGTGCCTGCTCTCCTGTTGGGAGGGATGTGTGGCTGGAGCGGTTGACTCATCCAGAGGTGCTACAGGCAGTTTTATATGACGCAAGGTAACCTCTGCTGTGTCTCCGCCTCAGGAGTCGTTAAACGTTCCAGTGGCAGCTAGGGTAGATGTGCTACAGAATCAGCCATCTGTGTTCCCAGTTAGAAACTGAGTGGGAGAAGATGAGCCTAGAGCAGTAAATAGTGCAGAGACGCAACGGGCAGCCTCTTTTGTCGATTGGTGTTTAGTGATCACAGAAGGCTTTTAACAGTTAAATGTCCTGGTTTACAGCTTGGGGGACATAACTGATTTTTATGGGTTGTGGATGGAATATGTGAAAGGTATTAGGTTTGCCCAGGGTTTCTTGGTAGCAGGAGCTCCTTTGCATATTAGGCCACACACCCCTAATGTAGCCTATCCTCCAAGAGCTTACAGGGCCTAATGTAAGCTCCTGGAGGACTGGCTACATCAGGGGTGTGTGAAGAAGAAGACTGCAGATTTATACCCCGCCCTTCTCTCTGAATCAGAGATTCGGAGCGGCTTACAATCTCCTATATCTTCTCCTGCACAACAGACACC
Organism: Heteronotia binoei; assembly: GCF_032191835.1. NCBI lineage: Eukaryota > Metazoa > Chordata > Lepidosauria > Squamata > Gekkonidae > Heteronotia > Heteronotia binoei. Next base: position 264,793,064 of record NC_083223.1, read on the forward strand.
CTGTGAGGTGGGTGGGCTGAGAGGGCTCTCACAGCAGCTGCCCTTTTAAGGGCAACTCCTGCGATAGCTATGGCTGACCCAAGGCCATTCCAGCAGGTGCAAGTGGAGGAGTGGGGAATCAAACCCGGTTCTCCCAGATAAGAGTCCGCACACTTAACCACTACACCAAATTGGTTCCCTCTACGTGGCCGAAAATGCAAAGGAGCTCCTGCTACAAAAAAAGAGCCCCGAGGCGGAATGTGTTTAAAATAGTTTCTCACCTGGTTGGTGACTCTTCTGTGGGTGGGCGGAGGGGGTGGGGTGGAGTTTGTTCATGTAACGTCACCCTTAGACTTAGATTTCTCTGGTGGGGCACGGAAGCTGGCATGGATTGTATCATCTTGGAGAGGATCTGCCTTTCCAGAAACTGTTCCTATGGGATAGCAATCCTCACCCACCACCAATGTTCCCTCTAACCTGCAGTGTCTTGTGAGCAGAAATTCTGCTTTGTGAGCTACTGGCGTTCAAATGGTGGGAGATGGTGGGCGCGGGAGGTGATGGGCTCTCCTTCCTTGGAGGTTTTTCAGCAGAGGCTAGATGGCCATCTGACAGCAATGAAGATCCTGTGAATTTAGGGGGAGGCGTTTACGAGTTTCCTGCATTGTGCAGGGGGTTGGGCTAGATGACCCTGGAGGTCCCTTCCCACTCTATGATTCTAAGTTGTGAGCTCCTGCATAAATTGGTGTGCTCTGGGGTCATCCTTCCTGAGCTAAGACAAAAGTGTGTGAGCTGGAGACTAAAAATCTGTGAGCTAGCTCACACTAACTCAGTTTAGAGGGAACACTACCCACCACCTTACCTCTAGTTTCTAAGATACAATTGTGGGCTCAGCCTTCCCCCCTCAATACATTAGAGCTCAGCTGTCTCTTCCGCCCTGGTCTCGCGTCTCAGCTTGGGTGGGTCTGTTTGCAAGAAGGCTTCTCAGCGTATTCCCTTCCCCCTCCTCTTTTCATATATATATATTTTTTACAAAAAAAGAATTATTTTTCTGAGCTAGTGTGTGTGTTATCTTGACTTTGTTTTCCCCCTTGCAATATCCCTTATCGTTTTTATACATATATGCGCCTCTGCGCCCGTATGAATTGGCCTGGGAATCGTCCCGTCCCTCTTCCTAATCCGCCACGGGCCCACCTGCCTGCCATTTGCCACGGGTGTGACGCTCGCCGGCCGACTTGCCGCGCCGCTTTGAAACCGGCCCGGTGAATGAATGAATGAATGAAAAAAAAAAAAACCAAAACACCCCCCCACAACCTCCGCGTCTGCGTTTTGGGGCCCCGCAGCGGAGTCAACAGAGCAGCCGGAGGGCCAAGAGCGTGGAAGACGACGACGAAGGCCACCTCGTCTATCGCATCGGCGACTGGCTCCAAGAAAGATGTACAGCCAAATCGTAACATAATCTAGTCTCTAGTTAAACTGCCATCGCAGTCACACGGTTGTTCTGTTAGCTGTTTTATTTTTTTTTTATTATCCCACCCCCCCGCCTGTTCATTTCATTTCTCTTTGCAGTGTGTTTGCTTTTGTTTTTTAAAAGAAGCTTTTTCTTTTTTCTTTTAAAAATTCCCTCCCCCCCCCACCCCCCACCCCTTACCTCTTCTCTTATCTTTCTATGTTGTGATCCAAACGGCCAGGGATTTTTAATTAGCTTGCTCCAGTCTCTGGGGCGGGCACCTAGGGCTGGTCCGGGAAGAGGAAGGCTTTGCGGTGGTGTGCGACGCGCCACGTCTGGCTGCCATCCACGCTCACGTTCTCCTTTGCGTTCTGTTTCTCTCCGTTCTTAGACGAGATCGTCAGCACCCTCGGGGAGGGCACCTTCGGCAGAGTGGTGCAGTGCGTCGATCACCGCAGGTAGGCGCTCCTAGCTGCGGAAAAAAAAAATGTCACACCGAAAAGCAAAGGTATCCTGCTTTGATAGCCGTGTGCTTAAAAGGCAAATGTGATTTTGGGCTGTATCGAACAGAAGTCTAGTGTCCAGATCATGTGAAGTGATGGTATTGCTTTATTCTGCTCTGGTTAGACCTCACCTAGCATTGAGTTCAGTTTTGGGGGGCACCACAATTGAAGGATAGAGACAAGCTGGAATGTGTCCAGAGGAGGGCAACAAAGATGGTGAGGAGTCTGGAGAGCCAGTTTGGTGCAGTGGTTAAGTGTGTGGACTCTTACCTGGGAGAACCGGGTTTGATTCCCCACTCCTCCACTTGCAGCTGCTGGAATGGCCTTGGGTCAGCCATAGCTCTGGCAGAGGCTGTCCTTGAAAGGGCAGACTCTTATCTGGGAGAACCGGGTTTGATTCCCCACTCCTCCACTTGCACCTGCTGGAATGGCCTTGGTTCAGCCGTAGCTCTGGCAGAGGTTGTCCTCGAAAGGGCAGCTCCTGTGAGAGCCCTCTCCAGCCCCACCCACCTCACAGGGTGTCTGTTGTGGGGGAGGAAGGGAAAGGAGATTGTGAACCTCTCTGAGATTCGGAGTGGAGGGCGGAATAGAAAATCCAATATCTTCTTCTTCTTGGAGACCAAGTCCTATGAGGAAAGGCTGAATCAGCTGAGTATTTGATTGGCTGTTCAGATTTTTAAAAATGATGCTTTGGTGGCAGTTTCAGGGGGATGATCTGAAGAAGTGACCGGTGACTCACGAAAGCTCATCCCGGGCCACAGTTTTGTTAGCCTTTAAGGCAGGGAGTGTCAAGCTCATTTGTTACGAGGGCCGGATCTGACATAAGTGAGACTTTGTGGGGCCGGGCCATGTCGGGCCAAGTCATGTATATACCTATTTAATATTAGGTAGCAAAGATATAAGCTTTAAAAAGGATACAGACAAACACAATTAATTTTAAAAAAACAACAACCCTTAAAACATGCTTAAAACGTTAGCACTTGTTGGTCTTAAAGGTGCTTTCTTTGTATCTCTCCCATGGGATCCAGGGAACGGGGCAAAGGAAGCTCTGGCTCTTTCCTTCCTTCCTCGGGACCAGGAGGAGCTTCAGCCAATAGAAGGAAGAGGGGTCCTGGAAAAACAAGCTCTGCCTTCCCCTCTTCCTCCCCAAGGGGAGGAGCCTCATCCAATGGAGAAAATGGAGGTTTTGCTCTGTAGCTCCTGTGTGATTGAACATGCGTTGCAAAGCAAGCTATTATGCAGAAGGAAGCAAGGGAGAGGGAGAAGGAAGCAGATGACAGCCAGTTGCTCCAGGGCCTGATAAGAGCCCTCTGAGGGCCTGATTCGGCCCCTGGGCTGCATGTTTGACACCCCTGCTTTAAGGTGCAACTAACCCATATTTTAAATTCTCTGCGATCAGCAGTTTGAAAAAGAGCAATCAAATGTATCCGGGGGAAAGGATAAAATTCTAAAAACTGTAAAGTTCTTATGAAAATGGGCCTCCCCTACATGGGCAAATATTAAACAATGGGGTAGTTAAAAAGCATGAGGGAGTAAGAATGTCTTTCCCAGGTGAGCATCTTGGGAAAGGGAGTGCCAGAGCATGGGTGCCACTACTGAGAAGGCCCTGCCTCTGGCACACGGCTGCATAAATGTGATGTTGAAACGGAGTTTGGTTCAAATACAAGAGGCAGCTTGACTCTATCCGTGCTAAAAATAAGGAAAAAAAACCGTTGAATGAGCAGAAAGCCGGCAGGCTCCCCGAATCGCATATGGGCAGAAGAGAGGCAAATGGTTGACAAGTGTCCTCCCGAGGAATCCTTTTCCACCGAGGAACCATTCTGTCAGGAAGTTCTTCCTAATGTTGAGCCGGAAACTCTTGATTTAATTTCAACCCGTTGGTTCTGGTCCTTCCTTCTGGCGCCACAGAAAACAATTCCATACCATCCATAGGACAGCCCTTCAAGGACTTGAAGATGGTGATCATATCACCTCTCAGTCACCTCCTCTCCAGGCTAAACATGCCCAGCTCCTTCAGCCTTTCTTCATAGAACTTGGTCTCCAGACCCCTCACCATCTTCGTTGCCCTCCTCTGGACCCGTTCCAGCTTGTCTGTATCCTTCTTAAAATAATGGTGCCCCAGCGCTCTTGCCGTTATTCTGCCCCGACTCCACGTCTAAGTTCCCCTCTTTTGCTCCCTCCCCAGGGGTAACACCCGCGTGGCTTTAAAAATAATCAAGAACGTGGAGAAGTACAAAGAGGCCGCTCGGCTGGAGATCAACGTGCTGGAGAAGATTAATGAGAAGGATCCAGACAACCAAAAGTGAGCATTCGGGGGGGGGGGGGGGCGGGGCAGGGTGGAGAGATGACTGATGTGCCTTCGCGTCCAGCCTTTCCCCGGATTCTCTGGCCAGGAGGAGACTCACACTCGGTCCCCTCTTTATTTTTATTTATTTACCTTAGATTTATATGCCGCCCATTCTGCAAGTGGACTCGGGGCAGCTAACAGTCATATTAAAGCAATAATTTCAGTTACAATTCGAAAAGGATAAAACTTGACGATAATAATTTAAAACTCAATATTTGGTGCTGTACAAGAATTTTGACAAAGGTGGATCGGATTATTTTTGATGTCGCAGTTCTTCTGATGATCCGTTAGCGGTCCTTCTGATGGTATTGCTCAGCGGCATAGAAGAGGCAGCTTTCTCCCACTTAGTTGTCGTGGGCCTGTCGAAAGAGTTCAGTTTTTACAGGCCCTGTGGAACGGGGAGAGCTCCCGCAGGGCTCTTATGGCATTCTGCAGCATCGGTGCTGCCACTGAGAAGGCCCTGGCCCGTGTAGAGCTTAGTCCGGCCTCCCTTGGTCCGGGGATGGATAGCAGCTCCCGAACGCAGTGCTCTCTGGGGAACATATGCGTCTGCTCTAACCATCCTGTGCCTCTTTTCCAGCTTGTGCGTGCAGATGTACGACTGGTTTGACTACCATGGGCACATGTGCCTGTCCTTTGAGCTGCTGGGCCTCAGCACCTTTGACTTCCTGAAGGACAACAACTACCTGCCTTATCCCATCCACCAGATCCGGCACATGGCCTTCCAAGTGTGCCAGGCGGTGAAATGTGAGTGCCGGGAAAGGGGAAGAGAGGAGAGGGGGCTCGAATGAGGGCAGGGGTGGCCAAGCTTGAGGTAGCCAAGAGTGAGGGGTGGCCAAGAATGAGGGCAGGCGTGGCTTGGAGAGCCAGTTTGGTGTAGTGGTTAAGTGTGCGGACTCTTATCTGGGAGAACCGGGTTTGATTCCCCACTCCTCCACTTGCACCTGCTAGCATGGCCTTGGGTCAGCCATAGCTCTGGCAGAGGTTGTCCTTGAAAGGGCAGCTGCTGTGAGAGCCCTCTCAGCCCCACCCACCTCACAGGGTGCCTTTTGTGGAGAAGGAGGATAAAGGAGATTGTGAGCCACTCTGAGATTCGGAGTAGAGGGTGGGATATAAATCCAATGCCGTTGTCGTCGTCTTCAGAGAGCCTGTTTGGTGTAGTGGTTAAGTGTGCGGACTCTTATCTGGGAGAACCGGGTTTGATTCCCCACTCCTCCACTTGCACCTGCTAGCATGGCCTTGGGTCAGCCATAGCTCTGGCAGAGGTTGTCCTTGAAAGGGCAGCTGCTGTGAGAGCCCTCTCCAGCCCCACCCACCTCACAGGGTGTCTGTTGTGGGGGAGGAAGGTAAAGGAGATTGTGAGTCGCTCTGAGACTGTTCGGAGTGGAGGGCGGGATATAAATCCAGTTTCTTCTTCTTAACGTAAGAGCCGCATAGAATAAACATCACATGTTTGAGAGCCGCAAGACATGAACGCCAGGTGTTTGAGAGCTGGCAGGCAGGAAAATAGATGGGGAGAGTGAGGGGAGAGAGGTGGAAAGAAAGCAACTTTAAATGCATTCTCCAAGCTGCCGGCTGGCTTGGTTTGGAGAAGTGATTCAAAGAGAGAAATGCCTTCTCCAAGTCAGCCGATGGGGCAGTGGAGGCTTTGCGTTTCCACACAATATGTGCAAAAGAGCTGCGTGTGGCTCCCGAGCCGTTGTTTGGCCACCCCTGAACTAGGGCTTCCATGACTACACTGGTGTAACTGATCCAGTTCACTTAAACCAGGAGTCCCCAACATGCTGCCCGTGGGCGCCATGGCGACCGCCGGGACCGCATTACCATCTGCGCGCCCCACTTGAGCAACTTCTAGTCTGGATTTATCGATAGGACTGCAGATCCGCCAGTCCTTTTGTTCAAGAGACGGAGCTGTCACCGGTTGCGACAGAGACTCGTGGCTTTGTGCATCCAGGCTATTTGAAGAGAGAGAGTCGGTTTGGTGTAGTGGTTAAGTGTGCGGACTCTTATCTGGGAGAACCAGGTTTGATTCCCCACTCCTCCACTTGCACCTGCTGGCATGGCCTTGGGTCAGCCATAGCCCTGGCAGAGGTTGTCCTTGAAAGGGCAGCTGCTGTGAGAGCCCTCTCCAGCCCCACCCACCTCACAGGGTGTCTGTTGTGGGGGAGGAAGGGAAAGGAGATTGTGAGCTGCTCTGAGACTCTTCAGAGTGGAGGGCGGGATATAAATCCAATATCTTCATCTTCTTCTTCTTGAAGAACAGTTCCGAAGAAAATAGCAACAATCTAGTTTGTGCATGTTATTGTGACAGTGTGTTGTTATGTAAATGCTCACTGGAATGATTTGCTTCACAGGGAAGCCTGTGATTTTATGTATCAAGTACTGAGTATATCAGTGTCTTTACAGGGCTTTTTTTGTAGCAGGAACTCCTTTGCATATCAGGCCACACACCCGATGTAGCCAATCCTCCTGGAGTTTACAGTAAGCCCTGTACTGAAAGCTATGTAAGCTGTTGGAGGATTGGCTGCATCAGGGAGGCATGGCCTAATATGCAAAGGAGTTCCTGCTACAAGAAAGCCCAGATGTGGCTATAACAGTGTGAACTTAACATTGACCTTTGAATATTATTAGGATTACTTAAAGAATTTATAAATGGTATCACAATACTGGAGCATAACAATAAGTTTACTTGTTCACATAAGTCAGTGTGTAATAATTGCTATTAGATTGCTGGGTTATAACTGATAAAAGGAAGTTCTTCACCCTAAGGGTGATTTACACATGGAATTCACTGCCACAGGAGGTAGTGGCATCTGCAAGCATAGACAGCTTCAAGAGGGGACTGAATAAGCATATGGAGCAGAGGTCCATCAGTAGCTATTAGCCACAGCGTATTGATTGAACTCTCTGTCTGGGGCAGGGATGCTGTGTTCTTGGTGCTTGGGGGGGCAACAGGGGGAGCGCTTTTAGTGTCCCAGCCCCACTGGTGGACCTCCTGATGGCACCTGGTTTCTTTGGCCACTGTGTGACACAGAGTGTTGGACTGGATTGGCCATTGGCCTGACCCATCATGGCTTCTCTTATGTTCTTATGGCCACTGTTTGGTGTAGTGGTTAAGTGTGCGGACTCTTATCTGGGAGAACCGAGTTTGATTCCCCACTCCTCCACTCACACCTGCTAGCATGGCCTTGGGTCAGCCATAGCTCTGGCAGAGGTTGTCCTTGAAAGGGCAGCTGCTGTGAGAGCCCTCTCTAGCCTCACCCACCTCACAGGGTGTCTGTTGTGGGGGAGGAAGGTAAAGGAGATTGTGAGCCGCTCTGAGACTCTTCGGAGTGGAGGGCGGGATATAAATCCAATATCTTCTTCACTGTGTGACACAGAGTGTTGGACTGGATGGGCCATTGGCCTGACCCAACATGGCTTCTCTTATGTTCTTATAGTCTGCAGGCTGTACTGCTGCTGGGTTGCAATTGGCACGCCACCTAGTGACGTAGCCAGATACTGCTGTTTGGTGTCCTTTTTGGTTGTGGTTGGGCCTTGTCAGATTCTCTGAAGCCAAGAATACCCCCTGTGTAGTGGGCTGCTTCACTCCTTTGATTGTGTTATGGAGCCACTTGTAAGCTGAGGCTGCCCCCTCCCCAGCCCTGCATTCCTTGGGGCCAATTTAACTGTACTGCAGAGCTTCCCCCCCATAGGCCACTTGAAGGCACCTTGAATGGCCAAGTTGATTGTCTTAAATATCCAGCACTAGAGTAGGTAGTACTGGGCCAGATGGGTTGCTAGCCTTGCCCCAGGTAAGGCAGCTTCACATGTTGAAGCCACGTGGGAACATCAGAAGAGCTCAGTGAGAGTCCATCTAGTCCAGCCTCCTGTCTCACACAGTGGCCTCAACCAGTTCCTCTGGAGGGCCAGCAACAGGGCTGAGAGGCTGAGGCCTTCTCCTCAGAAGAACATCAGAAGAGCCCTGCTGGATCAGACCAGTGAGAGTCCATTTAGTCCAGCATCCTGCCTTACACAGTGGCCACAACCAGTTCCTCTGGAGGGCCAACAACAGGGCAGAGAGTCCGAGGCCTTCCCCTCATAGGAACATCAGAAGAGCCCTGCTGGATTAGACCTGTGAGGGTCCATCTAGTCCAGCCTCCTGCCTCACACAGTGGCCTCAACCAGTTCCTCTGGAGGGCCAGGAACAGGGTAAAGAGGCCAAGGCCTTCCCCTCTTAAGAACATCAGAAGAGCCCTGCTGGATCAGACCAGTGAGGGGCCATCTAGTCCAGCCTCCTGTCTCACACAGTGGCCAGCCAGTTCCTCTGGAGGGCCAGCAACAGGGTAAAGAGGCCAAGGCCTTCCCCTCTTAAGAACATCAGAAGAGCCCTGCTGGATTAGACCTGTGAGGGTCCATCTAGTCCAGCCTCCTGCCTCACACAGTGGCCTCAACCAGTTCCTCTGGAGGGCCAACAACAGGGCAGAGAGGCTGAGGCCTTCCCCTCATAAGAGCATCAGAAGAGCCCTGCTGGATCAGACCGGTGAGGGTCCATCTAGTCCAGCCTCCTGTCTCACACAGTGGCCTCAGTTAGTTCCTCTGGAGGGCCAGCAACAGGGCAGAGAGGCTGAGGCCTTCCTCTAATGTTGCCTCCTGGCTCTGGGATCCAGAGGATTAGTGCCTCTGAATGTGGAGGCTCCCCTCAGTCACCATGGCTAGCAACCACCTGGCCCTCTATGAATTTGTGTAATCCCCCTTTAAAGTCACCTGTGCCTGTGGCCATCAATTGGGCAGTTTGACCCCTGGAAATTTGAACTGGGGTTGTTCTACAAAGAGGCCTGGCGTATAAAGTCTGGAAATCTCTGGTGGGCAAGGCAGTGTTGGCCTCTGTGGACATCTGAGAGCCAGTCTGGTGTAGTGGTGAAGTGCACAGACTGATCTGGGAGAACCGGGTTTGATTCCCCACTCCTTCACATTCAGCTACTGGAATGCCCTTGGGTCTGTCATAACTCTCTCAGAGGTGTTCTCTCAAGGGCAGTTTCTGTCAGAACTCTCTCAGCCCCACCTGCCTCACAGAATGTCTGTTGTGGGGAGAGGAAAGGAAGGGGATTGCGAGCTGCTCTGAGACACTGAATAAAGGGGGGGGGGTGTAAATTCAGTCTCTTCTTGCATTGACCTCTGATTTTGAAAACAGTGAATTCCTCTCCTTTCCCCACAGTTCTGCACGAAAACAAGCTCACGCATACAGACCTCAAGCCCGAAAACATCCTCTTTGTCAATTCAGATTACGAGGTGACCTACAACCTGGAAAAGGTGGGTTTGCTCTGCTTCTGGGGAAATCCTGCCTGCCTTCGGAACAGGGGTGGCGGACGGCTGTAGCCTCACTTGGGTGCCTCAGCGAGCCTCTGCCTCGTGCGACGCTGGTGCTTTGACTTGAGCGGGGCAGGCGGGGCTGAAATGGCCGCTCTCTCCCCCAGACCATTAACCACCTCTTTTCTCCATCTCTCAACACACTCCCCCTCCCCACAAGAAGCGAGACGAGCGCTGTGTCAAGAACACGGCTGTCCGGGTGGTCGATTTCGGCAGCGCCACCTTCGACCACGAGCACCACAGCACGATCGTCTCCACGCGGCACTATCGGGCACCTGAGGTTATTCTAGGTGAGGACCCCATCTTTTCCCTTGCGCTTGCCATAGCTCAGCTCAGGCCCTGAGATCTCTGGCTTAAAAAACATCCAGACATCTCGGGTAGCAAGGTAGGGGAAGAGCTGGTTGCTTCGGGAGGTTGGCGAGAGCAGAGAAAGACCTCTGCCAGGGGAGATCTGCCCATCAGAATAGTCAATAGGCCGCTGTGATGTACATCTCAAGGGGTCCTGCTCGGCATACTTCGCCCCCAAAGGGTCCATAGTTCTATTCTCAGCATCTCCAGCTAAAAGATCCTGGCTAGCAGAGTTGGGGGCAGACCACCTCCGTCACCCAAAGAGTGATTTAACACGTGGAATTCATTGCCGCAAATGGCAGCTGCAAGCATAGCCAGCTTCAAGAGGGGATAGGATAAACATACGGAGCAGAGGTCCATCAGTGGCTCTTAGCCACAGCGTATTGCTGGAACTCTGTCTTAGCCACAAGGTATAGATCAGGGGTGGGGAACAGTGGCTCTCCAGATGTTTTTCGCCTACAAATCCCATCAGCTCCAGAGCGGCCCCGTGGCGCAGAGTGGTAAAGCAGCAGTACTGCAGTACTGTGGTCTGAACTCTCTGCTCACGACCTGAGTTCGATCCCAGAGGAAGCTGGATTCAGGTAGCCGGCCCAAGGTTGACCCAGCTTGCTGGGGGGGGGGGGAAGCGTAAAAAACTGGGGAAGGGAATGGCAAACCACCCCGTAAAAAGTCTTCCGTGAAAACGTTGTGATGCGACATCATCCCAGAGTCAGAAACGACTGGTGCTTGCACAGGGGACCTTTCCTTTCCCATCAGCCCCAGCCAGCATGGCCAATGGCTGGGGCTGATGGGAGTTGTAGGCAAAAAACATCTGGAGAGCTGCTGTTCCCCACCCCTGGTATAGATGGAAGACTCTGTATTCTTGGTGCTTGGGAGGTACCAGTAGGAGGGCTTCTGGAGTTCTGGCCCTGCTAGTGGACCTCCTGATGACACTTGGTTTTTGGCCACTGTGTGACGCAGAGTGTTGAACCGGATGGGCCATTGGCCTGATCCTTCTCTCACATTCTTACATTCTTCAATTCCTCATAAGAGCAGCAGCAGGCATTGGTTTATTTTGACGCTCGGGAGGGGCTGTAGCTCTGGGGAGGAGCACACATTTCCCTTTGCATGAAAGAAGGTCCCTGGTTTAGTCTTGATGAATGTCTTTAGAGAGCACTCTTAAAGGACCTTGGAGAAAGGCACTGCCGGTCAGAGTCGACAGCTTGCCAATGTGGGCAAGCGGTGCATAAGAGGTGTTCCAAGAGCGTTGCAGTAAGCCTGCAAATCCATGGAGGATTGCGGGTGGGGGGGGTCCCCTGGGGTTTGACCAGCCAAGCTTCTTGGGACTGCCCCCAAAACCGCTTCTCTTTGTGGCAGAGCTTGGCTGGGCGCAGCCGTGTGACGTCTGGAGCATCGGCTGCATCGTCTTCGAGTATTACATGGGCTTCACTTTGTTTCAGGTGAGTCCTGTTTCTTGGGGTTATGTGGGTAGAGCGGTATCATTCTTCCATACTGTAAGGCACTGAAGAATTTGGCCCAGGCTGAGAGTGCTGGGCAGGCCAGAAGGGGCAATGGAAGGGCAGTGAGGCTGGAGTGTCTAGACCAGGGGTGGCCAAACTGCGGCTCGGGGGCCACGTGGCTCTTTCACACATATTGTGTGGCTCTCAAAGCCCCCGCTACACTGTTGACTAACTTGGAGAAGGCGTTTGTCTCTTTAGATCACTTCTCCAAGCCGAGCTAGCTGGGTGCTTATTTATTTATTTATTTATTTGTTCGATTTATATCCCGCCCTACCCCACCAAAGCGGGCTCAGGGCGGCTTACAATCCAAAATGCTAACAGTAAATCGGTTTAAAATACATTAATGATTATACAATAAAATACATAACTGGAGAATACATTTACAGTTAAAAGTTGCTTTCTTTCCACCTCTTCCTTTTTCTTTCCACCTCTTCCTCTGTTGTCCTCCTCATCTACAGTATGTCACAGAAGTGAGTCCACCCCCTCACATTTTGTAAATATTTAAGTATATTTTTTCATGTGACGACACTGAAGAAATGACACTTGGCTACAATGTAAAGTAGTGAGTCTTCAGCTTGTATAACAATGTAAATATGCTGTTCCCCCAAAATTACACAACGCACAGCCATTAATGTCTAAACTGCTGGCTACAAAAGTGAGTACACCCCTGAGTGATAATGTCCAAATGGGGCCCAAAGTGTCAATATTTTGTGTGGCCACCATTATTTTCCAGCACTGCCTTAACCCTCTTGGGCATAGAGTTCACTAGAGCTTCACAGGTTGCCACTGGAGTCCTCTTCCACTCCTCCATGAAGTACGTCACACAGCTGGTGGCTGTTAGAGACCTTGCGCACCTCCACCTTCTGTTTCAGGATGCCCCACAGAAGCTCAATAGGGTTTAGGTCTGGAGACATGCTTGGCCAGTTCATCACCTTTACCCTCAGCTTCTTTAGCAAGGCAGTGGTCGTTTTGTAGGTGTGTTTGGGTTCGTTATCATGTTGGAATACTGCCCTGCGGCCCAGTCTCCGAAGGGAGGGGATCATGCTCTGCTTCAGTATGTCACAGTGCATGTTGGCATTCATGGTTCCCTCGATGAACTGTAGCTCCCCAGTGCCGGCAGTGTCATTTCTTCAGTGTTGTCCCATGAAAAGAAATACTTAAATATCTACAAAATGTGAGGGGGTGGACTCACTTCTGTGACATACTGTATATTTGCTTTCTTTCCGGCTTTCCTTCCTTGTGGCTCTCAAACGTCTGACAGTAATGCTTTGTAGAAGAAGAAGAAGATGAAGATATTGGATTTATATCCCGCCCTCCACTCCGAAGAGTCTCAGAGCGGCTCACAATCTCCTTTACCTTCCTCCCCCACAACAGACACCCTGTGAGGTGGGTGGGGCTGGAGAGGGCTCTCCCAGCAGCTGCCCTTTCATGGACAACCTCTGCCAGAGCTATGGCTGACCCAAGGCCATCCCAGCAGGTGCAAGTGGAAGAGTGGGGAATCAAACCCGGTTCTCCCAGATAAGAGTCCACACACTTAACCACTACACCAAACTGGCTCTCCAGTTGTAGCTCTCAAGCATCTGACATTTATTCTACGAGGCTCTTACGATAAGCAACTTTGGCCACCCCTGGTCTAGTCCAACCCTCTGCTGCAAGCAGGATCAGCCTAAAGCAGGGGTGGCCAAACTGTGGCTTGGGAGCCACATGTGGCTATTTCACACACATTGTGTGGCTCTTGAAGCCCCCAACACCCTGTTAGCCAGCTTGGAGACAGTATAATATGCTTTTGTATAGTTCACTTTTGACCGTGACTTTAGTGGTGTGCCAAAAAGAGAAGATTTCCCCCCCCCTCCTCCAATTTCACATCCACCTGTCTTTCAGACCCACGACAACCGTGAGCATCTGGCCATGATGGAGCGAATCTTAGGACCAATCCCGTCCCGCATGACCCGGAAGACCAGGTGAAAGGACTCTTGGGGGGGTTTTGGGTGTGAGTGCTTAGGGACTGCTGGGCATACTTGAAGCACTTGGGGCAAGGCCATGGCTCAGTGGCAGAGCCTCTGCTTGGCACTCAGAAGGTCCCAGGTTCAATCCCTGGGGTCTCCAATAAAAAGGACCAGGCAGGAGGTGGTGGGAAAGAATTCAGCCTGAGACACTGGGAGTCATGGGAAAGTGCCGTGGTTCAGCAGGAGAGCCTTCTGCTTGACACGCAGAAGGTCCCAGGTTCAGTCCCCAGCAACTCCAGTTAAAAGGGCCAAGCAGGAGGTGATGGGAAAGACCTCAACCTTAGACACTGGAGAGTCATGGGAAAAGGCTGTGGTTCAGTGAGAGAGCCTTCTGCTTGGCACTCAGAAGGTCCCAGGTTCAATCCATGGTGTCTCCAATAAAAAGGACCAGGCAGGAGGTGATGGGAAAGACCTTAACCTGAGACACTGCAGAGTCATGGGAAAGGGCCGTGGTTCAGTGGGAGAGCCTTCTGCTTGGCACGCAGAAGGTCCCAGGTTCAGACCCCGGAACTCCAGTTAAAAGGGCCAGGCAGTAGGTGATGGGAAAGACCTCCACCTGAAACCCTGGAGAGCTACTGCTGGTCTGATTAGAGGCTGTGGCTCAGTGGCAGAGCATCTGCTTTGCATGCAGAAGGTCCCTGGTTCAATCCCTGGCATCTCCAGTTAAAAGGTCCAGGCAGGAGGTGATGGGAAAGACCTCAACCTGAGACACTGGAGAGTCATGGGAAAAGGCTGTGGTTCAGTGGGAGAGCCTTCTGCTTGGCACGCAGAAGGTCCCAGGTTCAATCCCCGGCAACTCCAGTTAAAAGGTCCAGGCAGAAGGTGATGAGAAAAACCTCAACCTGAGACACTAGAGAGCCATGGGAAAGGTGCGTGGTTCAATGGGAGAGCCTCTGCTTGGCGCGTAGAAGGTCTCAGGCTCAATCCCTGGCATCTCCAATAAAAAGGAGGCGATGGGAATGACCTCTGCCTGAAACCCCGGAGAGCTGATGCCTTCCTGAGTAGACAATATCGAGTTTGATGGAACGATATTCTGATTCACTGTAAGGAAGCTAGAAGTGTTCCTAAGGGGGGGGACCATGCTCAGTGATAGAGCATCTGGCCAACAAAAGTTCACAGGTTCAATCCCCGGCATCTCCAGTTGAAAGGACCAGGTGGCAGGTGATGGGAAAGACCTCCGCTGGAGACCCTGGAGAGCTGCTGCCAGTCTGAGCAGACAAGACAGGCCTGGATGGATGGATGGTGTGATTCAGTAGAAGGCTTCATGTGTGTGTGCTTGCTTGTGTCTTTTATACAGCAGAAGCTCAAATATTCACCCTTATGGATAACTGGTTAGGAAATGAACGTGTTCAGGCTGGTGAGAATGTGACCTGCTGTGTGTGTTTGGTAGGGAAATGCTTAACCACTTTGTGGTTTTTCACCTCTGTACTTCCTTGTTGCGTCCGGTTTCTGACAGGAAGCAGAAATACTTCTACCACGGCCGGCTGGACTGGGATGAAAGCACCTCCGCTGGGCGTTATGTACGGGAAAACTGTAAGCCCCTTCGGGTAAGATGCCACGTGTTTTCATTTCCTGAGAGGAGAACATTTGGATGGCCTTAAGGTTCTGGATGGAGACACTTTAGTGGCTGTCTGGTGCCCCCTGGAGGCTGGTCGTGGCCGTGGTGGAAAGTGTCACCAAATCGCAGCTGACTGGCGGAGACCCTGTTGAATCTTACAATGCAAAGAAAAAGGTTCAGAAGAAGAGGACAGGGGTGTTATAGCCCTTCCTTTGCTCAGAGTATCAGAGCAGCTCACAATCCGCTTCCCCTCCCTGCAACAGACACCCTGTGAGCAATGTTCCCTCTAAGCTGCAGAGTCTTATGGGCAAAAATTCTACTTTGTGAGCTCCTGGCGTTAAAGTTGTGAGCCACTGCATAAATTAGCTTGCTCTGGAGTCATGCTGCCTGAGCTAAGACAAAAACGTGCGAGCTGGAGGATAAATCTGTGAGCTAGCTCACACTAACGCCGCTTAGAGGGAACACCGCCTGTGAGGTAGGGGGGGCAAAGAGCTCTAACGGAAACTGCTCTTGAGAGGAACTTGTGACTGACTCAAGGTCATACCAGCAGGTACACGTGGAAGAGTGGGGAATCGAGCCCCGTTCTCCCAGATAAGAGCCTGCTCTTCTAACCACTAACATCAAACTGGCTCTCAGTTTGCCTCTGAAAAGTGACCCTGGTCTTCCTTGGTGGTCTCCCATTCAAATACTATTTAGGGCCAGCCCTGCTTAGCTCCTGAGATTTGACAAGATGAGGCTCACCTGGGCTATCCAGAGCAGGGCAGGGGCTGGTCATGGGAAGAATGAAATTTGGAGGGGGTGGTGTACTCCAAGAGACTTGGTTCAGATCCTTAGTCTTTTATTCAATGCATGGGGAAGGTCCCAGACTCTTGGCATCTCCAGTTAGAAGTGTTCGGTGACATGAAAGAGCTGCTGCCGGTCAGAGTAGACGATACTGACCCTGAAACAGTACAGTATCAGGGATCTGACTTGAAGAAGATGATATTGGATTTATATCCCGCCCTCCACTCCGAAGAGTCTCAGAGCGGCTCACAATCTCCTTTCCCTTCCTCCCCCGCAACAGACACCCTGTGAGGTAGGTGAGGCTGAGAGAGCTCGGAGAGAAGCTGCCCTTTCAAGGACAACCTCTGCCAGAGCTATGGCTGACCCAAGGCCATGCCGGCAGGTGCAAGTGGAGGAGTGGGGAATCCAACCCGGTTCTCCCAGATAAGGGTCTGTGCACTTCACCACTACACCAAACTGGCTCTTGGTAGAAACTGACTCGGTAGAAATCAAGGCAGCTTTGTGGGTGCCTGCAAAAGTCCCCCCGCCCGATTGTTCGACTGGCAGCAGCTCTCCCAAGGTCTCAGGCGAGAGCTATTTTCCAGCCTTGCTACTTGCAGTCCTTCAACTGGAGATGCTGGGGATCGAATCTGGGACCTTCCGCACGGGAGCCACCTGCTTTTTCTTGTGGAGAGGCCAGATAGAGAGGAGTTAACTGTGTTTGGGAAGAATCTCAGTCCTCTGCCCCTTCTCATCTCCACAGAGGTACCTGGCGTCTGAGACAGAGGAACACCACCAGCTCTTCGACCTCATCGAGGGCATGTTGGAATACGAGCCGGCCAAGCGGCTGACGTTGGCCGAGGCCCTGAAGCACTCCTTCTTTGACCCCCTAAAGCTCCAGCCGGTGCCCAAAGCCTGGGACGCCAGTCGGGACGTCAGCCGGTGACCGGCCCGAACCCGGCCCCTCGGCCTCTTCCGTCTCCTCGTTTCCCCGGACGTTTGGCCCCTGTGGAGGCCGCCCCTGCGACTTTACAATCGTGTGTTTTGGTGCTCTTTCTAAAAATGAAAGTTAATACAGAAGAGTTCCTGGCATGATTTTGGCCCGGGTTCCCTTTTGTAGCCATCATGTAAAGCTTGTGAATATGTAAGATAAGGGTGTACATAGAACACGCGGCAAATTCTGCGGGATTCCCGCCATCCCTCTCCCGAAATCCTATAAATGCGAATTTTTCAGTTTCGTCCCCCCGCCCCCGATTCTGCTGTACAGACCCCTAGCCCCACCCTCTTTGCGGTCTGCCCCCCTCCCTGCTTCCACTCTGTGTAAGTTATGAGGCTGGTTGGGATAACCGCCCCCCCCAAGGAATTATTTTTGGATAATAGCCCTTTCCAGCGCCAGAATTTTATACGGATTTTTGTACAGTCTTTGTGAGAAATAAACTCCGACGTGAACTAAATGCTAAGAGCTGCTGTTCTCAAGGCCTTGTTTCGTCTTGGCTTCCAGCCTCATCCTTGCAGCGATTTGAGTTTTCCGGTGGAAAGCAGGGCGTCTGACACTCCACGGGATGATGGCTCTCCACCCCACAGTGTTTGCTTCTGAATGTAATTTGCTGGCAACACGGATGCTATGCTCGGGACAGAAAAACACCTTGAGCCAGGCCTCTGTGTCAGTGCTGAGAGCTTGTGTATCCCCGCAACAAGGCTTCTGAGATGATCCAGGCTGGTGAAGTAGAAAGAGCGACTCGGGCTGCTCTCCATCCCTGTCGCTACAAATTCGACTTCTGCTCCAGCTTCCTACGATAATCCCTTTTGGATTTCAGTTGCCTTGACCCCATCTAAAGGTTTCTGCGTCAGGTGAGAAAGAGAGTGTCTGTTTGTAACCGTGCAAGTTTCTTTGCAAGGCTAGCGGATTTCCGTTCTGTACAGCGAAATGTGGTGCTTTCCAAGGAGATAGATCAAGATATGACCGAGGTTGACAAGATTATGCATGGGATGGAGAAAGTAGAGAAAGAAGGCCTTTTCTCCCTTTCTCACAATACGAGAACTCATGGGCATTCGATGAAATTGCTGAGCAGTCAGGTTAAAACGGATAAAAGGAAGTACTTCTTCACCCAAAGGGTGATTAACATGAGGAACTCACTGCCACAGGAGGTGGTGGCGGCTACAAGCATAGCCAGCTTCAAGAGGGGGTTAGATAAAAATATGGAGCAGAGGTCCATCAGTGGCTGTTAGCCACAGTGTGTATATGTGTGTGTGTGAGTGTATGTGTGTATGTGTATATATATACACACACACACATATATTGGCCACTGTGTGACACAGAGTGTTGGACTGGATGGGCCATTGGCCTGATCCAACATGGCTTCTCTTATGTTCTTATGGCCACTGTGTGACACAGAGTGTTGGGCTGGATGGGCCATTGGCTTGATCCAACATGGCTTCTCGTCTGTTCTTATGGCCACTGTGTGACACAGAGTGTTGGACTGGATGGGCTATTGGCCTGATCCAACATGGCTTCTCTTACGTTCTTATGGCTACTGTGTGACACAGAGTGTTGGACTGGATGGGCCATTGGCCTGATCCAACATGGCTTCTCTTATGTTCTTATGGCCACTGTGTGACACAGAGTGTTGGACTGGATGGGCCATTGGCCTGATCCAACATGGCTTCTCTTATGTTCGTAAGATGGAGAACCGTTTTAGCTTGTCTTTAAAGCCCCATGGTGCAGAGTGGTAAAGCTGCAGTACTGCAGTCAAACTCTCTGCTCACAACCTGAGTTCAATTCCGGAGGAAGCCGGGTTTAGGTAGCCGGCTCCTGGTTGACTCAGCCTTCCGTCCTTCCGAGGTCGGTAAAATGAGTCCCCAGCTTGCTGGGGGGAAGGTGTAGATAAGTGGGGAAGGCAATGGCAAACTACCTCGTAAAAAGTCTGCCGTGAAAACGTTGTGAAAGCAGCGTCACCCCAGGGTCGGAAACGACTGGTGCTTGCAAAGGGACTGCCTTTACCTTTTAGCATTAGGAAAAAACAAAAGTCCAGGAGCGTCTTAAAGACTAACATCTGCGGCAGGGGAAGAGATTTCGTGAATCACGGATGAAGGCAGCGGTGACTCACGACAGCTCATCCCCTGCCACAAAATGCGTTGGTCTTCAAGGACTGCTACTGGACTCTTGCTCTTTTCTTCTGCCACAGACAAGCACAGCTGCCCGTCTTGTACGTGTGCAGAGGGAGGAGTGTCCGTTCTCTCAAAACGGCTGCCAGTGCAAGCTAGGAAAGGGAAAGTTGTGGGAGAAAGCACTGTCATATCACGGCCACCTTATGATGGCCATAAGAACATAAAAGAAGCCACGCTGGGTCAGGCCAGTGGCCCATCCAGTCCAACACTCTGTGTCACACAGTGGCCATAAGAACATAAGAGAAGCCATGTTGGATCAGGCCAATGGCCCCTCCAGTCCAACACTCTGTGTCACACAGTGGCCATAAGAACATAAGAGAAGCCATGTTGGATCAGGCCAATGGCCCCTCCAGTCCAACACTCTGTGTCACACAGTGGCCATAAGAACATAAGAGAAGCCATGTTGGATCAGGCCAGTGGCCCATTTAGTCCAACACTCTGTGTCACACAGTGGCCATAAGAACAGAAGAGAAGCCATGTTGGATCAGGCCAGTGGCCCATTTAGTCCAACACTCTGTGTCACACAGTGGCCATAAGAACAGAAGAGAAGCCATGCTGGGCCAGGCCAATGGCCCATCCAGTCCAACACTCTGTGTCACACAGTGGCCATAAGAACATAAGAGAAGCCATGTTGGATCAGGCCAGTGGCCCATTTAGTCCAACACTCTGTGTCACACAGTGGCCATAAGAACAGAAGAGAAGCCATGCTGGGCCAGGCCAATGGCCCATCCAGTCCAACACTCTGTGTCACACAGTGGCCATAAGAACATAAGAGAAGCCATGTTGGATCAGGCCAGTGGCCCATCCAGTCCAACACTCTGTGTCACACAGTGGCCATAAGAACATAAGAGAAGCCATGTTGGATCAGGCCAATGGCCCATTTAGTCCAACACTCTGTGTCACACAGTGGCCATAAGAACAGAAGAGAAGCCATGCTGGGTCAGGCCAATGGCCCATCCAGTCCAACAATCTGTGTCACACAGTGGCCATAAGAACATAAGAGAAGCCACGCTGGGTCAGGCCAGTGGCCCATCCAGTCC
Source organism: Heteronotia binoei (assembly GCF_032191835.1). NCBI lineage: Eukaryota > Metazoa > Chordata > Lepidosauria > Squamata > Gekkonidae > Heteronotia > Heteronotia binoei. The sequence goes on from NC_083223.1 coordinate 264,813,070, forward strand.
AACACTCTGTGTCACACAGTGGCCAGAAAACCCACGTGGGGCCAGGACACTAGAAGCTCTCCCACCATTGCCCCCCCCCAAGCACCAAGAATACAGAGCATCACTGCCCCAGACAGAGAGTTCCAACAATACACTGTGGCTAAGAGCCACTGTTTGACCTCTGCTCCCTATGGTTATCCAATCCCCTCTTGAAGCCATCTATGCATGTAGCTGCCACCACCTCCTGTGGCAGTGATTTCTATGTGTTAATCACCCTTTTATCCGTTCTAACCCAACTGCTCAGCAATTTCACTACAAGTTCTCATATTGTAAGAAAGGGAGAAAAGTACTTCTTTCTCTTCCTTCTCCATCCCGTGCATAGTCTCGTAAGCCCTGGGGGTTTTCAAGGCCAGAGGTGGTGGTTTGCCCTGGCTTGCCTGTACAAAGCAACCTCGGGCATTCTTTATAGTCTTCCATTCAAATACTAACCAACTCTAGTCCTGCATAGCTTCCGAGATGCTCGTGTAATCAAGTGGACAACCTGGGTTGGATGAGAGGGCTTTTGTAATCTTGGGAACCCAGCGAGGTAGGCTGGATTGAGTTTTTGCTGCTGCCCCACCCAATGAACTTCATGACCAAGCGTGGGGTTTGAACCCAAGTTTCCCAGTTGCTGAGCAGTCCCGCTGCTCCCAGAACAGGAATTTAGGAACAGCTTATGGACAGGGAAGAAGGCGGGCTTGGCGCAAGCTTACTTTGAGTGTCGTGTACTTTGAGAGAAACAAAACTTATCTGTTTGCCTTTCCTCTATTTCTCTGACCTACGGGTCTTGAGTGGTATCCCATCAATCCCTGCTAGGAATTTAAAAAAAAGAATTCAAGCTTAAGAGGGCAGACCATACCGTGTTAGAGATGCGGAATCATAGAGTTGGAAGGGACCTCCAGGGTCGTCTAGTCCAACCCCCTAAGATTACTCAATACGTGGAATTCACCAAAGGGTAATGAACACACGGAATCCACTGCTGCAGGAAGTGGTGGGGGCTACAAGTACAGTTTTAAGAGGGGACTGGATCAACATGGAGCTGAGGTCGATCAGTGGCTCTTAGTCTCAAGGTATAGATGGAACCCTCTGCCTGGGGCAGTGATGCTCTGTATCCTTGGTGCTTGGTGGCCCACAGTGAGGTTCTGGCCCCGCTGGTAGACCTCCTGGGTGACACAATGTTTGACTAGATGAATCACTGGCCTGATCCAACATGGCTTCTCTTATGTCTGGGGCAGGGATGCTCTGTATTTTCAGTGGTTGGGGTGCAAGGGTGGGAGGGCTTCTGGAGTTCTGGCCCTGCTGGCGGACCTCCTGATGGCACCTGGGCTTTGGCCACTGTGTGACTCATTGCTGGACGGGATGGACCATTGGTCTGATCCAGCATGCCTTCTCCTTTGCTCTTACATTCTTCTTTAACTCTCAGAAAGAGTGGCAGCAAATGTTGCTTTGTTTTGAAACTAAGAAGAAGAAATTGGATTTCTATCCCGCCCTCCACTCCGAAGAGTCTCAGAGTGGCTCACAATCTCCTTTACCTTCCTCCCCCACAACAGACACCCTGTGAGGTGGGTGGGGCTGGAGAGGGCTCTCACAGCAGCTGCCCTTTCAAGGACAACCTCTGCCAGAGCTATGGCTGACCCAAGGGCATGCTAGCAGGTGCAAGTGGAGGAGTGGGGAATCAAACCCGGTTCTCCCAGATAAGAGTCCGCACACTTAACCACTACACCAAACTGGCTCTCCAGGAGGGGGAGGGGATGTAGCTCGGGGGCAACAGTGGGGTGGGGGGGGTGACTTCTGGAGTTCTGGCCCCGCTGGTGGATGGCCTGGGGGCCCCTGGGTTTTGGCCACTGTGGGACACAGAGTGTTAGACTGGATGGGCCATTGGCCCGATCCAACACGGCTTCTGTTACGCCTCGTAACAGGCTGCTTGAACTCTCACTGCCCGAGCAAGAAGATGAGCTAACAAAAAGATATTTGCTGGATGTGAATCCATTACAAATGTAGTAACTAAAATATCCAGGAGAAGCTTTTGCTGGGACAGAAGTGGCTTGATGTGTTCCTCTCTAGCCTCCTTATACCAGATACATTCAAATACTTCACGGGGAAGAAAGAAACCTAATTCACTGAAAGGAGCCCAAACTGCATCAGAGTCATCACAACATATGAACCTATGAAGCTGCCTCATACTGATTCAGACCCTCGGTCCATCAAAGTCAGTCTTGTCTACTCAGACTGGCAGCGGCTCTCCAGGGTTTCAAGCTGAGGTTTTTCACACCTATTTGCCTGGACCCTTTATAGTTGGAGATGCTGGAGACTGAACCTGGGACCTTCTGCTTCCCAAGCAGATGCTCTACCACTGAGCCACCGTCCCTCCCCTAAATGAAGCTGCCTTCTACCGGATCAGACCCTCGGTCCATCAAAGGCAGTCTTGTCTGCTCAGACTGGCAGCGGCTCTCCAGGGTCTCAAGCGGAGGTTTTTCACGTCTATTTGCCTGGGCCCTTTTTAGCCACCGTCCCTCCCTGTGTAAAGTTAGACCCGTGCTGCCAAACTTGCTTAACGCAAGAGCCGCATAGAAGAAACATCACACGATTTTTAGTCACGAAGGTCAGATGTCTGAGAGCTGCAAGACATGAACGTCCGATGATTGAGAGCAGGAAGGAAGGAAAATACATGGAGGGAGGAGGAAGGAAGACATGGAAAGAAAGCAACTTTAGCTTTAAAACATTTCCCAAATTGCTGGCTGGCTAGGCTTGGAGAAGTTATTTAAAGAGACAAATGCCTTCTTCATGCCAGCCCACAGGGTGGTGGAGAGCCACACAATGTGTCTGAAAGAGCCACAGTTTGGCCACCTCTGATTTAGACTAAGACTGAATTGACTAAAAGTTACCTTTGAGCTTCTTGGCAGAGTAGCGATTTGAAGCCAGGACTTGCGCATCGTGCTGGTTTCGGAGTAGTCTGTGACTGGAGAACTCCAGCGTTGCAAGAATGGTAAAGCAAAATTTACCCCATGCTGTGTTCAAATATCTCTGCCAGGGCCGTGTATAACCCCAGTTTCTGTATGCACTTCAGTGGTTTTTGTTTTTTTTTTAAATTCCGTTTTGTTTGGCGGGGAGAGAAATAACAGAGTGAGCAGATTTCCTGTGCCTGTTGTTTCGACAGCCAAGAGGGTTTTTTCTTGAAAAAAAGAAAGTCTCTGGGCCGGGTGAGAGTTTTTACCCTCATCTGTATAGGGCAGAATATCTCTAGCAGGGGTGGCCAAACTTGCTTAACGCAAGAGCCATATAGAATAAACGTCAGATGTTTGAGAGCCGCAAGACATGACCGTCAGATGTGTGAGAGTAGCAAGATGGGGGGGGAGAGAGGTGGAAAGAAAGCAACTTTAACTTCAAATGCATTCTCCAAGCTGCCAGCTGGCTTGGCAAAGCAATTTAAAGACACAAGTGCCTTCTCCAAGCTGGCTGACAGAATGGTGGGAGCTTTAAGAGCCGCTCAATATGCGTGAAAGAGCCACATGTGGCTCCCAAGTTGCAATCTGACCACCCCTGATCTATAGCTTGTATGCAGGCACTGAGAGTACATTGCTTCCCCTCCCCCTCACCTCGCTCCTTCATCAAAACATGCTCACGTATGTTGTTGAGTTCTCTCTGCCCTCTTTTCTCGGTAAGGAGCTTAGGATCCACGGCTGGGTCACACCTGTCACGATTTGTCCTAGTCCCAATGTCCTTCAGCTTACTCAACAATCTGTTCACAGTCGTCTAAGCCCCTGCGTCCGTTGGCTCTAACACGCAGGCATTGATCAATTGAATCAGACAGGAGACTCCCTCTTTGGATGTTCTGTTTTGTGAGCCAAGATTTGTATTGGCGAGGGGAGGGCCGAGCGTTGTGTGTCACCAGTGGACAACTCATTTCCCAGGATCTAGGGCAGGGGTGTCAAACGTGTGGCCCGAGGGCTGAACAGGCCCCCAGAGGGCTCTTATCAGGCCCGCAAGCAACTCAGTGCCATCTACTTCCTTCTCTCTGTCTTGCTTCCTTCTGCATCACAGCTTGCTTTGCCAGGGGTGCTCAATTGCACAGGGGCTATAGAGCAAAGCCTCGGTTTTCTCCACTGGCTGAGGCTCCTCCCTTGGGAAGGAAGAGGGGAGGAATAGCTTGTTTTGCCAGGCTCTCTCAATCGCACAGCAGAGCTATTGAGCCAAGCCTCTATTTTCTCCATTTGCTGACCAACCCCTGAAGGAACTTAAGTACAAAAGCTCACAATGCCCAGCCATTCATGTTTCCCCCTGGGTCATAGGCTCAAAGCACTGACCCTTAGATTTCTGTAATGAATGTCACTAAATCAGAAGTAAGTTTGCAACTCACCCTCCCGAACAACCCCTGAACAGCATACTCAAGATTGCTGCAGCACAGACATTGTCTCTAGATTTTGATGCAATAATTCCGAGCAAGAGGTGTCAGTCATCAGAGACGGTTAAATAAACGAAATATTGCAAGAGTGCTCATCTTTTAAGCATATTTTGTTTTTAAAAAAATCTTTGTGTTTGTGTCCTTTATAAGGTTTATATCTCTGCTACCTGGCATTACGTTTTATGACACCCATGGCCCGGCCCGACAAGGTCTCATTTATGTCAGATCCGACCCTCAGAAAAATGAGTTCGGCACCCCTGGTCTAGAGACTCTTTGGGAGCCCACCAGGGGTCCCTTGTGATCGTCGCTCCTTCTCGCACATGTGCAGCGATCTGCAATGTCTGCAAAGCAGGAGTGAAGTAGCGCCTTTAAGACCCAGAAAGTTTTATTCAGAATGTAAGCCTCGCCTGATGAAGTGTGCTTAGAGCACACGAAAGCTTCCGTTCTGAATAAAAATTTGTTGGTCTTAAAGGTACTGCTTGCCTCCTGCTTTGTTCTACTGCTTCGGACCAACACGGCTGCCCACCCGGATCTGTCTCCAATGTCTGCCTTACGCGTTGGTGGTGAGATTCTTCGGAGTGATTTGTGGCCGCAGGTTTCACAGATGAGGGACGAGAGATGCAGCCGGGCTTTCTGCACGCCAAGCAGATGCTCTGCCACTGAGCCGCAGCCTGTGGCAGCTGCCGTATACTGAATCATACCTTTCTGGTCCATCAGTGTCAGCGTTGTCTGCTCAGACTGGCAGCGGCTCTCCAGGGTCTCAGGCAGAGGTCTTTCCCATCACCTGATGCCTGACCTTTTAAACTGGAGATGCCAGGGATTGAACCTGGGGACTTCTGCATGCAAAGCAGAGTCGGTTTGGTGTGGAGAGCCGGTTTGGTGTAGTGGTTAAATGTGTGGACTCTTATCTGGGAGAACCGGGTTTTATTCCCCACTCCTCCACTTGCACCTGCTAGCATGGCCTTGGGTCCGCCATAGCTCTGGCAGAGGTTGTCCTTGAAAGGGCAGCTGCTTTGAGAGCCCTCTCCAGCCCCACCCACCTCACAGGGTGTCTGTTGTGGGGGAGGAAGGGAAAGGAGATTGTAGGCCGCTCTGAGACTCTGTCCTTGAAAGGGCACCCACCTCACAGGGTGTCTGTTGTGGGGGAGGAAGGGAAAGGAGATTGTGAGCCACTCTGAGATTCAGAGTGAAGGGCAGGATATACATCCAATAGAGAGCCAGTTTGGGGTAGTGGGCAGCTGCTGTGAGAGCCCTCTCCAGTCCCACCCACCTCACAGGGTGACTGTTGTGGGGGAGGAAGGTAAAGGAGATTGTGAGCCGCTCTGAGACTCTTCGGAGTGGAGGGCGGGATATAAATCCATATCTTCTTCTTCTGTTGGATCAGACCAATAGTCCATCTAGTCCAGCATCTGATCTTTCACACAGTGGGCAGCCAGTTCCTCAGGAGGGCCAACAACAGGGCATATAGGCCAAGGCCTTCCCTTGATAACAAGAGCCCTGCTGGATCAGACCAGTGGTCCGTCTTGTCCAGCATCTTATCTCACACCACGGGCAGCCAGTTTCTCTGGAGGGCCTATGAAGAAAGGTTAAAGCGCTTGGGGCTCTTTAGCTCGGAGAAACGACGACTGAGGGGTGACATGATAGAGATTTACAAGATTATGCACGGGATAGAGAAGGTAGAGAAAGAAGGACTTTTCTCCCTTTCTCACAATACAAGAACTTGTGGGCACTCGAAATTGCTGAGGAGTTGGGTTAGAATAAATAAAAGGAAGTACTTCTTCACCCAAAGGGTGATTAATGTGGAATTCACTGCCACAGGAGGTGGTGGCGGCTACAACCATAAACATCTTCAAGAGGGGACTGGATCAACATACGGAGCAGAGGTCCATCAGTGGCTATTAGCCACAGGGTAGAGATAGAACTCTCTGTCTGGGGCAAGTGATGCTCTGTATTCTTGGTGCTTGGGGGGAGGGCAACAGGGTGAGGGCTTCTTATGTCCTGGACCCACTGACAGACCTCCTGATGTTGTTTTTTTGGCGACCGTGTGACACAGAGTGTTGGACTGGATGGGCCATTGGCCTGATCCAACATGGCTTCTCTTATGAAGGCCAAGAACAGGGTAGAGAGGCCGAAGCTTTCCCCTGACATTACCTCCTGACTCTGGGACCCAGAGTCTTATTACTTGTGAATGAGGAAGTCGCCGTGGCTAGTGGTGCTTCTTCCTGCCCATCCGGATCAGCGCTACGGCAGCTGCGTTTTGTACCTACTGCAGATTCTGAACACCTTCCAGAGGCCGTCACACGTAGAGGGCATTACAGTAATCTAGATTACTGGGACAGTGGGAAGATTACTTGACTAATCCTTTTGGAGGATTGGCGGGGGGGTCACCCACCTTAAGATGCAGCTCCCAGCTTTCATGTGCTCTGGGGTCCAGCACTGCTTGGCCGAAGCCTGCCCCCTTCAGTGTGTCAGTCATGTCCTTTCCTGGACAAAGATTAGGCAGCAGTGACTCATGCCTTGGTGACACCCAGATGGGATGAACATAATACGCTCTATGTAGGGCGCCTCGGAAAAGTTCCCTGGAATCAGGGCTTTTTTTGGTAACAGGAACACCTTTGCCTATTAGGCCACGCACCCCTTCTGTAGCCAATCCTCCAAGAGTTTACAAGGTTCTTAGAACAGGGCCTACTGTAAGCTCCAGGAGGATTGACTACGTCAGGGGGGGTGCGGCCTAATATGCAAAGGTGCTCCTGCTAGAATTCCATCCCTGGGCCACACACCCCTGATGTAGGCAATCCTCCAAGAGCTTACAGGGTTCTTAGAACAAGGCCTACTGTAAGGTCCAGGAGGATTGGCTACGTCAGGGGGGTGCGGCCTAATATGCAAAGGAGTTCCTGCTACAAAAAATAAAAGCTCTGTCTGGATTGAGAGCTGAAGGCGGTCACCCAGGGTATTATCGCTGAAGCTATTCAGGGCCTATCGCTTTCCAGTCTGTGCTGTTTCACTGCATGGGTCCCCATTGGTTCCTGGACCCAAGAGCTGGTTTGGATACTTAACAATCCATGACCAGTATACCTTTTGGGTATTTTAAATGCGTTCTCCAAGCCGGCCAACGGGGCGGTGGAGGCTTCGAGAGCCACACAATATGCTTGAAAGAGCCAAATGCGACTCCCGAGCTGCAATTTGGCCACCCCTTCATTAGGTTAAAGGTGTCAAACATGCGGCCTGTGGGGTGGATCAGGCCTCCGGAGGGCTCCTATCAAGCCTGTGAGCAAGTCTGCTTCCTTCTCCCTCTCTTTGGCTTCTTTCTGTGCCCCAGAAGTCTTTGCTTTGCCAGGATTTCTCAATCACACAGGAGCTACAGAGCAAAGCCTCTATTTTCCCCATTGGCTGAGGCTCCTCTCTTGGGGAGGATGTGGGGGGGGGGGCGGAGGGAGGGCTTGCTTTGATACTGACCACCATATTGAAAGAGTGCTAATACTTCCAGCATTCTTCGTTTTAGGGGTTTCTTTTGTTTTGTTTTTAAAATCTTTTAACTGTGTTTGTATCCTGTATAAAGTTTGTATCTCCGCTACCTGGCATTACATTTTACAACTTGCACGGTTCAGCCCAACAAGGTCTCATTTATGTCAGATCCGGCCCTCATTAAAAAATGGGTTCAACACCCCTCCGTTAGGTACTGTGAAAGTGCCAATGCCAGTCTTTTTTTAAAAACAATTTTATTAATTTTATAGGAATATGATTTACAAAAATATGATTTACAAAATTGTCTAGAAAGCCACTGCCAGTCTTGGTGTAGAGGCTAAGTGCGCAAACTCTTATCTGGGAGAACCGAGTTTAATTCCTCAGTCCTCTACTTGCAGCTGCTGGATTGGCCTCGGGTCAGCCATAGCTCTGGCAGAGGTTGTCCATGAAAGGGCAGCTGCTGTAGGAGCCCTCTCCAGCTCCCCCCACCCCACAGGGTGTCTGTTGTTGAGGGGAGAAGATATAGGAGATTGTAAGCCGCTCTGAGTCTCTGTCCTTGAAAGGGCAGCTGCTGTGAGAGCCCTCTCAGCTCCCCCCACCCCACAGGGTGTCTGTTGTTGAGGGGAGAAGATATAGGAGATTGTAAGCCGCTCTGAGTCTCTGTCCTTGAAAGGGAAGCTGCTGTGAGAGCCCTCTCAGCTCCCCCCACCCCACAGGGTGTCTGTTGTTGAGGGGAGAAGATATAGGAGATTGTAAGCCGCTCTGAGTCTCTGTCCTTGAAAGGGAAGCTGCTGTGAGAGCCCTCTCCAGCCCCACCCACCCCACAGGGCGTCTGTTGTTGAGGGGAGAAGATATAGGAGATTGTAAGCCGCTCTGAGTCTCTGTCCTTGAAAGGGAAGCTGCTGTGAGAGCCCTCTCCAGCTCCCCCCACCCCACAGGGTGTCTGTTGTTGAGGGGAGAAGATATAGGAGATTGTAAGCCGCTCTGAGTCTCTGTCCTTGAAAGGGCAGCTGCTGTGAGAGCCCTCTCCAGCCCCCCCCCCACAGGGTGTCTGTTGTTGAGGGGAGAAGATATAGGAGATTGTAAGCCGCTCTGAGTCTCTGTCCTTGAAAGGGCAGCTGCTGTGAGAGCCCTCTCAGCCCCACCCACCTCACAGGGCATCTGTTGTTGAGGGGAGAAGATATAGGAGATTGTAAGCCGCTCTGAGTCTCTGTCCTTGAAAGGGCAGCTGCTGTGAGAGCCCTCTCCAGCTCCCCCCACCCCACAGGGTGTCTGTTGTTGAGGGGAGAAGATATAGGAGATTGTAAGCCGCTCTGAGTCTCTGTCCTTGAAAGGGCAGCTGCTGTGAGAGCCCTCTCCAGCCCCCCCACCCCACAGGGTGTCTGTTGTTGAGGGGAGAAGATATAGGAGATTGTAAGCCGCTCTGAGTCTCTGTCCTTGAAAGGGCAGCTGCTGTGAGAGCCCTCTCAGCCCCACCCACCCCACAGGGCGTCTGTTGTTGAGGGGAGAAGATATAGGAGATTGTAAGCCGCTCTGAGTCTCTGTCCTTGAAAGGGCAGCTGCTGTGAGAGCCCTCTCCAGCCCCCACCCCACCCCACAGGGTGTCTGTTGTTGAGGGGAGAAGATATAGGAGATTGTAAGCCGCTCTGTGTCTCTGATTCAGAGAGAAGGGCAGGTTATAAATCTGCAGTCGTCTTCTTCTTCAGTAGACTGCTCAAATGAAAAAAAAGGGAAACACAGTAGTGAAAAGCCTGAGAAATAACTACAAAGCAACTGTGTTCAATATTGCTCCAAAATCATGCAAATAATATTTATACAATATGAACAACGCATAACAAACCAATAACGAGTATCAAAAGTCCCAAAGGCTCAGTTATAAACAATGACCTTGAAATGTGGCAGAAAATCCTCCTCCAGGTATTTTGCTGGTAATATTCCCAAATAGGTATAATCTGATATATAGAACCCTCCTGAGATATACAACGCGATTTCCGGATGTCTTGGCACGTTTCAGAGCACAGCCCTTCATCGGGCAGTCTTACTTCACTTAAGGATAATTCTATTGGTCTAATTATTCACACTCATACAAGAAAACTTTCCTTTTCGGGGTCCCGACTAATACATTCAAACAGCCGTGCAGCTTCACAAAATTCAAGCTCGGCGAGCTTCCCTCTTGAGTAGACAACACAGACCTAGATGGACCGAGGGTCTGACTCAGTTCAAGGCGGTTTCAAGTGTTCACGACTTCGCCAATGGAGTCAATGGTGTTCCTGACGGGTGCCACGAGAGTCAAACTTCCTTTCTACTGGAGTCTACGGTTTGCCTTCGTTGCAGTTCAGAGATCCTCCAGAGCCAGTTTGGTGTAATGCTTGAGTGTGTGGACTCTTATCTGGGAGAACCAGGTTTGATTCCCCACTCCTCCACCTGCAACTGCAACTGCTGGAATGGCCTTGGGTCAGCCATAGCTTTCACAGAGGTTGTCCTTGAAAGGGCAGCTTCTGGGAGAGTCCTCTCAGCCCCACCCACCTCACAGGGGGTCTGTTGTGGAGGAGGAAGATAAAGGAGATTGTAAGCTTCTCTGAGATTCTGAGATTTCAAGTGGAGGGCGGGATATAAATCCAATATCTTCTTTTTTTTAAGCAGTGGCTGGACAAACACTGGACAGGGATGCTCTAACCTGATCCTTCATTGAGCATGGGGTTGGACTAGATGGCCTCTGGGGCATCTTCCAACTCTGTAGGTGCGATCACACACACGCACACACACAAACACACAATAATCCATTGTCTCCTTCTTCTTCTTCTTCTTCCTCCTCCTTCTTCTTCCTTCTTTCTTTTGAACACATGAAGCTGCCTTCTACTGAATCAGACCCTCGGTCCATCGAAGTCAGTATTGTCTATTCAGACTGGCAGCGGCTCTCCAGGGTCTCAAGCTAAGGTTTTTCACATCTATTTGCCTGGACCCTTTTAGTTGGAGATGCCAGGGATTGAACCTGGGACCTTCTGCTTGCCAAGCAGATGCTCTACCACTGAGCCACCGTCCCTCACCGTCCCTTCTTCTTCTTTCTTCCTTCTTCCTTCCTTCTTCTTCTTCCTCCTCCTCCTCCTCCTCCTCCTTCTTCTTCCCTTACCCTTTCAGATGACATTTGTGTGCTAGAGCTTCCTTCAGCTTATACTCCTCTTCATCCGTGGTGGAGGCTGTCTTCTGTTGTGGATTGTATTCCTCTTGCACTGGGTACTTCTCAGCTCTTTGAGAGGGGCCTCTGGGCCAAAGGGATGCACATTCCCTGACAGATGAAGAGGTGTGTGTAGGGAAAGATGATTAAGGATGAAAGTTGGTTAAAAAAAACAAACCCAACATCCTCACTTATCTTTTGGGATCATTTCTGTTTGATGATTCCCCCCCCTCCCCTGAATGATCTAACACATAAAAAAATAGAACATAAAAAATAGAACACCAAAACACATCAAACATGAAAAATAGGATAAAAAATCATCAATATGTAATATTAAACTACAGTGCTCTACAATAGGCCAGTGTTTGCAGATGCAGGGTAGAGACAGAGAGTCAAACTAGATGTAGAAGAGAAGAATAGTTCTTTATGCTCTGCTTTTCTCTACCCTAATAAATCTCAAAGTGGCTTACTTCCCTTCCTCTCCCCACATCTTCACCTTGTGAAGCAGGTGGGGCTGAGAGAGCTCATAAGAACATAAGAGAAGCCATGTTGGATTAGGCCAATGGCCCATTCAGTCCAACACTCTGTGTCACACAGTGGCCAAAAACAAAAAACACACCAAGTGCCATCAGGAGGTTCACAAGTGGGGCTAGAAGCCCTTCCACTTTGCCCCCCCCCCCCCAAAGCATCAAGAATACAGAGCATCACTGCCCCAGACAGAGAGTTCCAACAATACACTGTGGCTAATAGCCACTGATGGACTTCTGCTCCAGATGTTCATCCAATTCCCTCTTGAAGCTGGCTATGCTTGCAGCCAACACCACCTCATGTGGCAGTGAATTCCACATGTTAATCACCCTTTGGGTGAAGAAGTACTTCCTTTTATCCGTTCTGCTCAGCAATTTCATCGAATGCCCGCGAGTTCTTGTCGTGTGAGAAAGCTCAAAAAGAACTGTGACTGGCCCAAGGTCACCCAGCTGGCTTCTTGTGTCTCAAAGCGTCTTATAATCTCCTTCCCTTCCTCTCCCCACAACAGGCACCTCATGGGATAGGTGGAGCTGAGAGAGCTTAGAGAGAACTGGGACTGGCCCAAGGTCACCCAATAGGCTTCATGTGGAGGAGGAGTGGAGAATCAAACCTGGCTCTCTAGATTAGAGTCTGCCTCTCTTAACCACGACCCCATGTGGGCTAGGTGTGACAGGATGGGGATCCACATGTATTTATATATCCATTTTAGGGTTGCCAATCCCCAGGTGGGGGCAGGGGATCCCCTGGTTTGGAGACCCTCCCCCTGCTTCAGGGTCGTCAGAAAGCAGGAGGAGGGAAGGGAAATGTCTGCTGGGAACTCTGTTATTCCCTATGGAGATTTATTCCCATAGAAAATCATGGAGAATTGATCTGCGGGTATCTGGGGCTCTGTGGGGGGGCCCCCTGTTTTTTGGGGTAGAGGCACCAAATTTTCAGTATAGCATCTAGTGCCTCTCCCCAAAATACCCCCCAGGGGGTCCAATTCTATGAGCCCCAAAAGAAGGTGCCCCTATCCTTCATTATTTCCTATGGAAGGAAGGAATTGAAAAGGTGTGCCGTCCCTTAAAATGTGATGGCCAGAACTCCCTTGGAGTTCAATTATGCTTGTCACAGCCTTGATCTTGGCTCCACCCCTAACATCTCCTGGCTCCACCCCCAAAGTCCCCAGATATTTCTTGAATTGGACTTGGGAACCCTAATCCATTTACCTCTAAAACAGTAGGGCTGGTTCACTGTTGAACAAAAACAGAATGCTTAGTGGTTAGAGCCTCAGACAAGGGCCAGACAGGCCCACATCCAAACCCTTAGAAGTTTGTCACCTGTCTTTGGCCCTCCTTCTCTCTTCCCACCAAAGAGTTTGTCGCGAAGAGAAAAAATAGAGGGGGAAGAACCTTCTCTGCCACGCTGAGCACCTTGGAGGAAAGAACTGGATCAAAGTGAGACGGCACATGATTTTGGAACGGCACCGTTATCCGTTTCTGTACAAACCTATTGGCTAAAGCAGGGGTGGCCAAACTTGTTTAATGTAAGAGCCACACAGAATAAGGGTCAGATGTTTGAGAGCCATAAGACATGAACATCGAAGGAAGGAAGGAAGGAAGGAAGGAAGGAAGGAAGGAAGGAAGGAAGGAAGGAAGGAAGGAAGGAAGGAAGGAAGGAAGGAAGGAAGGAAGGAAATAGATGGGGCAGAGAGGAGGGAAGGAGAGGTGGAAAGAAACCAAACCTACTTGATAAAGCAGAGGTGGCCAAACTTGCTTAATGAAAGAGCCACAAGACATGAACATCAGATGTTTGGGAAGGAAGGAAGGAAGGAAGGAAGGAAGGAAGGAAGGAAGGAAGGAAGGAAGGAAGGAAGGAAGGAAGGAAATAGATGGGGCAGAGAGGAGGGAAAGAGAGGTGGAAAGAAATCAAACCTACTTGATAAAGCAGGGGTGACCAAACTTGCTTAATGAAAGAGCCACAAGACATGAACATCAGATGTTTGGGAAGGAAGGAAGGAAGGAAGGAAGGAAGGAAGGAAGGAAGGAAGGAAGGAAGGAAGGAAGGAAGGAAGGAAGGAAATAGATGGGGCAGAGAGGAGGGAAAGAGAGGTGGAAAGAAATCAAACCTACTTGATAAAGCAGGGGTGACCAAACTTGCTTAATGAAAGAGCCACAAGACATGAACATCAGATGTTTGGGAAGGAAGGAAGGAAGGAAGGAAGGAAGGAAGGAAGGAAGGAAGGAAATAGATGGGGCAGAGAGGAGGGAAAGAGAGGTGGAAAGAAATCAAACCTACTTGATAAAGCAGAGGTGACCAAACTTGCTTAATGAAAGAGCCACAAGACATGAACATCAGATGTTTAGGAAGGAAGGAAGGAAGGAAGGAAGGAAGGAAGGAAGGAAGGAAGGAAGGAAGGAAGGAAGGAAGGAAGGAAGGAAGGAAGGAAGGAAGGAAGGAAATAGATGGGACCGGGAGAAGGGAGGGAGAGGTGGAAAGAAATCAACTTTAACATTAAATGCCTTCTCAAAGCTGCCCAACGAGGTGGTGGAGTCTTAGAGAGCCAAGTGAAAGAGCCACAGTTTGGCCATCCCTGTTATAAAGCAAGGGCTTCTCCCACCACATGCCCTGCCCCATTTCAAGCATGAGAAGAACTGCAGTCTTGTCACCTCGAATTAATTTCTCCTCTTAAACCTCCCTGTCGAAGGAGATCAGGCCGTCTGTTTCTGGTGATGCTCATCAGCAGATCAGAGGGATCAGAGAGTTGGGGGAAGGGGATCTTTATAAGGAACCTGTCCCAACAGGCACCCACAGAGAGATGCTAAATCCTCTCCCGAACCATCTCTGGCAGTTATCACCTCTTGGAAACCTCTTCTCCTTTTTTACTTTGGGTTTCATCTCTATATGCTCATAAGGACTAGGAACTTGCGGGCTTTAAAAATGACTTCAAAGATCCCTCAAGGCATCTGACCCTGGGCTTGGAGCTGTCTGGTCTTTGGCCATACCGGACGTCCGTGGCGTTCTCGAGGGTGGGCGTTAAGTTCTTGCCCTTCCAAGTGTCATCTGGCTGTTGTGACTGGTAGTTCCGGAGGTCATCCTGAAGGATCAGGGAAAACCCTCATCACCCAGAGTCCTGACGACATCGCTGATCCTGCTTTAAAGAGCTCATACTGAAGAGCAGCTCTAATCCGCCTTCCGGGACGCTCAGAGAGCAGACGTGTGCCATCTATGCTGGGGGGAGAGCCTGACGACTTAGAGGTGCCCAGGTAAGCGAAGCCGAAAAGGAGCGTTCAGGTGAGAATCTTTCCATCTCACGATGGACGGGGTGAGACTAGGATCCTCTGTGCTCGTCGCTGGGTCCCCAAAACACTTTCTAAGTTCAAGGCAGGGTCGCCGTATTGGCCTGAAGTGATAGAACAAAGTTGGAGTCCTGTGGCACCTTTAAGACCGACAATAAACGAATAAAACTTTGTCGGTTTTAAACAGGGGTGGTCAAACTGTGGCTCAGGAGCCACATGTTGCTCTTTTGCACATATTGGGTGGCTCTTGAAGCCCCCACCGCCCTGTCAGCTAGCTTGAAGAAGGCATTTGTTTCTTTAAATCACTTCTCCAAGCCAAGGCAGCTGGTGGTTTGGAGAAGGCATTTAAAGTTGCTTTCTTTCCAGTTCTCTTTCCCCATCTATTTTTTCTCCCTCCCTCCCTCCTGTCTGTCTTGCTGTTCTCAAACATCTGATGTTCATGTCTTGCGTGACTCTCAAACATCTGACGTTTATTCTGTGTGGCTCTTACATTAAGCAAGTTTGGCCACTTCTGATCTTAAAGGACTCTAACTTTCTTCAAGTTCGGGTATGACAATCTTGGAGTAGTATTTTTTTTTGGGGGGGGGGAGTCCAAGTTGGTTACTTTTATTCCTGGTAATATACAAACTATTTTGGTGTAGCTGTTAAGCGTATGGACTCTTATCTGGGAGAACCGGGTTTGATTCGCCATTCCTCCACTTGCAGCTGCTGGAATGGCCTTGGGTCAGCCATAGCTCTCGCAGAATTGTCCTTGAAGGAGCAGCTTCTGGGAGAGCTCTCTCAGCCCCACCTACCTCATAGGGTGTCAGTGGTGGGGGAGGAAGGGAAAGGAGATTGTGAGCCACTCTGAGATTCAGAGGGAAGGGTGGGATACTAATCTAATATCTTCTACATTCTTCTTCATCGTCTTGTTCAACTTGACTTTATTGAAGAAATACAAATATTTTTGAAAAAGCATGATCTTCATAGTCTAGAGATGAGCTGTAATTCCTGGAGATCCTCAGGTGCTCACCTGGAAGCTGGCACCTCTACATTGATGGCACTGCCACATACACACAGGGAGAAAAACAATTGCTTTGAGCTCAGGATATCTCCCAGTTGAGCCTTCTTGAAATTAGAAACCCGCTGCCCAAACGAATTGTTAGCACTTGGGAGGCTTTCACGTGAAACTATCCCGGACGTGACAGAGTTTTGTAACCGTTTTCGTCCATGCCTCCTCCTTTCCCGTCCGAGAATCCCTCGGAAGGACTTTGGTCTCTCCTTAAGTACAGACTTTGGGGGTACAGGGAGCTGCCATTTCCCTGCTTTCTCTTTTCACTTCTGCTGAATTGGGTGAGAAAGAACCTGAGCTTGGGATTGGTCTTCTCCATCTAGCACAGGGGTGGCCAAACTGTGGCTCGGGAGCCACATGTGGCTCTTCTAGACATATTGTGTGGCTCTCAAAGCCCCCACCACCCCGTCGGTCGGCTTGTAGAAGGCATTGGTCATTTTAAATCACTTCTCCAAGCCAAGCCAGCTGGCGGCTTGGAGAATGCATTCAAAGTTAAAGTTGCTTTTTTTCCACCTCTCCCTCCTCCTCCTATCCCCTATCTATATCCTTCCTTCCTTCCTTCTGAACATATACTGAACATATATGAAGCTGCCTTATGAACATATGTCCACTCAGATTGGTAGTGGCTCTCCAGGGTCTCAAGCTGAGGTTTTTCACACCTATTTGCCTGGACGCTTTTTAGTTGGAAATGCCAGGATTGAACCTGGGACCGACCTTCCTTCTTTCCTCCCTCCCTCCCTCTTTCTTTCTTTCTTTCCTTTCTTTCTTTCTTTCTTTCTTTCTTTCTTTCTTTCTTTCTTTCTTTCTTTCTTTCTTTCTTTCTTTCTTTCTTTCTTTCTTTCTTTCTTTCTTTCTTTCTTTCTCTCTCTCTCTCTCTCTCTCTCTTTCTCTTTCTCTTTCTCTCTTTCTCTTTCTCTTTCTCTCTCTCTTTCTCTCTCTCCCTCCCTTTTTCCTTTTTTCCCTTTCTCCCTTTCTCCCTCCTTCCCTTCTTTCCTTCTTGCGGCTCTCAAGTATCTGATGTTCATGTCTTGTAGCTCTTCAACATCTGGCATTTTTTCTGTGTGGCTCTCACATTAAGCAAGTCCCCCCCCCCGGGGCGAGATGATCCTGAACGTGTCTTCCAAGCTCTGTTTCCTCTCTTCCGTCCTCCCTTCCAGCCCTCTTCCCGATGGGATCCGCCGCGAGATGGGCGTGTGGTGCCCCAGCCAGGCAACTGTTGTGCTGTATCTCGGCCGACTTCCCCAAGGACAAGGAGCAGAGCAGCGCCCCCCGGTGCCCCAGGAAGGACCCAGGACCGCAGTGGACGATCAGCCCCCAACAGTGAGTCCCGGGCTCTTTCCTCCCAGCCAGGCGGTTGTCGAATTAGGGGATCTTCCTGCAGAATCCTGCAAAAAAAACCACATGTGCCTTAAACATGGAATTGCCACAGCCTTTTGGCAGAATGGCGCAGAGTGCTAAAGCTGCAGTCCTGCAGTTCTAAGCTCTGCTCACGACCTGAGTTCGATCCCCGGTGGAAGCTAGGTTTTCAGGTAGCCGGCTCGAGGTTGACTCAGCCTTCCATCCTTCCGAGGTCGGTCAAATGAGTACCCAGCTTGCTGGGGGGAAAGTGTAAATGGGGAAGGCAATGGCAAACCACCCCGTAAAAAGTCTGCCATGGAAACACTAAAAGCAACGTCACCCCAGAGTCAGAAACGACTGGTGCTTGCACAGGGGACCTTTCCTTTCCTTTCCCTTGGCGGGTACCCTTGTGTGCTGTCACTGCTGTGGTTCGGTACTCAGTGGCTAGGCTTGCCAAGTCCAATTCAAGAAATATCTGGGGAATCTGGGGAGCCAGGAGACTTTGGGGGGTAGAACCAGAAACAAGGGCGTGACAAGCATAATTGAACTCCAAAGGTAGTTCTGGCCATCACATTTAAAGAGACCGCACACCTTTTCAATGCCTTCCCTCCACTGGAAATAATGAAGGATGGGGCTCATAGAATTGGATCCCCTGGGCCAATCTTTTTGAAACTTGGAGAGTGTTTTGAGGAGAGGCACCAGATGCTATGCTGAAAATGTGGTGCCTCTACCTCAAAAAATAGCCCCCCCCCCCCCGAGTCCAAGATACCTATAAATCAATTCTCCATTATCCCCTATGGGAATTAGTCTCCATGGGGAAGAATGGAGTGCCCAGCAGACATTTTCCTCCCCCCACTTTTGGATGACCTTGAAGCAGGGAGAGGGCCTCCAAACCAGGGGATCCCCTGTCCCCAACAGGATTGGCAGCCCTATCAGTGGCTTGCAGAGAGCCACATTCACAGGTAGGGTTGCCAGCTCTGGTTTGGGAAAGACATGGAAATCTTGGGGGAGGAGCCAAGGGGAGGGGAGGGACCTCCTCAGGATACAATGCCACAGAGCCCGCCCTCCCAAGCAGCCATTTTCTCCAGAGAGCTATCTTCATCATCTGGAGATCAACTGTAACAGTTGCCACCTGGAGTTTCCTAGTCTGGATTTGGCAACTAGGGTTGCCAGTCTCCATCTGAGGCCTGGAGATCTCCTGCTTTGACAATTGATCTCCAGGGGGTGAAGATCAGCTCCCCTGGAGAAGATAATGATATAAAGCTGCAAAAAAACTGTGGAAAAATAACGAAAAAGACTGAAAATTATTTCAAAAATATATGTGATTAATCAAATGCCTCTTAAACAATATAATCAATATATTAAACAATATAATTCACTGCCACAGGAGGTGGTGGTGGCTACAAGCATAGCCAGCTTTAAGAGGGGATTGGATAAAAATATGGAACAGAGGTCCATCAGTGGCTATTAGCCACGATGTGTGTGTATATATATATATATATGTGTGTGTGTGTGTGTGTGTATACATATATTGGCCACTGTGTGACACAGAGTGTTGGACTGGATGGGCCATTGGCCTGACCCAACATGGCTTCTCTCATGTTCTTATGGCCACTGTGTGACACAGAGTGTTGGACTGGATGGGCCATTGGCCTGACCCAACATGGCTTCTCTCATGTTCTTATGGCCACTGTGTGACACAGAGTGTTGGACTGGATGGGCCATTGGCCTGATCCAACATGGCTTCTCTTATGTTCTTGTGGCCACTGTGTGACACAGAGTGTTGGACTGGATGGGCCATTGGCCTGATCCAACGTGGCTTCTCTTATGTTCTTATGGCCACTGTGTGACCCAGAGTGTTGGACTGGATGGGCCATTGGCCTGATCCAACATGGCTTCTCTTACGTTCTTATGGCCACTGTGTGACCCAGAGTTTTGGACTGGATGGGCCATTGGCCTGATCCAACATAGCTTCTCTTATGTTCTTATGGCCACTGTGTGACACAGAGTGTTGGACTGGATGGGCCATTGGCCTGATCCAACATGGCTTCTCTTACATTCTTATGGCCACTGTGTGACCCAGAGTGTTGGACTGGATGGGCCATTGGCCTGATCCAACATGGCTTCTCTTACGTTCTTATGGCCACTGTGTGACCCAGAGTGTTGGACTGGATGGGCCATTGGCCTGATCCAACATGGCTTCTCTTACGTTCTTATGGCCACTGTGTGACACAGAGTGTTGGACTGGATGGGCCATTGGCCTGATCCAACATGGCTTCTCTTACATTCTTATGGCCACTGTGTGACCCAGAGTGTTGGACTGGATGGGCCATTGGCCTGATCCAACATGGCTTCTCTTACGTTCTTATGGCCACTGTGTGACCCAGAGTGTTGGACTGGATGGGCCACTGGCCTGATCCAACATGGCTTCTCTTCTGTTCTTATGGCCACTGTGTGACACAGAGTGTTGGACTGGATGGGCCACTGGCCTGATCCAACATGGCTTCTCTTATGTTCTTATGGCCACTGTGTGACACAGAGTGTTGGACTGGATGGGCCACTGGCCTGATCCAACATGGCTTCTCTTCTGTTCTTATGGCCACTGTGTGACACAGAGTGTTGGACTGGATGGGCCATTGGCCTGATCCAACATGGCTTCTCTTATGTTCTTAATCATTAATATCACTATACATTCCAAAAAAGGTAAATGTTCAAGAGAACAAGTTTACTTCCGCGGGAAGAATAAAGTGCCAGTGCCGGACCAGATCAAGTGCAGATGATTTTAGTTTTTCAAAGATGTTTCTTCTGTTGCAGGTGTTCTATTAAAACGTCCACCTTTTAAAAGCAATTTTAAATTCAGTGGGTTTTCACAGCCTCTAACAGTAAAGCTGCCTGTAATACCGTTTCACTTTCCTTTATCTAAGAGACATTTCCCGCTCATCGACACACCAAGAAAGCACTTCTCATAGCACTAGCTCTCGAGAAAAACTAAAACCTTCCGCGCTTGAAATCTGGTTGGCACTGGCGCTTTATTCTTCCCGCGGAGCCGGATGAATAGTCTTTGAGCGCTTGAAGTCTGAATTGACATGATGAACTGAAAGGACGGTGTGAACTTGTTCTCTTGCACATTTGCCTTTTTTGGAATTTATAGTGATATTAATGACTATATTGTTTAAGAGGCATCTGATTAATCACATATATTTTTGAAATAATTTTCAGTCTTTTTCATTATTTTTCCACAGTTTTTTGCGGCTTTATATTACGTTTCTGTTCTGCGGGACTCTAGGTTTCACTATCCCCTGGAGAAGATGGCTGTTTTGAAGGGTTGACTCCATGGCATGGTACCATGCTAAGGCCCCTCCCCTCCCCAAACCCCGCCCTCTCCCGGCTCCACCTCCAAAGCCTCCAGGTGTTTCCCAATACAGACCTGGCAACCCTACTGACAACCAGCCACCCCCTGCCAGTGGCCATGGGAAAACCTGGCAAGCCCGGGCCAAACAGCTGATCCACTCACTGTTTAGGTATGCTTTGAATGGTTGTGATAACTCAGGGGTGGGGAACCTCCATCTCAAGGGCCGCATGAGGCCCTCAAGGTCACTTGGTGTGGCCCTCGGGGATTGCTAGGCCAAACCGAGCCATGTGGCAGCCTCCCTGGGGCCTGGCTGGCCAGTAAGGATCGTGAGGCCCAGCCGCGCTGTGCAGCAGCCTCCCCAGGGCCAGGCAGGGATCACAGGGCCCAGATGTACTGTGCAGCAGCCTCCCTGGGGCCTGGCTGGCCGGCCAGAATTGCTGCAGAGCCTGGAAAAGTTACTGTCACAGTTCAGTTTGCACTTGATTATCCCAGATGGTGTGGCCTAATATGCTATTGAGTGTGTGACCTAATATGCTAATATTAGGGGATGTGGTCTGATATGCTACTGAGTTCCTGCTGGGCTTTTTCTACAAAAAAACCCCTGGACCTATGCATTTGCCTAGGGCAGTGGGCCAGGTGTGTGTGTGTGTGTGTGTGTGTGCCAGATTAGGCTCTCCCTACATGACTTCAAATAGAAAAACAATTATTTGCATTAATTTTGCCGGCCTGAATCGTTATCCCTTGGCGGAGCACTGTTTTTTAAGCTGATAATTTTTATGACCCGCGAATGATGTTATAAATATCTATATGGCCCTTGGCAGAAAAAAGGTTCACCACACCTGTGATAACTTATCACAGCGTGCTTCTTTTCTGGCAGATCTCCAGTTCAGAGAACAACACTCTCTTGGCTTCTCAATCAACAGAGGACAGGGTTTTGTGGAATCCATGCACACACCAATCTAGACGCTAGGCTTCCCAACCCTCCTGCCCTGGCGGGGGACCCCAGGATTTACAGCCTCTTTTCCCACTCTCCCAAAAAACGGAAGCGGGGGAAGGGGGGGAAACGGCGCCAAGGAGCGTGGCGAGCCGCCCCATCTTGGAAGAGCAGCTAAAGTGAACCGGAGAAGAGGCGGCAGCAGCGCAGCGGCATTGCCCACTCCGCCTCTGAGGTAAAATCAGAGAAGGGGAGGGTGGAGGCAGGCCAGGAGCGTGGCGAGCCGCGAATCTGGGTCCTTCTAAAATTGGACTTGGCAACCCTACTAGAAGCACTGGGAAGGGCCGTTGATAATGCACAATAGTAGAGGCTTGCGACATGATCTTTGGGGTGACAACTGGGCTGTCCATATTTTCATATGTGAAAGGGTGGAGGGTGTGGATACCCATAAAGCGGCAACGTGTGAATCAGTCTACAAAAAAAACCTATGGGGGAGTTAGTTTAAAAATTAGAGGACCAAAAACCATCTCTTTTGCCTTTTTCTGAAAGCAACTATTTTGTAGGGCTTGACATTCAGGGCTTTTTTTGAGCAGGAACGCAAAGGAGTGCAGTTCCAGCTGGCTTGCCATAAGGGGCTGTGGCCTAATATTCAAATGAGTTCCTGCTGGGCTCTACAAAAAAAACCCCCTTATGAAGTCTACATCTAGCTAGACAGTTTGGGGTGGTAGCATGCTGGCCTAGAAGCGCAAGATTTGAATCTAGTAGCACTTTAAAGACCGACAAGGTTTCCAGGGTATAGACTTTCAAGAGTCTAACCCAGGGGTCCTCAACCTACGGCCCGCGGGCCAGATGCGGCCCGCTGAGGACGTTTATGCGGCCCGCCGGATTATGGCAAAATCAGACCGGAAGTGACGTTCGACCTAAACTTGCGTTAGCAACGCACACTTCCAGCACTGGGCTGAGGCGGCGGAGACAGAGTGTGAGGTGATACCGAGGTGAGGTGAGTTCCCAGGCCAGGGTGTGTGGTGTGGGGAAGGGAGAGAGATGCAGAAGACGGAGAACTGACGGCCCGCGGCCTTGTACAGTAACGGCAGTCCGGCCCTCCAACAGTCTGAGGGACAGTGAACTGGCCCCCTATTTAAAAAGGTTGAGGACCCCTGGTCTAACCTCTCATTGTCAGATACCTGACGCTATCCGACAAAGGGAGCTTGGATACCAGACTTGCAACTAGATCATACAATTAGACCACGGGTGGCAAAACTTGCTTAATGTAAGAGCCACTTAAAATAAATATCAGATGTTTGAGAGCCATAAGACATGAACATCAGATTTTTGGAAGGAAGGAAGATGGAGGAGGGAGGGAGAGATGGAAAGAAAGCAACTTTGACTTTAAATGCATCCTCCAAACTGCCGGCTGACTTGGCTTGGTGAAGTGACTTCAAGAGACATATTCCTTCTCCAAGCTGGCCAACAAGGCAGTGGGGGGTTCGAGAGCCACACAATATGTGCGAAAGCCACATGCGGCTCCTGAGCCGCAGTTTGGCCACCTCTGAATTAGACTAAGGCAGCCAGCTCTGGATTGGGATATACCTGGAGATCTGGGGGGAGCAGAGCCCGAGGAGGGAAGACTTTGGGGAGGGGAGCGACTTCAATGAGGTATAATGCAATACTAAAGCGGCCATTTTCTCCAGGGGAGCTGATCTCTGCCAGCTGGCGATCAGTTGTCAAAGTGGGAGATCTCCAGCCACCACCTGGAGGCTGGCAACCCTACAATACCAACTTCTGCACTTGTGCCGGGTAGTTCCACACAGCTGTGGCAGACCTGCCTACATCCCTAGTTGCTCTTGACTGCAGATCTCCAAAGGTGAAGACCAGGGCTTTTTTTGGATCAGGAACGCAGTTCTGGCTGGCAGCTTGCTTGGTTTTGGGGTTGTGGGTGGCCAATGAGTCCCTGCTGGGCTTTTCCTACAAAATAAAATTCCTAGTGAAGACCCCTTTCAACCGTCCCCCTCCCCGGACTCTGATTCCATTCTGTTCTTTCTTCCCCACCGACAGAAGCAAGCGGGACGCGGCCTTTGTGCAAAGGAAGGCTGAACGGGCTGCCATGCGGGCTCACCTCCGGGAGAAATATCAGCTGCCCAAGGTGAGGAGGGTCAGGCTTCTGTTGTGCCAGGAGAATGGGTGGGGGAGTGAACCTGGGTGGGCGAATGGAGGTAGCGCAGGGTTGCCAAGTCCAGCTCAAGAAATATCTGGGGACTTTGGGGGCAGAGCCGGTAGACTTTGGGGGTGGAGCCAGGAGGAAGGGTGTGACAAACACAATTGAACTCCAAAGGGACTTCTGGCCATCACACTTAAAGGGGCCGCACTCCTTTTAAATGCCTTCCCTCCTTTGGAAATAATGAAGGATAGGGGCACCTTCTTTGGGGGTTCATAGAATTGGACCCCCTGGGGTTCAATCTTTTTGAAACTTGGAGGGTGTTTTGAGGAGAGGCACCAGATGCTATGCTGAAAATGTGGTGCCTCTACCTAAAAAACAGCCCCCCCGGAGAGCCCCAGATACCTATAAATCAATTCTCCATTATATCCTATGGGAATTGGTCTCAATAGGGATTAATGGAGTGCCCAGCGGACATTTCCCTCCCCACCCCCGCTTTCTGATGATCTGAAGTGGGGGAGGGCCTCCAAACAGGGGGATCCCCTGCCCCCACCTGAGGATTGGCAACCCTACTGACCACCAAATGGTAGCTGGAAATCTCCAGGTTTTACAACTGATATCTGGGCAACAGAAAAGTTGACCTGGAGAAAATGGCTGCTTTGGAAGGGGGTGGCTGGAGATCTCATAAGAGAAGCCATGTTGGATCAGGCCAATGGCCCATCCAGTCCAACACTCTGTGTCACACAGTGGCCATAAGAACAGAAGAGAAGCCATGTTGGATCAGGCCAATGGCCCATCCAGCTCAACACTCTGTGTCACACAGTGGCCATAAGAACATAAGAGAAGCCATGATGGATCAGGCCAATGGCCCATTCAGTCCAACACTCTCTGTCACACAGTGGCCATAAGAACATAAGAGAAGCCATGTTGGGTCAGGCCAATGGCCCATTCAGTCCAACACTCTGTGTCACACAGTGGCCATAAGAACATAAAAGAAGCCATGTTGGGTCAGGCCAATGGCCCATTCAGTCCAACACTCTGTGTCACACAGTGGCCATAAGAACAAAAGAGAAGCCATGTTGGGTCAGGCCAATGGCCCATCCAGTCATTTATGCCGGTGACATTGGGAGGGGGTCAGCGGGTTGGCGACCCCCCCCCCAAAGCAGGGGAACCCCTGCCCCGGCCGGAAGCTTGGCAGCCCTGCCTGAGGAGGACAGGGAACTCACTGGCCCACAGTTCACCCTCCAGAGTATCTGTTTTCTTCAGGGGAACTGAGAAATGTAGTCTGGAGATGAGCTGTAATTCTGGGGGATCCCCAGGTCCCACCTGGAGGCTGGCATCCTTAGTATTGGGCACTGAAGTTCACTGTTTAACCTTGCCAGGCCTTTTTTTTTTGTAGGAGGAACTTGTTTGCATATTAGGCCACACACCAGGCCTGTAGCCACAGGGAGGCCTGTGGGGGCACAGCCCCCTGACTTCCAGATGGAGCCCCCTGGCTTCCAGGGGGGCCTCTGAGGCCCACCCTCCCTTCCTTCCGCCATGGCTGGGCCAGCAAAGTGTCAGCAGCAGGAGCTGGGATAGCTGAGCAGGGCGCAGTGCAACAACAGCAGGCAGAGAGGAGGGAGGTGAAGGAGCAGGAGCTGGAGGAAGCTGTGTGGAATGGGCTGGAGGGGGGGTTGTATAGAGCTGCAGGCTGCAAAGTGCCTGGGTGGGGGAGAGGGAGGTTAAAGAAAACCCTCCACTTGCATGCAAAGTGCAATTCCTTCTTTACTCCAAAGTTTTAGGGTTGGCTGCCTTGACTTGGTCACTTTCAGAACCTCCAGCTTTTGCCCTTACCCCAGAAAGCTTCTGAGAAGCAGCAAGCCCTGCAGTGGATGGGAAAGGGTGCCCAATGACTTTTTAAAAGGCCCCCAACTTTTAAAATCCTGGCTACGGCCCTGCCACACACCCCTGATGTAGCCAGCCCTCCAAGAGCTGACAGAGCTCTTAGTACAGGGCCTACTGTAAGCCCTTGAAGGTTTGGCTACATCAGGGGTGTGTGGTCCAATATGCAAAGAAGCAGGGCTTTTTTGTAGCAGGAACTCCTTTGCATATTAGACCACACCCCCTGATGTAGCCAATCCTCTAAGAGCTTACAGGGCCTACTGTAAGTTCTTGGGGGATTGGCTACATCAGGGGGTGTGGCCTAATATGCAAAGAGTTCCTGCTACAAAGAAAGCCCTGGGCCAGTCTTTCTCTCTCTCTCTTTTGGCCTAACCTACCTTGCAGGGTGACTGTGTGACGATAAATGAAACACATGCTTCCCTGAGCTTTTGGGTAGAAGGGTGGGATAAAAATGCATTGACCTCATTTCCTTTCCCCTTGTTCCTCTCCCAAGAGCCGGACGGATAAGAAGCAGATGGAAGCAGCAGGGGGCCAGGTGACGTTTCCACAAGACCTGCTGGCGATCGTGAAGTCCAAGGCCACCTCGGACGCTGGCTCACTCTTCCCCGGTTTCGGCGACCTGGATTTCAGCTCCTTCCGGATGACCGCACAGAACGCCATGAGGTCGTGGCAGCATCCGGTGCAGTGCCCTGTCATGTGAGCAGACCCTGAGCCTCCGGGGCTGCCCGATGAATCACGTGCCACATGGATGCAGTCAGGACTCCTTTGCTGCAGTTCCTGATGCCTCAAGATACCTCTGTGTTTGAGCAGCCATGATGGGCTTGTTGAACTCCTGCAGGACAGCTCGGTCCTGTTGTCCTCTAAGTAGCGTCACCGGTCTCCAAAGGGTGACTGGAGATCTCCTGGGGTTACAGCTGATCTCCAGGTGACAAAGTGGGGTTGCCAGCTATGGTCCCTCTAAGCCAGGGGTGTCAAACATCTGGCCCGGGGGCCGAATCAGGCCCCCAAGCAACTGGCTGTCATTTGCTTATTTTTCCCTCTCTCTTGCTTCCTTCTGTGCAACAGCTTGCTTTGCAAGGCTTGCTCCATCCAGGGGCTACAGAGCAAAACCTCCATTTTCTCCATTGGCTGAGGCTCCTCCCTTGGGAAGGAGGGGGGGGAGGAAGAGCTTGCTTTGCTAGGCTATCACAACCGCACAGCAGAGCTACTGAGCCAAGCCTCTCTTCCATCTATTGGCTGAGACTCCTCCCCCTCCTGGTCCCCTGGGGAAGGCAAGAAAGAGCCTGAATTTCCTTTGCCCAGTTCCCTGGATCCCATGGGGGAGATACAAAGAAAGCACCTTTAAGACCAATGAGTGCTAATGTTTTAATTTTTTTTAAATCTTTAATTGTATTTGTCTGTGTCCTTTATAAAGTTTATATCTCTGCTATCTAATCTTAAAGAGGTACACATATAGCCCAGCCCAACATGGCCCAGCCCGACAAGGTCTCGTTTTTGTCAGATCCAGCCGTTATAACAAATGATTTCGACACCCCTGAGGCTGTGGAGTCTTGTGAGCAAAAATTCTGCTTGGTGAGCTGCCGGCATTAAAGCTGTGAGCTACTGCATAAAATTAGCTTGCTCTGGGGCCATTCTTCCTGAGCCAAGACAAAAACGTGTGAGCCGAAGGCTAAAAAACTGTGAGCTAGCTCACACTAACACAGTTTAGAGGGAACACTGGTTGCCAGGTCTGTGTTGGGAAATACCTGGAGACTTTAAGGGGTTGATCCAGGAGAGGGTGAGGTTTGGGGAGGGGAGGGGCCTCAACAGACCTCATTTTGGGCAGGGGATCAAAGGAGCAGAGCTCCGGAACCTCTACATTTTATTGTGCTCTTTCTTTCTTAACCTCCCCCCCCCCAAAAAATACTTGCTTCTGGGCTCCACTGTTCAGACCCCCGGTGAGAATTTTGCTGAACTCCTAAGAGTTGACAAATTTTCGAATATTTTTCCCTACAAAAAAATGGGAAGAATAACCCAAACATATAAAGCAGACCGATGGATATCTTCATCATGCCACATATGTGGCCACAGAGGAGAAAGTCATTTAAAAAGTATGATCGGAGTAAGGTTTGATGATGACCCTTATAATTCAAGAAGTATTTTAAGGTACATGCTGAGCTGATAGAATTTAGCACACCTTCCAGGTGATGTCAGGAGTTTGTGGCAGATGCAAATAAATTATACAAACGAGTTGTGCTAATGAGCACCGGCAGTTATTTTTCCAAGGAACGACCAGTGGGCCTCAGCATGGTCCAAGGCCACAGAGTCCACCCTTCCAAGCAGCCGTTTTCTCCAGGGGAGCTGATCTCAGCCAGCTGGAGATAAGTTGTAAAAGCGGGAGATCTCTAGGCCCCACCTGGAGGCTGGCAACCCTAAAAGATCAGTTCACCTGGACAAAATGGCTGCTTTGGAAGGTGGACTCATTGACGTTCCTCCCCTCTCCCAAACTAGGGTTGCCAATCCCCAGGTGCGGGCAGGGGATCCTCCAGTTTGGAGGCCCTCCCCCTGCTTCAGGGCCATCATAAAGAGGGGGGGATGTCTGCGGGGCACTCCATTATTCCCTATTAAGATAAATTCCCGTAGGTATAATGGAGAATTGATCCGCGGATATCTGGGGAGGCTCTTTTTTGAGGTAGAGGCACCAAATTTGCAGCATAGCACCCAGCGCCTCTCCCCGAAGTACCCTCCAAGTTTCAAAAAGATTGGACCAGGGGGTCCAATTCTATGAGCCCCAGAAGAAGGTGCCTCTATCCTTCATTATTTCCAATGGAGGGAAGGCATTTAAAAGGTGTGTGGTCCCTTTAAATGTGATGGCCAGAACTCCCTTTGGAGTTCAATTCTGCTTGTCACAATCTTGTTCCTGGCTCCACCCCCAAAGTCCCCAGATATTACTTGAACTGGACTTGGCAACCCTAACCCAAACCCACCCTCCTCAGTCTTCACCTCCCAAATCTCTAGGAATTTCTCAACCCAGAGTTGGCAACCCTACTTACAAGTGTAGGGGAAATTTATGTGGGGAGTCCTTTAAGCCTTTGAGACTCAGCTTGTGGACATTTTGCTCTGGGCAGAATAACGGCTGGCCTTGCCGTGGGAGGAGCTTTGCCTTCTGCATCTTTTGATATTCCCACAACCTCAGGACTTATTGTTAAGTATAGTCTCCTTTAGGTGCTGCACCCAAAGCCATTGTAAACACACTCCAGCAGAGAACTGGAGGGACGGTGGCTCAGTGGTAGAGCATCTGCTTGGTAAGCAGAAGTTCCCAGGTTCATCTCCAAAAAATGGGTCCAGGCAAATAGGTGTGAAAAACCTCAGCTTGAGACCCTGGAGAGCCGCTGCCAGTCTGAGTAGACAATACTGACTTTGATGGACCGAGGGTCTGATTCAGTAGAAGGCAGCTTCATATGTTCAACTGGGGTAGCCAGCCTCCAGGTGGTACAAAAAGAAAGAACTCTCCGTGTAAAATACAATTTTAACTTGTTTGTGAATAATAAGTATCAAAATACAAAACAAATATCACCAGCACATATCACCAAGTTAAAAGCTGAACGCCTGCATTGCTGACAAGGATTGTATTTACTGTGGCGTTCCTGCTATTATGCGTGTAAATTAGAGAAAGCTAGGAATTCAGGACTGACATGGTTATTGACTGAATATTTTTGGCACTACTGGACCTGGAAAATTGTACAGGATTCGTAAGAATGGTCCCTAGAAGAAGGATTTGAGATCCGAAATAGCTCGCAAAGCGGACTGGTTCCTTCGTTGGACCACCTATTTTTAAACATCGTACTGAGTGTGATATAGTGGTTTTCAGCCACATAAGGACAGTAGGAGCATTGTGGAACTTATGAGGTTTTAACTTGCCGATATGTACTGGTGATATTTGTTTTGTATTTTGATACTTATTATTCGCAACAAGTTAAAATTGTATTTTACGTGGAGAGTTCTTTCTTTTTGTTGTGGCTTAGTCTCCCCTCCGTGGTCCCGTCAACATTGTGAAGCCTCCAGGTGGTGCCTGGAGATTTCCCGGAGCTATAGCCCATCTCCAGATCAGAAATGTTTTCCTGGAGAAAATGGCTGTGTCATCAGGTGAATGCTACAACCTCACATTCCGGCTGAGCTCCCTCCCTTCCCGAATCTCTTCCCTTCCTGCCCCCAAATCTCTAGGAATTTCCCAACACCAGGGCTTTTTTTTTTGTAGCAGGAACTCCCTTACCTATTAGGCTACACACCCCCTGATGTAGCCAATCCTCCTGGAGCTTACAGTAGGCCCTGTGCGAAGAGCCCTGTCAGCTCTTGAAGGATTGGCTACATCAGACGGGTGTAGCCTGATAGGCAAAGGAGCTCCTGCTATAAAAAAAAAGCCCTGCTCAACACGGAGATGGCAACCCTAATTGGATCTGCTGTCTGACACTGATGCAACTCGAAATCAGTGGGTTAAGACACCTCTGCTCAGGGTCAGAATGTGCACTTTGTGTGCCGGAGGGTCCGGGCAAGAGGCTTGCTTGGGTGTGGGTAGCAAGTCTTGGGCTTGAGAGACTCCTGATTTGGCCATCTGGTATAAGGCAGCGTTTGACTCTTGGAAGCTCGTGCCCTAAAAACCTTGTTGGTCTCTTAAGGTGCTACTGGACATGAATCCAGCTGTCCTTAAAATACTGTTTCTTGTCTTTGTTTGGGGTGACGCTGCTTCAGAAGGGAAGGGGGTATAGTGTAATCACAAAAGAAACCAGAGCTGGCTTTATTGAGTCTCTGATTTGAATAAAACATACTACGGTATCTGTTTCTTTCTTGTCTTTTTAAATTATTCTTACAAATAGAGGATTGGAGTGGGGAGGATATCTGATTTAAGCAGTGGGAACTCATTTGTGTATTAAGTGGGAACTCGTTTGCATTTTAGGCCACACCCTCTGATGACACCATTGTTTCACACAGGGTTTTTTTTTGTAGAAAAAGCCCACCAAGAACTCATTTGCATTTTAGGCCACACGCCCTTGACACCAAGCCAGCCAGAACTGTGTTCCTGCTCAAAAAAAGCCCTGGATTTAAGGTTTCCAGCTTCCCATTGGGGTCTAGAGATCTTCCAGAATGACAACTGTTCTCCAGACTACAGAGATCAGATCCCTGTGGGAGAAAATAGCTGATTTGAATGGTGGACTCTGTGGCATTATGTCCCTCCTCTCTTTATACTCCACCACGTTTCCAGGGATTTCCCATCCTGGAAGTGATAGCCCCTTTGAATGCTGCTGTTAAGCTTCCCTTAGCTCAATGGCACCTCCATCTACAGGGGCAGTCTACCTCGAAAGTGGGCGAGGGGCCCCAGGGTTCCCAACTTCCAGGTGGCACCTGGAGACCTGCTTTTACAACTGATCTCCAGACAACCAAGAACAGTTCCCCTGGAGAAAATGGCTACTAAGTTTGGAAGGTACATCCCATGGTATTATACCCTGCTTCTCCCCCAAGCCCTGCCCACCCCAGGCTCCACCCCCTAAATCCCGAGGTATTTACCCATCCCAATGCAGACCCGGCAACTGTAGTGGATAGGGCTGACAAGTCCAATTCAAGAAATATCTTGGGGACTTTGAGGGTGGAGCCAGGAGACTTTGGGGTGGAGCCAGGAGCAAGGTTGTGATCCGGGCTTTTTGTAGGAAAAAACCAACAGGAACTCATTTACATATTAGGCCACACCCCTGATAACCCCATTGTTTTGCACAGGGTTTTTTTTGTAGAAAAAGACCAGCAGGAACTCATGTGCATATCAAGCCAAACCCCCTGATACCAAGCCAGCCGGAACTGCGTTCCTGCTCAAAAAAAGCCCTGGTTGTGACAAGCATAAATGAACTCCAAAGGGAGTGCTGGCCATCACATTTAAAGGGACTGCACACCTTTTCAATGCCTTCCCTCCACTGGAAATAATGAAGGATAGGGGCACTTTCTTTGCGAGCTCATGGAATTGGACCCCCTGGTCCAATCTTTTTGAAACTTGGAGGGTGTTTTACAGCGAGGCATTGGATGCTATGCTGAAAATCTGGTGCATCTACCTCAAAACACGCCCCCCCCCCCAAGATTCCGACGGATCAATTCTCCATAGGGAATAATGGAGTGCCCAGCAGACATTTCCCTCTCCTCCCGCGCCTGCCTTCTGATAGCTCTGAAGCGCGGGGGACGGCCTCCAAGCCGGGAGATCCCCTGCCCCCACCTGGGGATTGGCAACCCTCCTAGTGGGGGCAGCTCTCCGAAGAACATAAAACCACAACCACCAGGATGGGGCTCGTGCTCAAATCACAAAGAACTACAGCTCCCATGAGCCTCCCCCTGCAGGACGCTCTCATGTGCGTCACGAATGCGCGACACGGATATCGAGGCGTCGCGGCGCTCCCTGTCGGGAATCCCCTCCCTTTTTCGCCGGTGACGTACCCTCTCTCAGGAGCCAATGGGCATTCAGAGTTTCGCAGGCTGGCGGAGGGAGCGGACGCAGGACCCGTGGCGGAGGGAGGGCAGGCATGGCCCTGAACAGCGGGGGAAACCCCTTCGAGGGGGACCCGGGGAATCCCTTCCAGGTGCGTCGGCAGGCGGGGAGGGGGGATCCCTTGGGTAACTGTGCCCCGGGAACAATTCGGGACTTATCTCGGTATGGATCACCCACTGGGGTAATGGGTGTTGGTTGGGGTGTTGGACCGCGGGTCCTGCTGGGCAGGCATAGGCCTGGCACGGGGTGGAGTAGGGTTGCCAATCCCCAGGCGGGGGCAGGGGATCCCTCCCCCCCTTTCAGGTACATCAGAAAGCGGGGGGTGGGGGAAAGGAAATGTCTGCTGGGCACTCCATTATTCCGTTTGGAGACCATCCCCATACTGAATAATGAAGAATTGATCCCCAGGTATCTGAGGCTCTGGGGGGACCCTGGTTTTTTTTAGATAGAGGCACCAGATTTTCAGCATAGCTTCCAGTGCCTCTCCCCAAAATACCCTCCAGGTTTTAAAAAGATTGGACCAGGGGGTCCAATTCTATGAGCCCCCAAAGAAGGTGCCCCTATCATTCATTATTTCTAATGGAGGGAAGGCATTTAAAAGGTGTGCAGTCCCTTTAAATGTGATGGCCAGAACTCCCTTTGGAGTTCAGTTGTACTTGTCACAACTTTACCCCTGGCTCCACCCCCAAAGTCCCCAGATATTTCTTGAATTGGACTTGGCAACCCTAGTGTGGATCACAAACTGGGGTAATGGGTGTTGGTTGGGGTGTTGGACCTTGGGTCCTGCGGGGTAGGCATTGGCCTGGCATAGAATGGGAGGGCTGAATGCCAGCTCTCTTCCTCCTCCTCCTCCAGTTAATATTTCTCGCTTTCATCCTGATCCTTGCAGGGTAAATAGAGAAGTGGGGTAGTTACTTCGGACTTCACTTGATTCCCACCCTGGGTTTCAGGACTCTGGGTATGGG
The DNA here is from genome assembly GCF_032191835.1 of Heteronotia binoei. Taxonomy (NCBI): domain Eukaryota; kingdom Metazoa; phylum Chordata; class Lepidosauria; order Squamata; family Gekkonidae; genus Heteronotia; species Heteronotia binoei. The sequence goes on from NC_083223.1 coordinate 264,846,117, forward strand.
TTTGTCCTGCCTCTGAGGTAGAGGAATGCGTGAGTAGTCTTGGCGTTTCTCTCTTGTATCTACCCTTCCCGGGGTAACTGCATTGATCCAGACCTTAGGTAATGGATTAGGGAGGAGCTTCGTGGTAAATTGGACCTCTTGTGATAAGAACATAAAAAGAGCCCTATTGGATCAGACCAGCGAGGGTCCATCTAGTCCAGCATCCTGTCTCACACAGTGGCCTCAACCAGTTCTTCTGGAGGGCCAACAACAGGGCAGAGAGGCTGAGGCCTTCCCCTCATAAGAACATTAGAACAGCCCTGCTGGATCAAAACAGTGAGGGTCCATCTAGCCCAGCATCCTGTCTCACACAGTGGCCTCAACCAGTTCCTCTGGAGGGCCAACAAAAGGGCAGGGAGGCTGAGGCCTTCCCCTCATAAGAACATCAGAAGAGCCCTGTTGGATCAGACCAGTGAGGGTTCATCTAGTCCAGCCTCCTGTCTCACACAGTGGCCTCAACCAGTTCCCCTGGAGGGCCAACTACAGGACAGAGAGGCTGAGGCCTTCCCCTCATAAGAACAACAGAAGAGCCCTGTTGGATCTGACCAGTGAGAGTCCATCTAGTCCAGCATCCTGTCTCACACAGTGGCCAACCAGTTCCTCTGGAAGGCCAACAACAGGGCTGAGAGGCCGAGGCCTTCCCATGATAAGAAGAGCCATGCTGGATCAGTCCAGTGTGGATCCATCTAGTCAGTATCCTGTCTCACAGAGGGTGTGTTCACACTGTACTAAATGATGTGTTTTGCAACTGGATTTTTGCTATACTTACACCGTAAAAATCCAGTTGCAAACCGCATTATTTAGTATAGTGTGAACGCACCCAGAGTGGCCAGCCAGTTCCTCTGGGCCAAGAGGCCTTCCCTTCATATGAACATCTGAGCCCTGCTGGATCAGGCCAGTGGTCCATCTGGTCTGGCATCCTGTCACGCATAGTGACCAGCCAGTTCCTCTAGAGGGCCAACAACAGAGAAGAGCCCTGCTAGATCAGACAAGCGGTCCATCTAGTCCAGCATCCTGTCTCACACAATGGCCTCAACCAGTTCCTCTGGAGGGCCAACAACAGGGCAGAGAGGCCGAGGCCTTCCCCTCATAAGAACATCAGAAGAGCCCTGCTGGATCAGACCAGTGAGGGTCCATCTAGTCCAGCATCCTGTCTCACACAGTGGCCTCAGGCAGTTCCTCTGGAGGGCCAACAACAGGGCAGAGAGGCCGTGGCCTTCCCCAATAAGAGCATCAGAAGAATCCTGATGGACCAGACCAGTGAGGGCCCATCTAGTCCAGCATCCTGCCTCACACAGTGGCTTCAACCATTTCCTCTGGAGGGCCAACAATACGGCAGAGGGGCTGAGGCCTTCCCCAATAAGAGCACCAGAAGAGCCCTGATGGACCAGACCAGTGAGGGTTCATCTAGTCCAGCCTCCTGTCTCACACAGTGGCCTCAACCAGTTCCCCTGGAGGGCCAACTACAGGACAGAGAGGCTGAGGCCTTCCCCTCATAAGAACAACAGAAGAGCCCTGTTGGATCTGACCAGTGAGAGTCCATCTAGTCCAGCATCCTGTCTCACACAGTGGCCAACCAGTTCCTCTGGAAGGCCAACAACAGGGCTGAGAGGCCGAGGCCTTCCCATGATAAGAAGAGCCATGCTGGATCAGTCCAGTGTGGATCCATCTAGTCAGTATCCTGTCTCACAGAGGGTGTGTTCACACTGTACTAAATGATGTGTTTTGCAACTGGATTTTTGCTATACTTACACCGTAAAAATCCAGTTGCAAACCGCATTATTTAGTATAGTGTGAACGCACCCAGAGTGGCCAGCCAGTTCCTCTGGGCCAAGAGGCCTTCCCTTCATATGAACATCTGAGCCCTGCTGGATCAGGCCAGTGGTCCATCTGGTCTGGCATCCTGTCACGCATAGTGACCAGCCAGTTCCTCTAGAGGGCCAACAACAGAGAAGAGCCCTGCTAGATCAGACAAGCGGTCCATCTAGTCCAGCATCCTGTCTCACACAATGGCCTCAACCAGTTCCTCTGGAGGGCCAACAACAGGGCAGAGAGGCCGAGGCCTTCCCCTCATAAGAACATCAGAAGAGCCCTGCTGGATCAGACCAGTGAGGGTCCATCTAGTCCAGCATCCTGTCTCACACAGTGGCCTCAGGCAGTTCCTCTGGAGGGCCAACAACAGGGCAGAGAGGCCGTGGCCTTCCCCAATAAGAGCATCAGAAGAATCCTGATGGACCAGACCAGTGAGGGCCCATCTAGTCCAGCATCCTGCCTCACACAGTGGCTTCAACCATTTCCTCTGGAGGGCCAACAATACGGCAGAGGGGCTGAGGCCTTCCCCAATAAGAGCACCAGAAGAGCCCTGATGGACCAGACCAGTGAGGGTTCATCTAGTCCAGCCTCCTGTCTCACACAGTGGCCTCAACCAGTTCCCCTGGAGGGCCAACTACAGGACAGAGAGGCTGAGGCCTTCCCCTCATAAGAACATCAGAAGAGCTCTGCTGGGTCAGACAGCTGAGGGTCCATCTAGTCCAGCATCCTGTCTCACACAGTGGCCTCAACCAGTTCCTCTAGAGGGCCAGCAACAGGGCAGAGAGGCTGAGGCCTTCCCCTCATAAGAACATCAGAAGAGCCCTGCTGGATCAGACCAGTGAGGGTCCGTCTAGTCCAACATCCTGTCTCACACAGTGGCCTCAACCAGTTCCTCTGGAGGGCCAACAACAGGGCAGAGAGGCTGAGGCCTTCCCCAATAAGAGCATCAGAAGAGCCCTGATGGACCAGACCAGTGAGGGTCCATCTAATCCAGCATCCTGCCTCACACAGTGGCCTCAACCATTTCCTCTGGAGGGCCAACAATAGGGCAGGGAGGCTGAGGCCTTCCCCAATAAGAGCACCAGAAGAGCCCTGAAAGACCAGACCAGTGAGGGTTCATCTAGTCCAGCATCCTGTCTCCCACAGTGGCCAACCAAGTCTTCTGGAAGGCCAACAACAGGGCAGGGAGCAGGGGTGTCGAACTCATTTGTTATGAGGGGCACGTCTGTCAGAAATGTCACTTTGCTGGGCTGGGATACGAACTTGATAAAGGATACAGGCAAAGCCACTTAATGATATTATTTTTTACTCAAAATACAAACATGCTTCCAAGACAATCGGTGTTGATATATAGACCTTCCAGGAGAAGAAACCAAATGCAGATTTTGCAGAGCATACAGGCAGAAGATTACTCAACTTAATCGGAGCAGTTCAGTTTTTACCTCGGACCTCAGAATTCTGTGGAAGGACAGGAAATGAAGCAACCAGATCACATGCTTCCAGTTGTTCTTACAATGCAGAGGGCTGGCCTGTTTCAAACAGGAGGAGGGAGAGGGACTTTGTGGAGGGGGGAAATTGCATTCTCTTCTGACTCAGCCCGATTAAGAATACTGCTGAGCATGAAGAGAAAGTATTTTTCCCCCTAACTTTTTTCCCTTGTTGATTGAGACTCTGCCCGAGGGCGGGCTTTGCATTGTGGGGAGATTCTTCTTTCCATAAGTACAATCAGGACTTTTTTGTGTGTGTAGCAAAGACTCCTTTGCATATTAGGCCACACCCCTCTTATGTAGCCAATCTTCCAAGAGCTTACAGGGCTCTTCTTACAGGGGTGTCAAACTTGCGGCCCTGGGGCCGAATCAGGCCCTTAGATGGCTCCTATCAGGCCCCTGAGCAACTGGCTCTTATCTTCTTCCTTCTCCCTCTCTCTTGCTTCCTTCTGCATCAAAGCTTGCTTTGCAAGGCTTACTCAATTGCATAGGAGCTACAGAGCAAAACCTCAAAGGAACCAGTTTTCTCCATTGGTTGAGGCTCCTCCCCCTTCTGGTCCTCTGGGAAGGGAGGGAAAGAGCCAGAGCTTCCTTTGCCCAGTTCCCTGGATCCCATGGGAGAGATACAAAGAAAGCACCTTTAAGACCAACAAGAGCTAATGTTTTAAGCATGTTTTATTTTAATTTTTTTTTAAAAAAAATCTTTAATCATGTTTGTTTGGCCCGACACACGCACATGGCCTGACAAAGTCTCATTTAAGTCAGATCTGGCCCTCATGAGTTCAACACCCCTGGCCTACTGTAAGTTCTTGGAGGACGGGCTACATCAGGGGTGTATAGCCTAATATGGAAAGGAGTAACTGCTACAAAAAGAGCCCTGATCACAATCCATGTCAGGCAGGCCAAGTGTCCCCATAGCCCATACCTTCCCGCCCCCAATGCAAAGCCAGAGGGGATTGGATAAACATCTGGAGCAGACGTCCATCAGTGGCTATTGGCCACAGGGTATATATGGAACTCTCTGTCTGGGGCAGTGATGCTCTGTATTCTTGGTGCTTGGGGGGCAATAGTGGGAGGGCTTCTGGTGTCCTGGCCCTACTGATGGACCTCCTGATGGCACCTGGGTTTTCTGGGGCACTGTGTGACACAGAATGTTGGACTAGATGGGCCATTGACCTTGATCCAACATGGCTTCTCTTATGTTCTCCCCATTGGGCTTTTGGGCACCCTTTATTGAATGCAACTTGGGGTGGTCCATTCCCCCCAGTCCCACACTGCTCTTCCTACACCACTTTTGCTGGGCGTTGTCCAGCTCGAGTAGAGAAAAGAGCTGCCTCACCGTGTGCTGGAGGGAGGGGAGGTAGGCATGATTGCAGTTGTGATGGCCCCCTACTTACCAGGGATCCTGATGGTGTAGTACACTGCTACAAAGGAGGGTGTTTTACCATGCACAGAACCCACTCTGGGAGTGGCTCACCAGTTTGCTTCCCCAACCAGCTTCCTGTTGCCTCCCTTGTATGACCGTGGGCCGATAAAAGCCCTAGATAGGCTGGATTAGTCCCATGGGCCGTAAGATTGACAGCTCTGGCATAGAGACTGAGGCCTTCCCCTGATAAGATCAGAAGAGCCCTGCTGGATCAGACCAGTGAGGGTCCATCTAGTCCAGCATCCTGTCTCACGCAGTGGCCTCAAGCAGTTCCTCTGGAGGGCGGACAACAGGGCAAAGAGTCCGAGGTCTTTCCCTCATAAGAACCTCAGAAGAGCCCTGCTGGATCAGACCAGTGAGTGTCCATCTAGTCCAGCCTCCTGTCTCACATAGTGGCCTCAACCAGTTCCTCAGGAGCACCAACAACACGGCAGAGAGGCTGAGGCCTTCCCCTCATAAGAACATCAGAATAGTCCTGCTAGATCAGACCGGTGGTCCATCTAGTCCAGCATCCTGCCTCACACAGTGGCCTCAACCAGTTCCTCTGGAGAGCCAACAACAGAGCATAGAGGCCAAGGCCTTCCCTTCTTAAGAACATCAGAAGAGCCTTGCTGGATCAAACTAGTGAGGATCCATCTAGTCCTGGGGTGGCCAAACTTCTTTAATATAAGAGCCACATAGAATAAACATCAGATGTTTGAGAGCTGCAAGACATGAACATCAGATGTTTGAGAGCAGGAAGGAAGGAGAAGGAAGGCAGATGGGAGGAAGGAGAGAGGTGGAAAGAAAGCAACTTTAAATGCACTCTCCTTCCTGGCTGGCTTGGCTTGGAGAAGTGATTGAAAGAGAAATGCCTTCTCCAAGCCAACCAATGGGGTGGGAGTGGGGGCTTTGAGAGCCACACAATATGTGTGAAGGAGCCATATGTGGCTCCTGAGCCACAGTTTGGCCACCCCTAATCTAGTCCCCTAATCTGGTCTGTGGTTCTGGAGAAGAATCTTGAGAGTTCCTTAGACTGCAAGAAGATCCAATCAGTCAGTCCTAAGGGAAATCAACCCTGACTGTTCCCTGGAAGGTCAGATACTGAAGCTCAAATACTTTGGCCACCGAATGAGAAGGGAGCACTCACTGGAGAAGACCCTGATGCTGGGAAAGACAGAAGGCAAAAGAAGACGGGGACGGCAAAAGATGAAATGGCTGGACAGTGTTACTGATGTAACAAACAAGAATTTGAGCAGACTTCGGAGGATGGTGGAAGACAGGAGGACCTGGCGTAACTTTGTACTTGGGGTTGCAAAGAGTTGGACGTACTGTGCGACTAAACAACAATCTAGTCCAACATCCTGTCTCATGTAGTGGCCAACCGGTTCCTCTGGAGGGCCAGAAACAGGGCAGAGAGGCCAAGGCCTTCCCCTCATAAGAGCATCAGAAGAGCCCTGCTGGATCAGCCCAGTGAGGGTCCATCTAGTCCAGCCTCCTGTCTCACAAAGTGGCCTCAACGAGTTCCTCTGGAGGGCCAACAACAGGGCAGAGAGGCCAAGGCCTTCCCCTCATAAGAACATCAGAAGAGCTCTGCTGGATCATACCAATGAGGGTCCATGTAGTCTAGCCTCCTGTCTCACACAGTGGCCTTAACCAGTTCCTCTGGAGGTCTAACAACAGGGCAGAGAGGCTGAGGCCTTCCCCTCATAAGAACATCAGAAGAGCTCTGCTGGATCAGACCAATGAGGGTCCATCTAGTCCATCCTCCTGTCTCACACAGTGTCCTTAACCAGTTCCTCTGGAGGACCAACAACAGGGCAGAGAGGCTGAGGCCTTCCCCTCATAAGAACATCAGAAAAGCCCTGCTGGATCTCACCAGTGGTCCATCTAGTCCAGCCTCCTGTCTCACACAGTGGCCCCCACCAGTTCCTCTGGAGGTCCAACAACAGGGCAGAGAGGCTGAGGCCTTCCCCTCATAAGAACATCAGAAAAGCCCTGCTGGATCTCACCAGTGGTCCATCTAGTCCAGCATCCTGTCTCACACAGTGGCCTCAACCAATTCCTGTGGAGTCCAACAACAGGGCAGAGAGGCTGAGGCCTTTCCCTCATAAGAACATCAGAAGAGCCCTGCTGGATCAGACCAGTGAGGGTCCATCTATTCCAGCATCCTGCCTCACACAGTGGCCTCAACCAGTTCCTCTGGAAATCTAGCACAGGGTAGTATAGAGGCTTTCCTTGATGCTGCCTCCTGGCCCTGAGATCCAGAGGTTTACTGCCTCTGAACACGAAGGTTCCCTTAAGTAACTGTGTCTAGTAGCTGCTGATAGAACTGTCTTTCATGAATCTATCTAATCCCCTCTTAAAGCTGTTTGTCCCTGTGGCTATTGCTGCACCTTCTGGCTACGAATTCTGCATTTTAATAATTTGCTGTGTAAAGAAGTTATTTCCTTTTGCCCGTCCTGAACCTACTGCCCATCTGCATCCTTTGATGCCCTCAAGTTCTAGTATTTTGGAAAAGGGAGAAAAATTGTTAATTTTTAGCTCTCTCCACCCCATGCATGATTTTATATATCTCTGTTATGTCTTTCCTTAGTATCCTTAGAGCCGGTTTAACATAAGAACATAAGAGAAGCCATGTTGGATCAGGCCAATGGCCCATCCAGTCCACACTCTGTCCCGCAGTGCCCATAAGAACATAAGAGAAGCCATGTTGGATCAGGCCAATGGCCCATCCAGTCCAACACTCTGTTGGCCTGATCCAACATGGCTTCTCTTATGTTCTTACGGTCACTGAGTGACACAGAGTGTTGGACTGGATGGGCCACTGGCCTGATCCAACATGGCTTCTCTTATGTTCTTATGGCCACTGTGTGACACAGAGTGTTGGACTGGATGGGCCACTGGCCTGATCCAACATGGCTTCTCTTATGTTCTTATGGCCACTGTGTGACACAGAGTGTTGGACTGGATGGGCCACTGGCCTGATCCAACATGGCTTCTCTTATGTTCTTATGGCCACTGTGTGACACAGAGTGTTGGACTGGATGGGCCACTGGCCTGATCCAACATGGCTTCGCTTATGTTCTTATGGCCACTGTGTGACACAGAGTGTTGGACTGGATGGGCCACTGGCCTGATCCAACATGGCTTCTCTTATGTTCTTATGGCCACTGTGTGACACAGAGTGTTGGACTGGATGGGCCACTGGCCTGATCCAACATGGCTTCTCTTATGTTCTTAAATCTCTGCAGTTCCTAGTCCTGTTATATTGCTTATCGGATGTACCCTCCTGTTGACTGAATCGATTGTGTCCTCTGCCTTGAGTCTCACTCAGAAAGGTGAACCATCAATGCAAATAATTTAAAAAATCTCCTTCCTGTGTCTTCGTTGACATCTGCTTCCTCAAGCTTTCCCAGTTTCTTCTTCCGTCCAGATTCTACAAATTAAGCCCTTCTCTCATCACGAGGGCCTTGCCTTGCCGGATTGGTCTCCGCCATTAATCCTGGCTTCTTTCACCTCACCTAATTTTGTTCTTCTGAACAATAGTTGCCTAATTTTTGGCCCATCCCTGAGGGCAGTGACTCCAGTCCTTAACCTTTCCTGGGAATAAATTGCATCCAGGTTGGTTTGGACTCCACCCTGCTAACTAACCTACCTCAGTTCTCCCTGAGTTTGCCCCACTCCCCAATCCTTTGGAGGTATATCACTGGGAGAGGGGTAGCTTTACCTGCCTTTTGATTCCTGCCCTGGGTTTAAGGCTGGTTGGCATTTTCTTACTCTGCTTTTGCAGTAGTGCATTGCTTCCCCTTCCCAGGAGATAAACAAGGGGATTTGGATTTCTCTTATACCAAGCCTTCCAGATCTTTCTGGGAATGGTTATCGATGTTTGGAAAGCAGATGAGCTTTCGGCTTCATCCTGCGGTGTAGTTTTTAATAAAGTGGTCAAGAATCAGGCCTAGATGAGCCTACTAACCATGATACGTAAGAACAGATCATCCCCAATTTAAGCAGGGTATAGAGAAGCTGGCAGGCCGCAGTCATTACCGCTTTAATGTAATTTGGCCCCTTCCATTTCCATTTAAAATGAATCCTCTCCAGGCTGCAGGTATTTCTCGAAGGTTTTCCCTGACCTTTTTGCCTTGTCTCTGGGCATAGAACTGTGATTTTCCTGTATTGCTGAGGGGGCTGGACTAGATGACTCTTGGGGGATCCCTTCCAGGTCTGCGTGTCTGTGTCTGCTTTGCAAGCCATTTCCAATCCTGAAGGTCAACTTTTTGACCTGAAATCAGTGTCCCTTCGCTCCTATGGCAATGAGTAACTGCCCTTGGTAATGTTTGCATTGGGTGGGGATCGATGTGTCATTTCTCTAAAGAGGTTTTAACCCCACCTTTGGAAATCTCCCTCAATGATTGGCTGGTAGCTTTTCTAGTTCCAAATACGCAGGAAGGAGCTGTGGGTACCAGCTTCGCTTTCTGTGCATGCTCAGAAGTGCTGGGATAGAGAAGGTAGAGAAAGAAGTACCTTTCTTCCGTTCTCACAATACAAGAACTCGTGGGTAGTCCATGAAATTGCTGAGCAGTCGGGTTAGAAGGGATAAAAGGAAGTCCTTCACCCAAAGGGTGATTAACACGTGGAATTCACTGCCAAAGGAGGTGGCAGCGGCTACAAGCATAGACAGCTTCAAGAGGGGACTGGATCAACGTATGGAGCAGAGGTCCATCAGTGGCTATGGGCCACAGGGTAGAGATGGAACTCTCTGTCTGGGGCAGTGATGCTCTGTATTCTTGGTGCTTGGGAGGGCAATAGTGGGAGGGCTTCTAGTGTCCTGGCCCCACTGGTGGACCTCCTGATGGCACCTGGTTTCTTTGGCCAATGTGTGACACAGAGTGTTGTACTGGATGAGCCATTGGCCTGATCCAACATGGCTTCTCTTATGTTCTTAGTGTTTAATTATGACTTGGCATCCTGTGGTTGTAAATTCCCCTGGGAGATTTGGGGTGAAGGTGGGTCTTTCGTATGCTTAGGTGTCAGTGCAGATCGGGGGAGTTGCCTTTGCATTGGACCCAAGCTCACGGGCTTCCGATGAAGTCAAGCTGTGTTTGATATGCTGAATTAGGTAGACTTCCGGTTTGATTCTGCCAGATAATTTTTTTTGTGAAACATATTTCATTACGTTTTCCAATGTAACATACAAATATAAAGCATAAATAGAGGGTAACAGCATAAATACAGGGTAAATAAAAACTTTGTTTACAGACAGGTTTCTGCATATTGAAGTGGTTGTCATAAGAACATAAGAGAAGTCATGTTGGATCAGGCCAATGGCCCATCCAGTCCAACACTCTGTGTCACACAGGGGCCTATATATATATATATATATATATATATATATATATATATATACACGCACACACACACACACCCTGTGGCTAATAGCCACTGATGGACCTCTGCTCCATATTTTTATCTAACCCCCTCTTGAAGCTGGCTATGCTTGTAGCTGCCACCACCTCCTGTGGCAGTGAATTCCACATGTTAATCACCCTTTGGGTGAAGAAGTACTTCCTTCTATCCATTTTAACCTGACTGCTCAGAAATTTCATCGAATGCCCACGAGTTCTTGTATTGTGAGAAAGGGAGAAAGGTACTTCTTTCTCTACCTTCTCCATCCCATGCATAATCTTGTAAACCTCTATCATGTCACCCCGCTGTCAACGTTTCTCCAAGCTAAAGAGCCCCAAGCGTTTCAACCTTTCTTCATAGGGAAAGTGTTCCAGCCCTTTAATCATTCTAGTTGCCCTTTTCTGCACTTTTTCCAATGCTATAATATCCTTTTTGAGGTGCGGTGACCAGAACTGCACACAGTACTCCAAATGAGACCGCACCATCGATTTATACAGGGGCATTATGATACTGGCTGATTTGTTTTCAGTTCCCTTCCTAATAATTCCCAGCATGGCGTTGGCCTTTTTTTATTGCAATCGCACACTGTCTTGACATTTTCAGTGAGTTGTCATACAAATCTACGTCTCAAATTGACAAAGAAAAAGTAGTAATGTGAGTGATACTAATGCTATATGGCACTAACCTGAATATCTCGTAACAACAGTTAATAGAGAGCTTATTTAATCATAACCAATACAATATCCAAGAATATCTGAATTTTCCATTGTTACAATTTTTTTAAAGTTACCATAACTGTAATGAGGTTACAATTTCTGCGGTTTCTTTTTAGAATTCTAGAATAGAATTGTCTAATTCTATATCTGTTTAAGTCATATCCGTTAATTTATCCATAATATAAAGATGCCAGAGTTTCGAGTGCCATTGGGTAAGATTAGGAACAATAGCCTGTTTCTATTTTGCTGCTCTAGTTAGTTTGGTTGCAAATGTTAACAAAGCTGTCCTTTTGGACATTACCGATATAAGGTTTAAACGGTCTCTATATTCTGTCAGATGATTTTAATAAAGTCTTCAGTAACCGGGCCGAATGATTCCTATTAGCTGTGTTACTTAGGAGTGAATCATCCTGTGAGGAAGTCTGCCTCACAGTATCAGTCACAGAGGGCTGCTCATGCCCTCTTTCTTTTATTTACATGATTTATAGTCTTTCCTGTTTGGAGTGAAGATGGATTACACAGAGCGAATCGATACGGTCCATGGACATAACAGTCAGTAAACAATGCAGTAGTATTGCGTCGCATTCAGAAACCTGAAAAGCAGAATTGAAGCAAAGTATCCTTGTAGGAAGAGGGAGATGAAAACATTAGAAGGAGAGAAGCCCAGAGTGTTTTACGTGGTTTTCCCCTCCCTGTTTTAGCTTCACAACCAGTTTGGTGTAGTGGTTAAGTGGACTGGTTTGGTGTAGTGGTTAGAGCCAGTTTGGTGTAGTGGTTAAGTGTGTGGACTCTCATCTGGGAGAACCAGGTTTGATTCCCCACTCCTTCACTTGCAGCTGCTGGTATGGCCATGGGGCATAGCTCTTGAGTTGTCCTTGAAAAGGGTAGCTTCTGAGAGAGCTCTCTCAGCCCCACCCACCTCACAGGGTGTCTGTTGTGGGGGAGGAAGGTAAAGGAGGTTGTGACTCCGGAGAGATTCGGAGTGGAGGGCGGGATATAAATCCAATATCTTCTGAATGGCTTTCTGTTGTCCTCACAACAACTCTGTCTGGTAGGACAAGCTGAGAGAGTAACTGGCCCAAAGCCACCCAGAAAGCTTCAGGACTGAGGGGAAGATTTGAAGCCAGGTGTCCCTAGCCCTCACCTGACTTGCTCTGTGGAGAAAAGAGTGGAATAAAGATATATTAGGTATGTAGGTAAGAAACTCTGTCCCAGGTGTCCCTAACGTTTCGAAGTCTGTGGGCACCTTTGGTATTCAGAGAAAGTGTGTTGGACACAGCTACAAAATGGCCGCTGCAGCAAGCAGAGGTGCACATACAGAAGAAGCGCCAGTGAAAGGGGGAAAAGCGAAATAATTTTAAAAATGTTAGAAAGGGAAAATAAAACCAATACTATGATGCTGGCTGCAACTGAAACGATGTTAGTGTATTCTGCGCAGCCCATCAAAAGCCCGCCTGGGCAGGATTCCCATTTTCTAAAAACTCTTGGTGGGTGTCAGGGGGTCCCACTGTATCCTGAAGCAATTTTTTTTAATTGTTTTAGTTGAGGGGTAGAACTGATAAGTACAGGTTTGCTAAGCTATCTATATTGGGATGAACAGACAGAGAGGCAAAGACCCCTCTTTCTTGTGACATTAGAAATCAGGGTTGTCCCACAAAAGCATTTGGCTCTAGATTTAGGGCAAAAGAAAATACGTTACCACACAGTGCAGGGTCTGTGGAATTTCTTGCCACAGAAAGTGGCAGCAGCCACTGGCTTAGATGTTTGTTTGTTTGTTTGGTTTTTTTAAAAAAATAATAATCAGACAAATTTATGGACTAGGGTAGAATTCCATCCAGGTTTTTATCCTTGATAGCCAAATGAGGTAAATTGTTTTGCTGTGATTTTACCCAGCCCATCTCCAGATGGGTGGCAAATACATTAAAAGATAAAAAAGCAACCGCCTCAGAGAACTAACAGACCTCACCCCCCTTCATAAAGCCTACCCATAAAACCCAACAAGATCCATCTGTAAGATGTACATCAATAAAACAGGCATGAATCTAGGGTTGCCAAGTCCAATTTAAGAAATATCTGGGAACTTTGGGGGTGGAGCCAGGAGACATTAGGGGTGGAGCCAAGATCAAGGCTGTGACAAGCATAATTGAACTCCAAAGGGAGTTCTGGCCATCACATTTAAAGGGACGGCACACCTTTTCAATTCCTTCCTTCCACAGGAAATAATGAAGGATAGGGGCACCTTCTTTTGGGACTCATAGAATTGGACCCCCTGGTCCAATCTTTTTGAAACTTGGTGGGTATTTTGGGGAGAGGCACTAGATGCTGTACTGAAAATTTGGTCCCTCTACCCCAAAAAACAGCCCCCCCCCCGAGCCCCAGATACCCGCGGATCAATTCTCCATTATTTTCTATGGGAATAAATCTCCATAGGGAATAACAGAGTTCCCGGGAGACATTTTATTTTATTTATTTATTTATTTAAGATTTATACCCCGCCCTTCCCACAAGTGGCTCAGGGCGGCTTCCAATAGTAGATCCATCAAAATTACACATATAAAGGGATCCATATTTAAAACAGATAAAACAGATAAAACAGATAAAACCCTAGTTATTAATACACATAAATATTTCAGCTATATATAAAAGGAATCCAGCAAGTTACAGTAAAATTCTCAAGCTAAGTATAGGCTAGCCGGAAGAGGGTCGTCTTACAGGCCCTGCGGAACTGAACAAGGTCCCGCAGGGCCCTCACCTCTTCCGGCAGCTGATTCCACCATGTAGGGGCCATAACAGAGAAAGCCCTTTCTCTGGTGGACTTCAACCGGGCTTCCTTCGGCCCAGGGATAGTAAGGAGATTTTGTGTTCCCGACCTCAGTACTCTCTGGGGAACGTGCGGGGAAAGACGGTCCTTCAGGTAGACAGGTCCCAAGCCATATAGGGCTTTAAAGGTGATAACCAGCACCTTATACCGGACTCGGTATATTACTGGAAGCCAGTGCAGGGTCCGAAGACCCGGCTGAATGTGTTCCCGCTTTGGGAGACCTAATAACAGCCGGGCCGCGGCATTCTGCACCAGCTGCAATTTCCGAGTTCGGGACAGGGGCAGCCCCATGTAGAGGGCATTACAGTAGTCTAACCTCGAGGTGACCGTAGCGTGGATCACTGTTGCTAGGTCGTCGCGCTCCAAAAAGGGGGCCAGCTGCCTTGCCCGCCTAAGATGAAAAAACGCGGACTTGGCAGCGGCTGCTATCTGAGCCTCCATCTTTAGGGAAGGCTCCAACAGCACCCCCAAGCTCCTGACCCTGTCCGCCGCTATCAGCGGCGCACCGTCAAAGGCTGGTAGGGGGATTCCCCCTTCCGGACCACGGCGACCCAAGCAAAGGACCTCTGTCTTCGCAGGATTAAGCTTCAGCCCGCTCAGTCTGAGCCATTCAGCCACGGCATATAGTGCCCGGTCTAGATTTTCCGGGACGCAGGTCGGCTGGCCATCCATCAATAGATAGAGCTGGGTGTCATCAGCATACTGATGACACCCTAGCCCGTACCTTCGGGCAATCTGGGCAAGAGGGCATTTCCCTCCCCTCCCCCCAAGAGGGCATTTCCCTCCCCTCCCCCCACTTTCTGACGACCCTGAAGCAGGGGAATGGCCTCCAAACCGGGGGATCCCCTGCCCCCACCTGGGGATTGGCAACCCTACATGAATCAGCTGTAAACAATGTAATGCTGGGTCTGTTCCATAAATGGCAGCGTTTTCTGGGTAACAGGAAAGGCTCCTTACTTTGGGGGGAAATGCTATTTGCAGAATGGATTTGTGGGATCCAGTTCATAATCAGAGTTCTGGTTGTCCTCTCAGGGTCAAAACACCACGGAATTTAACCCCCTTCAAAACGGCCCTCAAGAAAAGACATGTCTCCACTTACCTCCAGATCGACCTACAGTGAGGGGGACCAACTAAGCCAGGGAATTATGTAGTTTTGGGGCAGCCGATTTGATGTAGTGGTTAAGTGTGTGGACTCTTATCTGAGAGGACTGGGTTTGATTCCCCACTCCTCCACTTGCAGCTGCTGGAATGGCCTTGGGTCAGCCATAACTCTTGTAAGAGTTGTCCTTGAAAGGGCAGCTGCTGTGAGAGCCCTCTCAGCTCCACCCGCCTCACAGGGTGTCTGTTGTGGGGAGAGAAGATATGGGAGATTGTAAGCCGCTCTGAGTCTCTGATTCAGAGAGAAGGGCAGGGTATAAATCTGCAATTCTTCTTCTTCCTCCTCCTCCTGCCACTTATACCTCCATGTCTAGCATACCCCCTGATTCCCTGAATATTAAATAACAAGGGAAATGCTATTGGCTCAGTGTCCAGCTTGTGGTTTTTTCTGGAAACTTCTGGCTGGCCGCTGTTGAAAACAGGAAACTGATCCGCAGTGAACTTTGCTGACTCCACAACCTCTTGCACATCAACTGTGCTGCTGACAAAGGGAGGGGGATTGGGAGGACCGGCTTTGCAGACCCAGTGCTGCGTAATGATTAGACTGTCAGACCAAGGAGACCCGGATTCAAATCCTCACTCTGCCATGAACTTTCCGTGTGGCCATGGGCCAGTTTCTCTGTTTCTTTCTCAGATTAACCCGCCTCACAAGGTTGTTGTGAGGACGGAATGGAAAAGGGGAGGGCTCTTGCGCTCCTTGGATGAAAGTAAAAGTAGTTCAACAATGGAATGGGCTCCCTCAGGAGGCGGTGAGCTCCCCCTCCCTGGCAGACTTTAAGCAGTGGCTGGACAAACCCTTGTCAGGGATGCTGCAGGCTGATCCTGTATTGAGCAGGGGGTGGGACTAGAAGGCCTCTATGGCCCTTTCCAACTCTGCCATTTGATGAAGATATACTTTGCCTGAGAGAGACCAAGCCCTGTGAGGAAGGACCTGGGAATGTTCGGTCTGGAGAAAAGGAGGGACATGACGGCTCTCTTGAAGTATCTGAAGGGCTGTCACTTTAGAGGAGGGCAGGGAGCAGAGAAAGAGTTAAAATTAAGGGCGGGAAAGTCCTGGCTGGATATTAGGAAAGACCTTTTTACAGTCAGAGGTGTTCAACAGTGGAATCAAGTTCTGGGGTGAGCTTCCCCTCACTTTCAGTCTTTAAGAAGCAGTGGCTGGACAACCGCTAATCAGGGTTGCTCTAGAAGAAGAAGAAGAAGATATTGGATTTATATCCCGCCCTCCACTCCGAAGAGTCTCAGAGCGGCTCACAATCTCCTTTACCTTCCTCCCCCACAACAGACACCCTGTGAGGTAGATGAAGATATTGGATTTATATCCTGCCCTCCACTCCGAAGAGTCTCAGAGCGGCTCACAATCTCCTTTCCCTTCCTCCCCCACAACAGACACCCTGTGAGGTAGATGAAGATACTGGATTTATATCCCGCCCTCCGCTCCGAAGAGCCTCAGAGCGGCTCACAATCTCCTTTACCTTCCTCCCCCACAACAGACACCCTGTGAGGTAGATGAAGATATTGGATTTATATCCCGCCCTCCACTCCGAAGAGTCTCAGAGCGGCTCACAATCTCCTTTCCCTTCCTCCCCCACAACAGACACCCTGTGAGGTAGATGAAGATACTGGATTTATATCCCGCCCTCCACTCCGAAGAGTCTCAGAGCGGCTCACAATCTCCTTTCCCTTCCTCCCCCACAACAGACACCCTGTGAGGTGGGTGGGGCTGGAGAGGGCTCTCACAGCAGCTGCCCTTTCAAGGACAACCTCTGCCAGAGCTATGGCTGACCCAAGGCCATTCCAGCAGGTGCAAGTGGAGGAGTGGGGAATCAAACCCGGTTCTCCCAGATAAGAGTCCGCACACTTAACCACTACACCAAACTGGCTCTCTAGGCCAGGGGTGTCAAACTCATTTGTTATGCGGGCCGGATCTGACATAAATGAGACCTTGTTGGGCCGGGCCATGTTGGATTGGGGCCGAGTCATGTTGGGCCAAGCCATGTGTGTACCCATCTAAGATTAGGAAGCAGAGATATAAACTTTATAAAGAACACAGACAAAACACAAATATATATTTTTTAAAAAATTAAAACACGCTTAAAACGTTAGCGCTCATTGGTCTTAAAGATGCTTTCTTTGTATCTTTCTCATGGGATCTAGGGCGCTGCGCAAAGGAAGCTCTGGCTCTTTCCTTCCTTCCCCAGGAGACCAGGAGGGGAAGGAACCTCAGCCTATGGAGAAAATAGAGGTTTTTCTCTGTAGCTCCTGTGCGATTGAGCAAGCCTTGCAAAGCAAGCTGTTATGCGGAAGGAAGCAAGAGAGAGGGAGAAGGAAGCAGATGACAGTCAGTTGCTCGGGGGCCTGATAGGAGCCCTCCAGGGGTCTGATTTGGCCCTAGGGCCACATGTTTGACACCCCTGCTCTAGGCTGGTCCTGCATTGAGCAGTGGGTGTGGGACTGTATGGCCCCTTCCAACTCTATGATTCTGTAAGCAGCTGAAGTTTTTGCCTTTGGCACCTGGTTGGCTTTATAACGGGTTCTTAACTATGTCTGGCTTTCTGGATTTTCTGCAGAATTGGGGACTGGGATGGGCGTTCCTGAGTTTCCCCTTTCTGCCATCTCAACATGCCTTCCTCTTGTTCTTAGGACCCTGCCATCATCCAGCACAGACCGACCTCAGAGTACGCCACCCTGGACGTCTACAACCCCTTCGAAAACCCAGGGGTAAGAGGGTTGCAGAGCCGGTGGGTTGGGATCCAGGACGCATCGGGTGGATAGGCCAACATTCATGTCTGCTCAGGTTGTGCAGGACTCCTTGGTTATCAAGTGGGCTGTACTGCAGATATTCTCTGATTTGTTTATATCCGTTTTCAAAATGGGTATCTGGAGAGCCAGTTTGGTGTAGTGGCTAAGTGAGCAGACTCTTATCTGGGAGAACCGGGTTCAATTCCCCACTCCTCCACTTGCATGGCCTTGGGTCCACTAGCGTAGTCTTGGGTCATCCATAGCCCTGGCAGAGGTTGTCCTTGAAAGGGCAGCTGCTGTGAGAGCCCTCTCCAGCCCCACCCACCTCACAGGGTGTCTGTTGTGAGGGAGGAAGGGAAAGGAGATTGTGAGCCGCTCTGAGACTCTTCGGAGTGGAGGGCGGGATATAAATCCACTATCTTCATCTACCTCACAGGGTGTCTGTTGTGGGGGAGGAAGGGAAAGGAGATTGTGAACCGCTCTGAGACTCTTCGGAATGGAGGGCGGGATATAAATCCAATATCTTCTTCTTCTTCATGAGGTCCAGAAACATGAGTGGGCAAAACATACACCTGAATGGATGTAGCGTTCTTCCAAAGCTCTGTGTATATGTGAGAGGTGGGGGCCTCCTAAATGTGGGTTTCTGTTTCTTAAGGTTGGGGGGATGTAATTGGTTTTCTTTCGCTGTCCAGGTTGTTTTATACCAATGAATGAAAGAAAATAATCTATAGGATAGGCACTAAACCAGGGGTGGCCAAACTTGTTTAATGTAAGAGCCACATAGAATAAATGTCAGATGTTTGAGAGCCACATGACATGAATGTGGAAGGAAGGAAGGAAAATAAAATGGGGGGAGGGGGGAGGAGAGAGAGGTGGAAAGAAAACAACTTTAAAAGCATTCTTCAAGCCACCAGCTGGCTTGCCTTGGAGTAGTGATTTAAAGAGAGAAATCCCCTTTACAGGTCGGCTGATGGGGCTGGTGGGGGCTTTGAGAGCCGCACAGTATGTATGAAAGAGCCCCATGTGGCCTCTGAGCCGCAGTTTGGCCACCCCTGCACTAAACTATAGAGCAAATCATGTCGAAACTACTAAAATGAGTTATATTGTTGTGTGAACAAATTCTTAAAAGATATGTGCCATGAAACCAATAATGGGATCACAAGGAAATGGGGAAATACATTAGCCCCTACGCAGTACACGGCTCTTTGAAGACTCCGCGGTCTGCA
Organism: Heteronotia binoei; assembly: GCF_032191835.1. NCBI lineage: Eukaryota > Metazoa > Chordata > Lepidosauria > Squamata > Gekkonidae > Heteronotia > Heteronotia binoei. The sequence continues at coordinate 264,864,929 of NC_083223.1, forward strand.
ATACTTTTGTCGTCTTCTCAAGAGACTGTTTTCAGCATAAGATTCCGGACTGTTTGTGTCTCTGCTGCCGTCTTTGCAATGCTTCTGTTATCTCAAAGATTTCAGGTTTTCAATGCACAGCAGCCAAGAAGGTCAGAGCGCCTGCTCCGGCTGCAACGCCACTGAGGATGTTCTCCGCAGCTGAGAACGAAACGTCTGGAAGGAAAACTTTCTCCAGTAGAACACGGCACTTGAGCCCGAAAGATTCTACAAACCCTTCTGTTATCTGTTTGAGAGACGGAGCCTATATTTATTTATTTTATCTCCCGCCCTCCCCACCAAAGGCAGGCTCAGGGCGGCTCACAGGTTGGGGGTCAAACAATGAACAAACAAGATAAAACAGCGATAAAACATAAAAACAAGTATCAAAACATCCGTATCAATAGGTGCTAGTACAGTACTTCATACAACAATTAAAATTTTGGTGGTAGCAATATAACTGGATGGTCGGCATTAGATGTTCCAAAGGGACCCCCAGTTTGCTATAGCGTGGTGAGAAATCCAGAGTGATGTTTAAATTTCTGGTTTATGGGCTTAATCCGTTGCTGTAGAAGTTACCATTATAAGAAAGCATGGTGGAAGAGTGCCGTTTACAGGCCCTGCGGAACTGTGGAAGCTCTCACAGGGCAACTGTGGAAGCTCTCACAGGGCAACTTCCTCTGGCAACTCATTCCACCAGCTAGGGGCAGCAATGGAAAAGGCCCTGGGTCTCGTTGACCTGAAGCCTAACTTCCCTGATGCTGGAACTGTCAGCGAGTTTTGAGAGAGTTTTGAGAGCATTGCGTAGGGGCTGGTGAATTTCCCCATATTCATTGTGATTCCATGATTGGTTTCATGGTATTTGTTCACACAATAGAATAATATAATTCACTTTACTCCTTTTGATATGATTTGCTTTATTGTTAGTGTCTATAAAAGGTGAAGGGTAGTCCCCGTGTGCAACCACCAGTTCGTTTCCAACTCTGGGGTGATGTTGCATCACAGTGTTTTCACGTCAGACTTTTTTACGGGGGTGAGGGGAAAGTATAGATGACTGGGGAAGGCAGTGCCAACTGCCTCGTAAAAAGTCTGCCGTGAAAACGTTGTGAGCAGCCAACGTCACCCCAGAGTCGGAAACGACTGGTGCTTGCTCAGGGGACCAGTGTTCCCTCTAAGCTGAGTTAGTGTGAGCTAGCTCACCAGATTTTTTAGCCTCCAGCTCACACATTTTTGTCTTAGCTCAGGAAAAAATGGCCCCAGAGCACAATAATTTATGCAGTAACTCACTAACTTTAATGCCAGTAGCTCACAACTTTAATACCAGTGGCTCACAAGACTCTGCAGCTTAGAGTGGAACATTTCAGGGGGCCCTTTCCTTTTCCTTGCCATTGCCTCCCCAGTCATCTACCCTTCCCCCCCCCAGCAAGCTGGGTACTTGTTTTACCGACCTCAGAAGGATGGAAGGCGGAGTCAACCTTGAGCCGGCTACCTGAACCCAGCTTCCGCCGGATTGAACTCAGGTCGTGAGCAGAGCTTGGACTGCAGTACTGCAGCTTTACCACTCTGCACCACGGGGGCTCTGTTAGTGCCTTACCACAGATTATGTTCTTTCATTTTATTGGTATTACATTTCTGTGACCCTCGCTTTTTGGATTCAGGTTTTCTTCATAAGCATCAGCATCTGCCTGGGTGGTGTGAACAGAGTCGGGAGACCCAAGTTCAAATCCCTGCTCAGTTGTAAAGCAGAAGACCACCTGACCGGGTTGTTGTGAGGATAAAATGGGGACCGGGAGGAACCACGGGCCTGAATTCTGAATTAGAGCAGTGGACTCTAATGTGGAGAACCGAATTTGATTCCCCCGCTCCTCCTCCACATGCAGCAGTTGGGTGACCTTGGGTTAGTCCCAGTTCTCCCCTCAGAGCTGTTCTTTCAGGAGCAGTTCTCTCAGGGCTCTCTCAGCCCCAGCTGCTTTACCAACCTCACAGTCTGTTGTGGGTGGAGGAAAGGAAAGAGATTGTAAGCTGCTCTGAGAAGCTTGAGTGAAGGACAGGATATAAATCCAATCTCTTCTTCGTCTCCAGTTCAAATCCCTGCTCAGTTGTAAAGCAGAAGACCACCTGACAGGGTTGTCGTGAGGATAAAACGGACTGGAGCACCATGGGCCTGATCTCTTTACAGCCAGTTTGTGTAGTGGTTAAGTGCGTGGACTCTTATCTGGGAGAACTGGGTTTGATTCCCCACTCCTCCACTTGCACCTGCTGGAATGTCCTTGGGTCAGCCATAGCTCTGGCAGAGGTTGTCCTTGAAAGGGCAGCTGCTGTGAGAGCTCTCTCAGCCCCACCCACCTCACAGGGTGTCTGTTGTGGAGGGAGGAGATATAGAGATTATAAGCCACTCTGAGTCTCGGATTCAGAGAGAAGGGTGGGGTATAAATCTGCAGTCTTCTTAGAGAAAGGAATGGGATAGAAATGTGATAGGTTTTTGATGCTCTTTCCACAGCAGCGCGCCCCACCTCCGTATGAACCCCAGCCCTCGGGCCCCCCAGCCCAGCCACCTCCTCTCCTCCTGCGCAAACCCCCCAAGAAGACCAGCCCCACAGAGCCCAGAAATTATGGCTCCTACGGAACTCAGGTATCCCAAAAGCCCCTGTGTCTGTGTGTCTATGTATGTCATCCCAAACTTTTTGAGCACAGGAAATGACTTCTCTGTGGCGCTTATTTAGGATTGTGTGAAACTCTGCACACAAAAAAGGTTATTTCAGGGATTGGTGCAGCATCGTGGTTTCTGGAGGTCCTTCTTTCAAAGAATCCCTGTCCTGGCAGGGAGACCCCCCCCCCCTTAAAAGGAGGAGAGGAAACCTGTGGTAGACTGAATTTCCCACCCACCCCAGTCTCTTCTTGGTCTTGGGAGGAGCAACAGTGGGAGGGCTTCTAGTGTCCTGGCCCCACTGGTGGACCTCCTGATGGCGCCTGTTTTTTTTGGCCACTGTGTGACACAGAGTGTTGGACTAGATGGGCAATTGGCCTGATCCAACATGGCTTCTCTTATGTTCTTACGGCCACTGTGTGACACAGAGTGTTGGACTGGATGGGCCATTGGCCTGATCCAACATGGCTTCTCTTATGTTGGAACTCTCTGTCTGGGGCAGTGATGCTCTGTATTCTTGGTGCTTGGGGGTGGGCAACAGTGGGAGGGCTTCTAGCGTCCTGGCCGCACTGGTGGACCTCCTGATGGCACCTGGTTTTTTTGGCCACTGCGTGACACAGAGTGTTGGACTGGATGGGCCATTGGCCTGATCCAACATGGTTTCTCTTATGTTGGAACTCTCTGTCTGGGGCAGTGATGCTCTGTATTCTTGGTGCTTGGGGGTGGGCAACAGTGGGAGGGCTTCTAGTGTCCTGGCCGCACTGGTGGACCTCCTGATGGTGCCTGGTTTTTTGGCCACTGCGTGACACAGAGTGTTGGACTGGATGGGCCACTGGCCTGACACAACATGACTTTTCTTACGTTCTTTTGTTTCTTGCTAGGAGTCAGCTGCGGCAGCCACCGCCGAACTGCTGAAACGGCAGGAGGAATTGAACCGTAAAGCTGAAGAGCTGGACCGGAGGGAACGCGAGCTGCAGAACGCTGCTATCAGCGGCGGAACAGGTAAGCGGCGCCCCGACTGTGAGTAGCCTCCCAAACCCTTTGGTTGCAGTGGACTTGCGCTTCTCATGCTCTCCTTTTCTTGTTTTTTACCTTTGCAGCCAGACAAAACAACTGGCCACCCTTGCCCTCTTTCTGCCCTGTGAAGCCCTGTTTCTATCAGGATATTTCGGTGGAGATTCCCATGGAGTCCCAGAAAACAGTTACCACCATGTACTACCTCTGGATGGGTGAGTGTTTGGGGCTGCGGTTCAGTGGAGAGGGGAGGGCCTGCTTTGCATACAGAAGCTGACAGCTTTGCAGTCTGCTTTGCAGACAGCTTCAAGAGGGGATTGGATAAACATCTGGAGCAGAGGTCTATCAGTGTCTATTAACCACAGCTTATTGTTGGAACTCTCTGTCTGGGCCAGTGATGCTCTGTATTCTTGGTGCTTGGGGGGGTGTTGCTCAGTGGGAGGGCTTCTAGTGTCCTGGCCCCATTGATGGATCTCCTGATGGCACCTGGGATTGTTTGGCCACTGTGTGACACAGCGTGTTGGACTGGATGGGCCATTGGCCTGATCCAACATGGCTTCTCTTATGTTCTTATCTGGCAGGGTTCTTCTTACATTCTTATGAGGGAGAGACCTAGACCTCTCTGCCCTGTTGTTGACCCTCCAGAGGAACTGTTTGGCCACTACATGAAATAGGGGGGCAACAGTGGGAGGGCTTCTAGCCCCACTGGTGAACCTCTTGTTGGCACTTGGGTTTTTTTGGCCACTGTGTGACACAGAGTGAAGGACAGGGTGGGCCATTGGCCTGATCCAACATGGCTTCTCTGATGTTCTTATGAAGCCCCCCGGTTCAGTCCCCCACGTCTCATGGTAGCGGGACAAGAGATCTTGACCTGTGAGCTGTTCCCCGTCAGAAGTTGGAGAACCTAGAGACCTTGATCGTAGAATCATAGAGTTGGAAGGGACCTCAGGGGTCATCTAGTGAAGTCCAACCCCCCGCACAATGCAGGAAATTCACAAATACCTCCTCGCCACAACCCCAGTGACCCTTGCTCCATGCCCAGAGGTGGCAAAAGATCTCCAGGATCCCTGGCCAAAGTGGCCTAGAGAAAAATTGCTTCCTGACCCCAAAGTGGTGATTAGCATTTCCCTGGGCGTATAAGAAAGGGCCATGAGAACTAAGCCCTGATGCAACCCTTCCCGCCCTCCCTGTCATGATCTAAGCTCACAGAATCAACCTACCGTATTTTTCGCACCATAAGGCGCTCCGGAGGATAGGACGCACCTTCCTCCTGGGGGGCGATCTGCTGCCTCTTCCTCCGATCCGGCGCTTCCCCCGCGCCTTCTTGCCTGGCTCCATCTTCTTCAGGCAAGCGTGGGATCGCTCCACGTGGCCCCAGCGCTTCGCAAGCGCCGGCTGCGGAGGGGGCAGCGTGCTTCCTACTTGCCTGTGTGCCTGCCTTCAGCTGTGATGTTTAAAGCAAGCGCTGGGATAGCTCCCTCCCCCCTCCGATCCCAGCGCTTGCTTTAAACATCACAGCTGAAGGCAGGCACACAGGCAAGTAGGAAGCACGCTGCCCCCTCCGCAGCCGGCGCTTGCGAAGCGCTGGGGCCACGTGGAGCGATCCCAGCGCTTGCCTGAAGAAGATGGAGCCAGGCAGGCAGGCGCGGGGAAGCGCCGGATCGGAGGAAGAGGCAGCAGATCACACCCCCCCCCGAAGGTACGTACCTTCGGACTATAAGACGCACACACTTTCCCCCCCACTTTTTTTTTTGGGGGGGGGAAGTGCGTCTTATAGTCCGAAAAACACGGTAAATTCACAGAACCAGCATTGCTGTCAGATGGCCATCTAGCCTCTGTTTGAAAACCTCCAAGGAAGGAGAGCCCACCACCTCCCAGATGACCCCAGAGGTCCCTTCCAACTCTATGATTACATGATTAGGGAGAACTTCCTGACGGATAGCGAGAGTTAGCTGAGAACTGGCCAAATAGGCTGATAAGAATAGCACGCCGACAAGGAGAGACTTTCCATACCAGTTCTTTCAGAACTATAAGTGTATTTACAGATATTCACAGAAGTGTAGCATATATATAATAATTACCATACAGAGCTTCAAAGTGCTTCGCCAGCCCTATCAATAATACAGAGAGGAAAAGTCTCTAGCACTCAGCTCCTTATATAGTTCAGCCCACCTATCAGGTGAATATGCTGACTCATTGTGACTACAGTGACTTTCCAGGTATTGCATCAGCCTGCCTCGTGATCCTTATCTCATGACCTCACTACTTGGACAGTAGATGATCTACATGCTTAACTTGTAAGCTACCCAGTCACTGACACTTGCTGACAGTTATAGGGTGATTCCTGAGTGAAACAGGCTGAAGAACGTAAGATAAGCCATGTTGGATCAGGCCAATGGTCCATCTAGTCCAACACTCTGTCACACAGTGGCCAAAAAAACCCAAAACACCAAGTGCCATCAGGAGGTTCACAAGTGGGGCTAGAAGCCCTTCCACTTTGCCCCCCCCCCCCCCGCAAGCACCAAGAATACAGAGCATCACTGCCCCAGACAGAGAGTTCCAACAATACGCTGTGGCTAACAGCCACTGATGGACCTCTGCTCCAGATGTTGATCCAATCCCCTCTTGAAACTGGCTATGCTTGCAGCTGCCACCTGTGGCAGCAAATTCCACGTGTTAATCACCCTTTGGGTGAAGAAGGACTTCTTCTTATCCGTTCTAACCCAACTGCTCAGCGATTTCACCGAATGCCCATGAGTTCTCGTATCGTGAGATTCTAATCCCGCCCCCCCCGCCGTCAGCCTTTGTGGCATGGTCTCAGGCCCCGCCTCCTCAGGATCCACTGACCCACGTCCTCCCTTTCCCGCAGCCAGCATCGTGACCCTCTTCTTCAACTTCCTGGCCTCCCTGGCCTGGTTCTGCGTCAACAGCGGGGGCGGCTCCGGCTTCGGCCTCTCCATCCTCTGGGCCTTGATCTTCACACCCTGCTCCTTTTTGTGCTGGTATCGGCCCATGTACAAGGCCTTCAGGTACAGTGGCTGGGAGGAGGGTTCAGGGTGGTGGTGGGGAGGCTGGCACATCTTGGAGGGTCTCCGGAGTTGTGGGCTGGTCGGGACTCCTGTGAAGAGGGCACAGCACTGCAGAGCTCTGGAGGGTAGAGCTTGTGTTCCTGTTTACTCCATTTAGGGGGCTTTTGGGGGAGGCTACGGGGAGTCCATCTTTGCCTCCTTTGGGGTACCCCGTGATCCCTGGTGATCCTGGGAAGGTGAAGGAGAAGAAGAATTGCGGATTTATACCCCGCCCTTCTCTCTGAATCAGACTCAGAGCGGCTTACAATCTCCTATCTTTTCTCCCCCCACAACAGACACCCTGTGAGGTGGGTGGTGCTGAGAGGGCTCTCCCAGCAGCTGCCCTTTCAAGGACAACCTCTGCCAGAGCTCTGGCTGACCCACGGCCATTCCAGCAGGTGCAAGCGGAGGAGTGGGGAATCAAACCCGGTTCTCCCAGATAAGAGTCCACACACTTAACCACTACACCAAACTGAGAATGGCAGAGTTTACAGCCAGGAGCCACTAACATTAGACATCTTAGAGAAACTCAATAAAACCTTCCCCAAGGACTTAGCTAAGTTTGGTGTAGTAATTGAGTGAGTGGACTCTTATCTGGGTGAACCGGGTTTGATTCCCCACTTTTCTACTTGCGGCTGCTGGAATGGCCTTGGGTCAGCCAATGCTCTCACAGAGTTGTCCTTGAAAGGGTAGTTTCTGTCAGAGCTCTCTCAGCCCCACCTACCTCACAGAGTGTCTGTTGTGGGGAAGGAAGGTAAAGGAGATTGTGTGCTGCTCTGAGATTCTGAGATTCAGCGTGAAGGGCGGGGTATAAATCCAATATCATCATCATCTTTTTCTTCTTCCTTTTCTCTTCTGCTTCTAAGTCTTGGGATTCCTTGGCTCTCACAGAACCAAGGACATTGTATTGTTGCCAACTGCCTTCCTCGTGGATGATTGCAATGTTATTTCTTCATTGCATTTGAATTCTGCCTAACTACATCCACCCTGACTGCAGTTCATCCCTTTGACCCTGATTTTTTAATTAATTTTTTTTATTGTGATTCGTAAAAAACCTACATTAGGAAAACACTAATAACCATCTATACAACCGTGCATCATTCTGAGTTTATTACTAATATAATCTACATATTATAGGCATATTCATCATGATAGGCTTTTTAAAAAAATCACATTAGTTGGAAGGATCTATTATTCTATTTCTGGGAACCAGAGAGCTTGAAATGATTTCTGATAACTTTCTAAATGTGCCGTGAATGAACAGCTAGTAATCTTATTGTAAAGGAAATATTCCCAAAGTTTATGCTGCCACGTAATTATAGTGGGCACTGAGCGTTCTTTATATTTGTTTGTGCCATGGGAATTTCCGCAATAGCTAAGAGGCAGGAAACTAATTTCATTTTTATCCTAAACATCTATGCGATCAATTAGAAAAAGGCACTATTTCCAGTAGTGCATTTATTTTATAGCCACCTTTGACCCCGATTATGTTTACATAACCTCATACGTATGTCTACCTACTGTGTGCCCACCTCGGGCATAGGGTTGCCAAGTCCAATTCGAGAAAAATCTGGGGACTTCGGGGGTGGAGCCTGGAGACATTGGGGGTGGAGCCAGGGGACATTGGGGGTGGAACCAGGGGACATTGGGGGTGGAGCCAGGAGCGAGGTTGTGACAAGCATAACTGAACTCCAAAGGGAGTTCTGGCCATCACATTTAAAGGGACCGCACACCTTTTACATCCCTCCATTGGAAATAAGGATAGGGGCACCATCGTTTGGGGCTCATAGGATTTTTGACACTTGGAGAGTGTTTTGAGGAGAGGCACTGGATGCTATGCTGCAAATGCGGTGCCTCTACCTCAAAAAACAGCCCCAGAGCCCCAGATACCTATGGATTAATTTTTCATTTAGCCTGTGGGAATTGGTCTCCATAGGGAATAATGGAGTGCCCAGCAGACATTTCCCTACCCCCCTCACACTTTCTGTTGACCCTGAAATGGGGGGAGGGCCTCCAAACCGGGGGATCCCCTGCCCCCACCTGGGGATTATGTCAACCGCATGGGATGAACACAGTGAAAGATTGGTGAATTGGAGATACCTGTGTTCCAAAATTTTACTCACAAGTAGTTTTTAAGTAGTGCGGACTCTTATCTGGGAGAACCGGGTTTGATTCCCCACTCCTCCACTTGCACCTTCTGGAATGGCCTTGGGTGAGCCATAGCTCTGGCAGAGGTTGTCCTTGAAAGGGCAGCTGCTGTGAGAGTTCTCTCAGCTCCACCCACCTCACAGGGTGTCTGTTGTGGGGGAGGAAGGGAAAGGAGATTGTGAGCCGCTCTGAGACTCTTTGGAGTGGAGGGCGGGATATAAATCCAATATCTTCTTCTACCTCACAGGGTGTCTGTTGTGGGGGAGGAAGGTAAAGGAGATTGTGAGCTGCTCAGACTCTTCGGAGTGGAGGGCGGGATATAAATCCAATATCTTCTTCTACCTCACAGGGTGTCTGTTGTGGAGGAGAAGGGTAAAGGAGATTGGTAGCCGCTCTGAGACTCTTCTGAGTGGAGGGTGGGATATAAATCCAATATCTTCTTCTACCTCACAGGGTGTCTGTTGTGGGGGAGAAAGGGAAAGGAGATTGTGAGCCGCTCTGAGACTCTTCGGAGTGTAGAGCGGGATATAAATCCAATATCTTCTTCTACCTCACAGGGTGTCTGTTGTGGGGGAGGAAGGTAAAGGAGATTGTGAGCCGCTCTGAGACTCTTCGGAATGGAGGGTGGAATATAAATCCAATATCTTCTTCTACCTCACAGGGTGTCTGTTGTGGGGGAGAAAGGGAAAGGAGATTGTGAGCCGCTCTGAGACTCTTCGAAGTGGAGGGCGGGATATAAATCCAATATCTTCTTCTACCTCACAGGGTGTCTGTTGTGGGGAGAAAGGGAAAGGAGATTGTGAGCCTCTCTGAGACTCTTCGGAGTGGAGGGCGGGATATAAATCCAATATCTTCTTCTACCTCACAGGGTGTCTGTTGTGGGGAGAAAGGGAAAGGAGATTGTGAGCCTCTCTGAGACTCTTCGGAGTGGAGGGCGGGATATAAATCCAATATCTTCTACCTCACAGGGTGTCTGTTGTGGGGGAGGAAGGTAAAGGAGATTGTGAGCCGCTCTGAGACTCTTTGGGGCGGAGGGCGGGATATAAATCCAATATCATCTACTTCTTCTGTTTAACACAATAACTTATTTTCAACCTTAATATTTGTTCATTTTTTTCATACAGTTTCATAGTGTGGAAAAAAAAATCCTTAAGGGAGTAAAACCCAATCTTCATACAAGCATTATGCAAAACAATATCATAAAGGTAAAGAGAACACTGAAAAGTCCAGCGAAGCCAGAAAACAAAGTTCTTGCTTGCTACATAGACCTCTTGTTTCATCTGTTAATGTTGCTATGTAGAGAGTTCCCTCAGCAACAGTGTTGCAATGTAGTAATTACAGCTGAAGCAGTGTTCTCCAAAAACACCAACAATGTTGCGAGGTAGGCAGGACTAGGTAGCAAGCGAGGACTTTGTTACAGGCTTTCTGGCTTTGCTGGACTTTTCAGTGTTCTCTTTAAGTTTATGATATTGTTTTGTGTGATGTTTGTATGAAGTTTGGGTTTTACTCCCTTAAGAATTTTTTTTTCACAGTATGAAAAAATTCATAAGGCAATATTGATTGAACAAATATTAAGGTTGAAAATAAAGAAGAAAAAGAAGGTATGGATTTATATCCCGCCCTCCACTCCGAAGAGTCTCAGAGCGGCTCACAATCTCCTTCCCCTTCCTCCCCCACAACAGACACCCTGTGAGGTGGATGAAGATATTGGATTTATATCCCGCCCTCCACTCCGAAGAGTTTCAGAGCGGCTCACAATCTCCTTTACCTTCCTCCCCCACAACAGACACCCTTGAGGTAGAAGAAGATATTGGATTTGTATCCCGCCCTCCACTCCGAAGAGTCTCAGAGGGGCTCACAATCTCCTTTACCTTCCTCCCCCACAACAGACACCCTATGAAGTGGGTGGGGCTGGAGAGGGCTCTCACAGCAGCTGCCCTTTCAAGGACAACCTCTGCCAGAGCTATGGCGGACCCAAGGCCATGCCAGCAGGTGCAAGTGGAGGAGTGAGGAATCAAACCTGGTTCTCCCAGATAAGAGTCCACACACTTAACCACTACACCAGACTGGCTCTCCAGTGGTTTAAAAACGTCTTGTGAGTAAAATTTTGGAACACAGATACCTCCTATCATCCACCTGGGGATTGGCAACCCTACTCATGCATCTACCAAAGTGGACTGTAGTCCACCGAAGTCCACATTGAAATCAAAACGTAGTCCTTTCTAAGGTGCCACGGAGTTCTGGTTCGTTTTTTGCCGCAACTGACTGATGGCAGCAACATCTTGTGGAATCGCTGAACAATCCTGTTCTCTTCTCCCTCTCCAGGAGTGACAGTTCCTTCAACTTCTTCGTCTTCTTCTTCATCTTCTTTGCACAGGACGTGGTGTACGTGCTTCAGTGCATCGGCATCCCGGGCTGGGGATTCAGGTAGGGGATTCCTGGATCTGGTGCTGCGAAGCTTTGCCTGGAAAGCAGCCATTAAATACAGGATCTTTCATTGGATGGATTGGAGCAGGGGTGGCCAAACTGTCTCGGGAGTCACGTGTGGTTCTTCCACATATATTGCGTGGCCCCCACTGCCCCGTTAGCTGACTTGGAGAAGGCATTTCTCTCTTTAAATCACTTCTGCAAGCGAAGCCAGCTGGCAGCTTGGAGATTGCATTTAAAGTTACTTTCTTTCCACCTCTTCCTTCCTCCCCATCTTCCTTCAAGGGAATTTTCTTTTTATATAATTCATAAACACTTTCTCTTACCATTGTCCCCCAAAACAACCTCATGCTCTCAGGATCTAATACATGAGATCCAGAAAACCTTTTTGAAACAACAGATAAGCTTTATTGTGCTCCAGTTTTCTCTCAGGACCGTGCACTTAAGCTATAGTTTTAGAAAGCAAAACAGGTAGATAGCAAGCTCACATTATGCTGCTCACAGTTAAAACACTTATACATCCCCATACAGTTACACTCCAGTTTTAATAGTTAGGCTTACAGACTCTACTTCTCAGTTTGGAAATCTCATACAGCTGTATATCTGCTAAAGTTTGCTTAAACATAACAGCTATGATTCTGTCAGCTCAGTCTTTGTTAGAGATCTCTAACCAAGCTCATACCCAGAGGTGCTTCTCAGCCCTCTGATCCAGGCCAGACACTTCCTTCCTTCCTTCCTTCCTTCCTTCCTTCCTTCCTTCCTTCCTTCCTTCCTTCCTTCCTTCCTTCCTTCCTTCCTTCCTTCCTTCCTTCCTTCCTTCCCTCCTTCCCTCCTTCCCTCCTTCCCTCCCTCCTTCCCTCTTTCCTTCCCTTCCCTCCCTCCCTTCCATCTTTGCAGCTCTCAAACATCTGACGTTCAAGCAAGTTTGGCCACCCCTGCAGAATGTCCCTGTGCCAGAATTTCTCTTGAGCGGGAAGCTTGCAATGGGCTGTCAGACTTGAAAGTTGACAGCCTAAGACTTATAAATAAAAGTTTATTATTATTATTATTATTAAGACAGGGGTCCCCGAGATGGTGCCCTTGGGCGCCATGGCACCTACCTGTCAGGTATAAATCCCTGACAAGGTCTTGTTTCAGTCTTGTGGTTCAGTAATTGATTTTCTTAGTCTTATTGTCATTGCAGATGAATGGCTAATTGTCCCAAATGTATTCATACATCCACTGTTCCTTTGTTCCATGTATTCAGGGGTCATTTTGTAGAAAAATAGGTGGTGGAGCTCATCCAGGGATTGTTATGCAGCTGCACCTACTATTCAATGGACAAGGAGGTGGAACTCTCAGAAGGAGGAGCAGGAACTCAGAAAGGCTCAGGAGTTGCGCTCCTGTGAGCTCCCCCTGAATCTGAGGCCTGCATGTATTCATCTTTGCATTTGTGTGCATGTATTCATGACTGCAGAGGCCCGTGGTGCAGAGTGGTAACCTACAGTACTGCAGTCCAAGGCTCTGCTCACAACCTGAGTTCAATCTTGTCGGAAGCTGGGTTCAGGTAGCTGGTTCAAGGTTGACTCAGCCTTCTGAGGTCGGTAAAATGAGTACCCAGCTTGCTGGGGGTAAAGTGTAGATGACGGGGGAAGGCAATGCCAAACCACCTCATAAAAAAGTTTGCCAAGAAAACGTCCTGATGCAACATCACCCCATGGGTCAGTAATGACTCAGTGCTTGCACAGAGGGCTACCTTTAGCTTTTTATTCATGATTGCACTAACCCCTGGATTACAGTATCAATATTTTCTAACCTTTAAATATATTCATTATGGGTTTTTTTTAATGAATTTATGTAGACTAGGAGTGGTAGCATATAAGACCACGTAAGGAGGTATTTGTGAAGTCCCTGCATTTTGCAGGGGGTTGGACTAAATGACCTTGGGGATCCCTTCCACCTCTGTGATTCTAAATGAGAGCAATTTATTGTGGGAAACCAGGACCTAATCTGGTCTCCCTGGAAACGGAAGAGAGGTACCCACTGGAAATGTCTGCAAAAGCTGGATTGTGACCTTGCAGGAAAGCAACACTGTGGTCTCAGAACTAATTTGAAGACTTTTGAATGAGAGATGGTTGGGCGGGAGAAAGGATGAGCCTTTAACCTGTAACCTGTATCTGGACTGTATCTTTCACTTATTGTCAGTCTGGCAAGACAAGTTGTCTTGCATGCACCTGCTACAAGTGTTTGCTACCGCTACCCAATTATTTATTAAAGCATCTTTTGCACCTATTCAAGAAGTCTTGTGATAGGTCCTGGGCAAAACCTTACACCAGCAGTGGCCAAACGTGCTTAATGTAAGAGCCACACAGAATAAACATCAGATGTTTGAGAGCCACAAAACAGGAAGGAAGGAAGGAAGGAAGGAAGGAAGGAAGGAAGGAAGGAAGGAAGGAAGGAAGGAAGGAAATAAATAAATAAATAGATGGGAGGGGGAGGGAGAGAGAAGTGGAAAGAAAGCAACTTTAAATGCATTCTCCAAGCCACTGGCTTGGAGACAAATGCCTTCTTCCAAGCTAGCTGACCAGGTGGTGTGGAGTTTGAGAGCCGCACAATATGTATGAAAGAGCCACGTGTGGCTCCCAAGCCCCGCAGTTTGGCCACCCCTGCCACGCCAAACTACCATCGCCTTTCCTGGGGCCAGGCCAGTGTTTTTAGAGAGTGGGTGGGGCCAAGTGGGACTATCCAGCCAGGCCTCCGATCGACCACAGGTGGTTTCTTTGTCAGCATTTGTATGCACTGTGATCCTGCTGTATATTTTGGCTCTTGGGAGCGGCAGAACGTGTCAGGAAAGGAATTCTCCATCTTCAGATCTTTAATTGCACCGCTGATGTCGCTCTGCCTGTTGGTCGACGCCAAGGAAGACGTTGTATGAGAACTGGTTACGGGAATCCTTCTCTCTAATAGTCAAGGTCAGGGGTGGAATTCTAGCAGGAGCTCCTTTGCATATTAGGCCACACACCCCTGATGTAGCCAATCCGCCAAGAGCTTGCAAAAAAGAGCCTTGTAAGCTCTTGGAGGATTGGCTACATCAGGGGGTGTGGCCTAATATGCAAAGGAGCTCCTGGTAGAATTCCACCCCTGCTCAACGTTGGCACCACATGGTGAGGGAAGAATAATTCCCACCACAGGGGCTGCTGTGGGTACCATTCAGGGTTCCAGTTCAACCACTACAAAAACCTGATCTGAATACAGAGTTTCAGGTGTGTTGCTGTGTTGGTCTGTAGCAGAAAAGCTGGATTTGAATACAGTAGCACCTTAGAGAGCAACAGGGTTTTCCAGGGTATATAAGGTTTCAACAAAAGGAACGACTGCAGGGGAATCTGCACAGCTTTGAGGCTGACGATGAATCCCGAAAAGCCGTGGCCGGTTTTAAAAGAAATAGGCGTGCCACCACGATGTCTGATAGTTTTAACATGCAGCCTGTACTCTGGAGAAGAGGCCGCTGTTAGAACAGAGTTGGGAGAGACAGAATGGTTTCTGGTCGGCAAAGGTGTTGGACGAGGATGCATTTCATCCCCCCATCTCTTCAGTCTGCATGTAGAACCTATCCTAAGGAGAGCTGGATTAGCTTTAGGTGAAAGTGGAATGGAAACCAGTGGAAGGAACATTAACAGTTTGAGATACACAAATGACACCACGTGGCCGATGGAAAATATAAAAGGAAATACTTCTTCACCTAAAGGGTGATTAACACGTGGAATTCACTGCCACAGGAGGTGGTGGCAGCGGCTGCAAGCATAGACAGCTTCAAGAGGGGATTGGAGAAACGTATAAGCGGAGGTCCATCAGTGGCTCAGCCACAGGGTATAGATGGAATAAGTGCCCCATGGCGCAGAGTGGTAAAGCTGAAGTACTGCAGTTGGATCCCTCTGCTCACGACCTGAGTTCGATCCCAGCAAAAGCTGGTTCAGGTAGCCGGCTCCAGGTTGACTCAGCCTTCCATCCTTCCGAGGTCGGTAAAATGAGTCCCCAGCTTGCTGGAGGGAAAGTGTAGAGGACTGGGGAAGGCAATGGCAAACCACCCCATCAAAAGTCTGCCGTGAAAACATTGTGAATCACCCCAGAGTCGAAAACAACTGGTGCTTGCACAGGGGACCAACTTTACCTTTTTATAGATGGAATTCTCTGTCTGGAGCAGTGATGTTCTGTATTTTTAGTGCTTGGAAGGGGGGGGGGGGAGACACAGTGGGAGGGCTTCTGGAGCTCTGGCTCCACTGATGGACCTTCTGATGGCATCTGGGGGTTTTTTTGCCACTGTGTGACACAGAGTGTTGGACTGGATGGGCCATTGGCCTGATCCAACATGGCTTCTCTTATGTTCTTATCATTCTGGCATCATCAAGAAGTATTAGAGTTGTTAGCTTGGGAGCATCCAAGAATTCTGACCATTAATTCCACTTATGATGGGGATCTGATACTTCCCAATTGCACAACTCTGATAGCTCCGTCGGAAAGTAATTGCAGCGAGCAGTGGAAAGGGGCGAGTTCTAAGAGGCTGTTGGGAGAAATCGTATAGACTGTTCCATAGCTCTGATGGCGTTCTGGCGTTCGTTCCAAGTTCAGCTTGCTCCGATATCCTTACTGTATGAGAAAAGTGGTGTCCGGGAGAGCTCAGGAAACCGCAAAAATGTCCTCTGCTCAAAGGCAGGATGTGGAAGCTCCTTTGTTTTGCTTTTACTGTTACTCAGGGGTGAAATTCTAGCAGAAGCTCCTTTGCATAATAAGCCACACCTCCTGATGTAGCCAATCCTCCAAGAGCTTACAGGGCTCTTATTACAGGGCCTCCTACTGTAAGCTCTTGGAGGATTGGCTACATCAGGAGTGTGTGGGCTAATATGCAAAGGAGCTCCTGCTAGAATTTCACCCCTGCTGTTACTGTTCATTCAACACTAATGCCAGCATCAACAATATTAACAGGGCTTTTTTTGTAGCAGGAACTCCTTTGCATATTAGGCCACACACCCCGATGTAGCCAATCCTACAAGAGCTGACAGGGCTCTTAGTACAGGGCCTGCTGTAAGCTCCAGGAGGGTTGGCTACATCAGGGGTGTGTGGCCTAATAGGCAAAGGAGCTCCTGCTACAATAAGAGGACAGATTGAATCCGACCACTCAGTTAAAAGCAGAAATTAGGGTTTGTAGAATCTTTCGGCTCAAGTGCCGTGTTCTACTGGAGAAAGTTTTTCTTCCAGACGTTTCGTTCTCAGCTGCGGAGAACATCCTCAGTGGCGTTGCAGCCGGAGCAGGCGTTCTGACCTGCACTCAATGCACAGCAGCCAAGAAGGTCAGAACGCCTGCTCTGGCTGCAACGCCACTGAGGATGTTCTCCGCAGCTGAGAGAGAAACGTCTGGAAGAAAAACTTTCTCCAGAAGAACACGGCACTTGAGCCCGAAAGATTCTACAAACCCTAATGATGATGCCAGCCATGAAAACCTGAAATCTTTGATAAAAGCAGAAACTTCCACCGGAGGAAGGAGCCTTCCGTCTGGAGGAGGAAGGCTCCGACTGCCGGCAGGAGTTTCTGCGCTTAGGTGAGCGAGAGATTCCAGCCCATT
The DNA here is from genome assembly GCF_032191835.1 of Heteronotia binoei. NCBI lineage: Eukaryota > Metazoa > Chordata > Lepidosauria > Squamata > Gekkonidae > Heteronotia > Heteronotia binoei. Next base: position 264,881,847 of record NC_083223.1, read on the forward strand.
CTTTTCTTGATGTTATCGAGGCTGTGAAAGGATGGGCCCTTCGCTGAGAGGCCGGATCCCAAATGCCCTGTTCCCCAAGTAGATTTTCTGCTTATGCACTAGTGCAGGGGTGGCCAAACTGTGGCCTGGGAGCCACATGTGGCTCTTTCACACATATTGTGTGGCTCTCAAAAGTCCCCAACACCCCAGCTGGTGGCCTGGGAAATGCATTTAAAGTTAAAGTTTCTTTATTTCTACCTCTCCCTCCCGATCTTCCTTCCTTCCTTCTTTCTCCCTCCCTCTCTCTCGCTCTCTCTCCCCCCCCTCTCTCTTACACCTCAAACATCTAAAATTTGTGTCTTATGGTTCTCTAACGTTCATACCTTGTGGCTCTCAAGCATCTTGCATTTATTGTGCATGGCTCTTACGTTAAGCAAGTTTGGCCTCCCCTGCACTAGCGAGTGGGCTGTGCTTTGAAGCGTTCTTGCCTTGTCTTCACTGTGCGAATGTGAAGCTGGACAAAGCTCTTGTGAAACAAGGACATTTGAGTACTGCCTCGTTGCTCTAAGGAATTTTTGCTAACCGCACATCTGGGTGACCCAGATGTGGACTTTTTGTATTTTTAAGATATACTTTGAAGACGCATATGGACTTTTCCCTATGAAATGGGTTTTTGACCCATCGTTTATGTTCCTGGTATATATTGTAAATATTGATTTATTTTGTTTCTGATTTAAATAGCCTTAATAAGAATCGTGCTGCATCTTTCAGTATTTTTGAGTCGCTTTGAGGCTGGTTTGTCACGGAACCTTCGAGTTACATCTTCGCCATCTTATCCGTGTGTTCTTTTTCCGGTAGATTGTTCCCCAAGCTGTGTAGGAGTGTGCGATTTATGAATTGCCTAGACCAGGGGTGTCAAACTCATTTGTTATGAGGGCCAGATCTGATATAAATGAGACCTTGTCGAGTCGTGTCATAAAATGTAATGCCAAGTTGCAGAGATATAAACTTTATAAAGGACACGGACAAACACATTTTTTAAAAAAAGCTTAAACCATTAGCGCTCGTTGGTCTTAAATTGCTTTCTTTGTATCTCTCCCATGGGGTCCAGGGAACTGGGCAAAGGAAGCTCTGGCTCTTTCCTTCCTTCCCTAAGGGACCAGGGCGGAGGAGCCTCAGCCAATAGAAGGAAGAGAGGCTTAGCTCAGTAGCTCTGCTGTGTGATTGAGAGAGCCTGGCAAAGCAAGCTCCCCCCCCCTTCCTCCCCAAGGAAGGAGCCTCAGCCAGTAGAGAAAATAGAGGCTTTGCTCTGTAGTTCCTGTGTGATTGAGCAAGCCTTGCAAAGCAAGCTGTGATGCAGAAGGAAGCAAGAGAGGGGGAGAAGGAAGCAGATGACAGCCGGTTGCTTGATTTGGCCCCCAGGCCAATGTTTGACACCCCTGGCTTAGACCTCCATTCCCCTACGTGCTTACTTAACATCTTTCTCTCCCACCCTGCAACCCGCCCCCCCCCCATCACAGTGGCTGGATCGTGAGTCTCTCGGCGCTGAATGAGAACACCGCTGTGGCTGTCCTCATGATGCTGGTGGCCACACTCTTCACGGCCGTGGCAGTGCTGGGCGTCGTCATGCTGAAGCGGGTAAGCTCGGGAAGGGGGAGGGGTGGTGTTTCTTCCCGCTTCTCCCACCGTCTTTCCCCCATCCTCTCACCAGCTGCCTATTCATCGTTGGGCGTCTTGGCGTCGCCGGCGTCAGGATGAGGCATTGCTGTGGACCTTCCACTAGTCACTCCTCACCCCCTTCACAGCTTCGTTGGAGGGACAGTGGCTCAGTGGTAGAGCATCTGCTTGGTAAGCAGAAGGTCCCAGGTTCAACCCTCGGCATCTCCAACTAAAAAGGGCCCAAGCAAATAGGAGTGAAAAACCTCAGCTTGAGACCCTGGAGAGCCACTGCCAGTCTGAGTAGACAAGACTGACTTTAATGGACCCAGGGTCTGATTCAGTAGAAGGCAGCTTCATAGGCTCATATGTTCGTTGTGAGTATCAAATGAAGGAGAGGAGATCCACATATGCTCAGGCCTGGCGCTAGGGCCTCAGGTGCCCCAGGCTGGCACCTGCCCCGCTCCCCCACCTGCGCCTGCCTCGCAGCCACACCCCTGCCTGCACGGAGGGCAGGCACAGTCAAAGAGGAAGCCGTGCACGAGAACCTAAAACAAAGAAGCACAAAGCTCACGGTTCTAAACACACTGCGAGATTCATAGAGCTGAAGAACAATAGAAAATCAGCCACACTTAACTCGCGACCCAGATTGCAATTCAGTAACACAAACTGAACCAAGAGATACAAACGGAAGCTGACTGGAGACAAAGCGCGGCGCTGGTTCGCGCAGGCTGCATCCTGATCGTTAAAGAGTTGGGGAGGGACGGTGGCTCAGTGGTAGAGCAATCTGCTTGGCAAGCAGAAGGTCGCAGGTTCAATCCCCGGCATCTCCAACTGAAAAGGGTTCAGGCAAATAGGCATGAAAAACCTCAGCTTGAGATCCTGGAGAGCTGCTGCCAGTCTTGAGTAGACAAGACTGACTTTGATGGACTGAGGGTGTGATTCAGTATAAGGCAGCTTCATATGTTCATATGAGTCCAAGCTCCAATATCTCCAGCAGCTGTGTGGATGAAACTTCTTGGACTGCCGAGTCCTAGCGAATAAAGGTAAGTCCCAAAGTGTAGATATGAGAAGCGTAACGGTGGACTGGTAAACGAGACCGTTTCCCAGATGACTGCTTCATCAGGCGCTAATCCATCAGGTGGGGACCCTCGTTCATAGCAATCACAGTTGCTTATCGGGTCAGTCAAAGCGCTGGCGCTTCTGGAAGGGAGGGCAGGCACGGCTGCACTGCATGGAAGGGCAGGGTGGGGCTCCAGGTGAGCAACGCCTGCACAGGTGCTCCAAGAGTGCACTGCGCAGACACAGCTTGCCTGCAGTCCCCGCTCAGCTTTCTTGGACAGACTTGAGAAGGCTGAGTGGGGGTTGCGGGCGAGCCGTTCCAATGCCCCACCTGGTTACTCTCGCCTTCAAGGCGAAGAAGAAGACGACGACATTGGATTTACATTCCATCCTCCACTCAGAGTCTCAGAGCGGCTCACAATCTTCTTTACCTTCCTCCCCCACAACAGACACCCTGTGAGGTAGATGAAGATATTGGATTTATATCCCGCCCTCCACTCCGAAGAGTCTCAGAGCGGCTCACAATCTCCTTTACCTTCCTCCCCCACAACAGATACCCTGTGAGGTAGATGAAGATATTGGATTTATATCCCGCCCTCCACTCCGAAGAGTCTCAGAGCGGCTCACAATCTCCTTTACCTTCCTCCCCCACAACAGACACCCTGTGAGGTAGATGAAGATATTGGATTTATATCCCGCCCTCCACTCCGAAGAGTCTCAGAGTGGCTCACAATCTCCTTTACCTTCCTCCCCCACAGCAGACACTCTGTGAGGTAGATGAAGATATTGGATTTATATCCCGCCCTCCACTCCGAAGAGTCTCAGAGCGGCTCACAATCTCCTTTACCTTCCTCCCCCACAACAGACACCCTGTGAGGTAGATGAAGATATTGGATTTATATCCCGCCCTCCACTCCGAAGAGTCTCAGAGCGGCTCACAATCTCCTTTACCTTCCTCCCCCACAACAGACACCCTGTGAGGTAGATGAAGATATTGGATTTATATCTCGCCCTCCACTCCGAAGAGTCTCAGAGTGGCTCACAATCTCCTTTCCCTTCCTCCCCCACAACAGACACCCTGTGAGGTAGATGAAGATATTGGATTTATATCCCGCCCTCCACTCCGAAGAGTCTCAGAGCGGCTCACAATCTCCTTTCCCTTCCACCCCCACAACAGACACCCTGTGAGGTGGGTGGGGCTGGAGAGGGCTCTCACAGCAGCTGCCCTTTCAAGGACAACCTCTGCCAGAGCTATGGCTGACCCAAGGCCATTCCAGCAGGTGCAAGTGGAGGAGTGGGGAATCAAACCCGGTTCTCCCAGATAAGAGTCTGCGCACTTAACCACTACGCCAAACTGGCTCTCCGGGAGCACCCTGTCAAGTCTGCAGATTCAATAACGAGTCGATGCGGATACAAAGAAGCTAGTTTTTTGATACTGGATGCTTGCGGCCTGAGCCAGGGTTTGAAGAGACTAAAATCATACAGTAAATACATTGCATATAAAGATCACTTCAAAAGCATTCCTACGGGCAGGGAAATTGCACAGGGGACATTCACACATAAATGTTACTAGTACATTCTCATGTTGATTAGGCGTAGCGGCCTTGATGTTTCACTAGGCTCCTACAACTCCCACAGGCCTGGGCTGAGAAGGTTCAGATAAGACTTTTCCCACATCACCATTTCAAAGCAGGGAGAGCTTCTAAAGAAAGGGAGGGGGGAGTAGAAGAGAGGCACTAGCGGCATTTGGTTCTACTTTGGTTTTACCCAACATGCTCTCTGGTTGAGCCAGAGTTTTATTCAGACTTGACACAGCTGGGCAGCGCACGTTTTTCTCTGAGCCCGGCTTCCCTGTAAAAAAATCTACACGGCTAATCAGAAGCCTTGCTGGGCAAAAGCTCCAGCAGGCTCCACCCACTTTCTAAAAGCACTTGGATGGCATCAGAAAACGTGTTGGCAGCTGCCGTGGCGCCCACGGGCACCATGCCGGGGACCCTGGCGCTATGAAAAACTGAACCTTTTTCACAGAAGTGGCAAGGATTTTCCCTTGTGATGTCTGAAAGAAAGCCCTTGAACCAGTTCCAGTGGAGATGTTGCTCCCCCCCGCACCGCCCAACAGTGAATTATTCCCAGGGGTGGAATTCTAGCAGGAGCTCCTTTGCATATTAGGCCACACACCCCTGATGTAGCCAATCCTCCAAGACTTTACAAGGCTCTTTTTTTGTAAGCTATTGGAGGATTGGCTACATCAGGGGGCATGGCCTAATACGCAAAGGAGCTCCTGCTAGAATTCCACCCCTGATTATTCCCCCCAAAAAACTTTTGATACCAAGAATTTCTGTCTCAGGGACTGGCAGATTTCCCCAGGTTGGTCAGCTTTCATTCAATTAGCAGCAACAAGGCAGTTTATTAAATTGCTAGCCAGGTTATGAAATAGCATTAAGGAATACTCATATTAGGGTTAGTTGTTTTTTTGAGTGTGTGAATTGGCAGGTCTTACAGCCTCTGGTCTGCTCCTCAGATCGTGAAATTTGCTGGGTGCGATCTATTGTTTTTTCTTTCCCTGGGGCCAAACCTCCTCACAGGGTTATTACCAGAAGAACGTCAGAAGGGCCCTGCTGGATCAGACCAGTGAGGGTCTATCTGGTCCAGCATCCTGTCTCACACAGTGGCTTCAACCAGTTCCTCTGGAGGGCCTACAACAGGGCAGAGAGGCCGAGGCCTTCCCCTCATAAGAACATCGGAAGAGCCTTGCTGGATCAGACCAGTGAGGGTCCATCCAGTCCAGCATCTTGCCTCACACAGTGGCCTCAACCAGTTCCTCTGGAGGGCCAACAACAGGGCAGAAAGGCCAAGGCCTTCCCCTCATAAGAACATCGGAAGAGCCCTGCTGGATCAGACCAGTGAGGGTCCATCCAGTCCAGCATCTTGTTTCACACAGTGGCCTCACTCTGTTCCTTTGGAGGGCCAACAACAGGGCAGAGAGGCTGAGGCCTTCCCCCAGAAGAACATCAGAAGAGCCCTGCTGGATCAGCCCAGTGAGGGTCCACCTAGTCCAGTATCCTGTCCCACACAGCAGCCAACCAGTTTCTCTGGAGGTCGAGCCAACAGGGCATAGAGTCCAAGGCTTTCCCCTGATGTTGCCTCCAGGCTCTGGGTTTCAGATTCTTATTGCCTCTGAATTGGCAGGTTCCCTTTAGTCACTGTGACGGAACCGGCCCGATTCTGTCTTCAGACCCGGTCCCATCAACTCCCTATTGAGTCGCCAACTCCTGGAGGGAGCTATTTCTCCTCCTGCCACTTGGGCTCGCTGCCACCACCTGCTCAGTCTAGGGGTTCAGATTGAGAGGAACAGGACTCCCAATCCCCCTCTCCAGCTATGAGGCCAGGCCTCAAGGCCCTCTGCCACCCAGTACTTGGGTATCACAGAGGCCACAGCACTTCTTCAGGGAACCCCTGGAGGATTGGCACCTTATCCAACTGCATGCCTTCCCCCTTCTTCGGGGCCCCCTTCTTAAAGCAGCGTGGTCTAAGGCGGTTGGGGATCTATGTGGTACAGAGTTTGACTGCCAGCATTCAAAACAGTAAAAATATTTAATTAAAAGAGAAAACGAAAAGAAAAGAAGAACAAAACAAAACAAAAACAGTTGCATGTAAAAGGTTAGCACAGCACAGCACCCGCACAGCAAACAGCATGACAAAGAAAAGGTGGTTATAAACGCATCCTACTGTCCCTGGTCTAAACTTGCCCTGTCTTGTGGATGACTTACTTGGTCTGACTACCTGGGGGCCTTTTCCTCTTGAATAGGCCTCTTCCACAGGCAGGACCCCCCACACTGGCAACCTCTTCCTTTGAGCGCCAGTTGAGAACTGCCTCTCTTCCTGCCTAACTCACATACCAAGAACAAAAGAACTTCCTGCCGCTCTAGGAGGCTTTCCCCCTAGAGTTGTTGGTTTGGCTCTGGAAGGGAGGGGGGGAATGAAAGGAGGGCTAGGCCCCAAAGCCTGCTTAGCAGTTTCGTGTTCCCTCCCAACTAAGATGGCGTTTCTCCACAGTCACCGTGGCTAGGGGCCACTGAGAGACCTCTCCTCCATGAATCTAAGTAACCCTCTTTAAAACCTGTCTAAGCCTGTGGCCATCACTCCATCCTCTGGCAGCGAATTCCACCGTTTAGTCCCTCTCCGCGTAAAGTAGTATTTCCTTTTGTTCCTCCTGAACCTACTACCCATCGGCTTCATTAGACGCCTTTCAAGTTCTGCTATTTTGGGAGAGGAAGAAAAAGTTCTCTGTGTCGACTTGGTTGTGAAGCTTAGAGGGTGGGGGGAACAGCCTCTGCACGGTTCTTAGCTCCAGTAAGGGTAGGTGAATAAAAACATAGCACCCGAGTCACTCTCTCCCCCATCTTTCTCCCCACAGATCCACTCTCTCTACCGCCGCACCGGGGCCAGCTTCCAGAAGGCACAAGAGGAATTCGCCGCCGGTGTTTTCTCCAACCAGACAGTGCGCACAGCGGCCGCCAACGCAGCCGCCGGAGCGGCCAGCAACGCCTTCCGAGCCCCGTAGAAGCTGGGGGTGAGAAACCAGCCCGCCGGCCTTTCCCGCACCCCGTTCTGAGCGGGGTGACTTCCATGGAAACAAAAACTGAATCGCTCTCTTCGGAGTCCTTCCCTGTGCCGATTAGAACGCTGCCCCCCCCGCCCCGCCAGTTTCAGCATGGGATCTGCACCGCCCCTCTCCTCTACTGCCTGCCCCCCCCCACACCTGGCCCAGCACACAGCAAAAAGTTTCCCGCTTTCTTCCCCGACCGTAGAACCGAAGACCCAGAGGGATAGGGAGAGCTAGGTTGTCTTTCCGCAGATTGCTTACTATTTATTTACAAAGCGTGCGTCCTGCTTCTCTGCCCTTACATGGGCCACCAAAGTGGCTAATGCATTAAAACGTCTGGAACAAATGGAAATATTGCGGATGATTGAGGCCTGTGTGGACTCACCCTCCTCCTTCTCCACCGAGGTCAGGTAAGGAGGAGTGGCTGCGATCTTATCCTCCCCTGCTAGTCCCTTCCCCCAGTTCCCACCCCATATCAGCAGTTCAGCATATAAGCACTAGCCAAGTTCATTTGGCACGTGGGCTTTCAACTCCCACAATCCCCTTTGAGCGACGTCTCTCCCTTCCCAGCGTTCCCTAGCGAGACTTACCGCACCTTGAGTGGTTGCCCGACGGCCTGAAATCCAGCGGGTGGTTCTCGTTTTTAACCACACGGCCTTGCAAAGATCGCACAGCCTTTGGGGCTGTGTTCCCATCATGCAGCTTGTTCCGGGAGCGAGCAGGACAGGGGTCTGCCTCACTTCCTGCCCCAGAGCCGTTTTTTGCGCCGCTTGGTCGAATCTTTGTGCTGCACGTATGAAGGGGTGGGTGGGGTTTGCATTGGCTTTGCAGTCCTGATTCCCCCGTGAATCGTGCTGTCGTCGGGCTTCCTTTGCTGTACCCCTTCCCCTTCGAGCTTCCGTGGCTGGGCGTGTGGTGCTTTGATCCACCACCAGGAGGCAGTATTAGCCTATGGAATCGACCTTAGTTTCAGGCAGCGTCTTATGATCCTTGTATGTAACACTAGACTCACAGACGGGTGTTTCCTTGCCCGTCAGCTCCAGGCCTTCTCTATCATCATGGGAGAGGGGATTCTCTCATCTCTGTGGGACCCCCCTCACTGCCCATTTGCATCTCTCTGCGACGTTCAGTGTAGCTTTCATCCCTAACGGTTTGCCTTATCGTCATGCGCAGAGTCTTCCTTTTCTTTCAAGCGGGCCAGGTTGTTGCTAAGACCCTTGCCCCGTTTCCCCCCCCCCCCATTACTAACAGGGTATTTCCCCTCGTTCCTTCCGGCTGATATTTTGCCTCTGTGCTTTTATTCCGTGATCTTTTTACGCTCGCTTTTAAAAGAACTCTTAAAATGATTTTCTTTTTTTCTTGTCACTAGTTTTTTTGCCATTCGCGTATCTTCTTTTGGAGGTGGGGAGACGGCCGCACAAAAGCGTCCCGGAGCCGGGCTGTTCGGCTTCTGTGTGGACTGTCCCCACCCCACCCCCGGTCGTACCGTAAAGTTGCCGTGGACTCATCATTCTCTTCCACCCCCCTACGTAAGCGCATGGCTCCTGTTTTAAAAGGAGATTTGTGGCAGAGGCCTCTGGGGTCTTCTTATTTGTTCAAAAGGATCAGTCCCCCCCCCCCCCTTGCTCATCTCTGTCTAACGTCTGTGTTTGGTGTTTTGCAGGGCTGGAATTCTAGCAGGAGCTCCTTTGCATAGTAGGAGCCACACACCCCTGATGGAGCCAATCCTCCAAGAGCAAGCCGTGTCAGCTCTCGGAAGATTGGCTGCATCAGGGGGTGTGTGGCCTAATATGCAAAGGAGCTCCTGCTAGAATTCCACCCCTGGTGTTTTGCCCGCAATGCAACCTCACCTGCCTGCCCCTGTCCCAACTTCCTGATTTTGACTTCCTGTCTTTACTCAGTCGTGTGGTTCATTCCACCACCTGTTATGTGCCCCCCTCCACCCCTTCCCAGCTTTGCCTTACCTCTCCCTTAACTGGATCTGTACTTGACTTCCGATCTCTTCCTGACTGACTTGACCCCCGCCCTCGCCGGAACACCGTATGATTCCCCCCCCCCTTCTCGTTTCTTCGTTTTGTATATACATGGGAGGAGGAGTGGCGTATGTTTCATTTTTCTTTTTTGCTGTGCCAAAATGCAAAACTACTTAACGGGATTTTATTTAAGGAATAAACTACATTTTAAATCACCGTTTTACTGGTTTGGTGTGGGGTTTTTTGTTTTTTGTTTTTTTGGAAGGGGGGAGCAGCCATAGAAGATGATATTGGATTTATATCCCGCCCTCCACTCCAAAGAGTCTCAGAGCGGCTCACAATCTCCTTTCCCTTTCTCCCCCACAACAGACACCCTGTGAGGTGGGTGGGGCTGAGAGGACTCTCCCAGCAGCTGCCCTTCCAAGGACAGAGTCTCAGAGCAGCTCACAATTTCCTTTCCCTTCCTCCCTGACAACAGAAACCCTGTGAGGTGGGTGGGGCTGGAGAGGGCTCTCACAGCAGCTGCCCTTTCAAGGACAACCTCTGCCAGGGCTATGGCTGACCCAAGGCCATTCCAGCAGCTGCAAGTGGAGGAGTGGGGAATCGAACCCGGTTCTCCCAGATAAGAGTCCGCACACTTAACCACTACACCAAACTGGCTCTCCAGTTTGAAACAGGAAGTTGTTTGGGGAGGGAGAGGGGAGGAGCTGAGAATTCATTGTGCTTGGAAGGGCTGACATTTTTAGCAGAGAAGGTACTAGATTTAAACCCTGCCCTTCTCTCTGAATCTCAGAGCGGCTCACAATCTCCTTTCCCTTCCTCCCCCACAACAGACGCCCTGTGAGGTGGGTGGGGCTGGAGAGGGCTCTCCCAGCAGCTGCCCTTTCAAGGACAACCTCTGCCAGAGCTGTGGCTGACCCAAGGCCATTCCAGCAGCTGCAAGTGGGGGAATCAAACCCGGTTCTCTCACGCACTACACCAAACTGGCTGCCTATCAGGATACCATCAGTTCAAATGTCGCCTCTGTCAGAATGCCACTTGCAATATGGGCACAGCCTGCCTTTTCAGGTTGTTGGAAGAGGTGCTTATTTTTTTTTAATACATTTTTTTCCAGTCAAAATTTAGTTCCTGGCCGTGACCTGGGTGGACCTTGGCAAGCCCTGTCTCATCAGATCTCAGATCCTGTAGTGAGAAGTCTCCTGACCCTAAAGTGGCAACTGGCATTAGCAGGGCTTTTTTTTTTTGTAGCAGAAACTCCTTTGCACATTAGGCCACATAGCTCTGATGTAGCCAATCCTCCTGGAGCTTACAGAACTCTTATTACAGGACCTACTGTAAGCTCCAGAAGGACTGGCTACATCAGGGGTGCATGGCCTAATATGCAAAGGAATTCCTGCTACAAATACAGCCCTGGTTCTGATATAAGCTTAGCATGCTTGCTGTGTTTCCCAACAATTCATTGACAGGTGGTCTGAGGCAGTGCCTGTCCATCCCAGCTAAGAACAGAAGAGAAACCATGTTGGATCAGGCCAATGGCCCATCCAGTCCAACACTCTGTGTCACACAGTGGCCATAAGAACATAAGAAAAGCCATGTTGGATCAGGCCAATGGCCCATCCGGTCCAACACACTGTGTCACACAGTGGCCATAAGAACATAAGAGAAGCCATGTTGGATCAGGCCAATGGCCCATCCGGTCCAACACTCTGCGTCACACAGTGGCCATAAGAACATAAGAGAAGCCATGTTGGATCAGGCCAATGGCCCATCCAGTCCAACACTCTGTGTCACACAGTGGCCATAAGAACATGAGGGAAGCCATCTTGGATCAGGCCAATGGCCCATCCAGTCCAACACTCTGTATCACGCAGTGGCCAAAAAAACCCAGGCGCCATCAGGAGGTCCATCAGTGGGGCCAGGGCACTAGAAGCCCTCCCACTGTTGCCCATCCCAAGCACCAAGAATACAGAGCATCACTACCCCAGACAGTTCCAATACACTGTGGCTAACAGCCACTGATGGACCTCTGCTCCATATGCTTATCCAATCCCCCCTTGAAGCTGTCTATGCTGGTAGCTGCTATCGCCTCCTGCGGCAGTGAATTCCATGTGTCAATCACCCTTTGGGCGAAGAAGGACTTCCTTTTATCCGTTCTCACCCGACTGCTCAGCAATTTCCTTGAGTGTCCATGAGTGGTTGCAATCCATTGCGATGAGTTGTGATCTGGCTGGCTGCTCTGACATGTGGCATTAGAGCCGGGCAAATAATTGACCAGACCAACGCATTCTTCTGAACGGAGCGGGTTGGCAGAGGACAGATCCTACCTTCCGCCTACATCTGCCGTTTGGAAAGGGAAGGATTTCCTCTGTGACCATTAGAGGATGTTTCCTTTAAAAAAACAACAACCCCTCTATAAGTAACCAGTCCCTTTTGGCGTAATGCGTTTTGTCGAGAGAGGAACGAGCATCCATCGCTTTTAAGCGGGTGCCCTCTGTCCTTTCCTGGCTGCTGAAATCGCAGGAGAGGAGAGGCAGGAAGAGCCAACGCTGGCTCGAAGGAGCTCGATTGTGCTGACCCCTGTAAATTCCGCAGACGCGGCCGTTTTCAGAAATATGTAGAATTTGGCGCCTCGCATAGAAACCTGGAGAAGCTGGACTGGGGCTGCAGGCGTCTTTGGAGTGCAAACACCCCCAAAATGGCTGCCGGAGGAGACGGAGCCAAATAGAATACCTCCCTCACATCTCCTGGGAAGGAGGAAATCCTGGCAGGGAAACAGAACCATCCTCTAATTAAAGGAAAGAAGAAGACTGCAGATTTATACCCTGTTCACTCTGAATCAGAGACTCAGAGCGGCCTACAGTCTCCTATATCTTCTCTCCCCACAACAGACACCCTGTGAGGTGGGTGGGGCTGAGAGGGCTCTCACAGCAGTTGCCCTTTCAAGGACAGAGTCTCAGAGCAGCTCACAATTTCCTTTCCCTTCCTCCCTGACAACAGAAACCCTGTGAGGTGGGTGGGGCTGGAGAGGACTCTCACAGCAGCTGCCCTTTCAAGGACAACCTCTGCCAGGGCTATGGCTGACCCAAGGCCATTCCAGCAGGTCCAAGTGGAGGAGTGGGGAATCAAACCCGGTTCTCCCAGATAAGAGTCTGTGCACTTAACCACTATTCCAAACTGGCTTGCTAGTTCTCCTTATCCTCTAGACTAGGGGTGGCCAAACTTTGGCTCAGGAGCCATGTGTGGCTCTTTCACACCTACTATGAGGCTCTGGAAGCCCTCGCTGCTCTGTTGGCCAGCTTGGAGAAGGCATTTGTCTCTTTAAATCACTTCTCCCAAGCCAAGCCAGCTGGTGGCTTGGAGAATGCATTGAAAGTTAAAGTTGCTTTCTTTCCACCTCTTCCTCCTCCTTCCCCCATCTATTTCCCTCCCTGTCTCCCTCCCTCCCTGTCTGTCTTGCAGCTCTCAAACATCTAACATTTATTCTAAGTGGCTCTTAATGTTAAGTAAGTTTGGCCAGTCCTGCTCCAGACAGTAACAAGCCCTGCCTTACGATGGCCCCACCTGGTTTCTGAAAAGCTCTGGGGACACAGGGGGAGTACAGGTGAGTGCTATGGTGCTGTTGGATGGAGGGTTACCCCCCTCCCCATATGTCACTGAGCTCTGCTTATGTTTTTCAAGTGTTCATCAGCCACAAGGACTAGAATAGGGGTGTCAAACATGTGGCCAGGGGGCCGAATCAGGTCCCCAGAGGGCTCCTATCAGGCCCCCAAGCAACTGGCTGTCATCTACTTCCTTCTCCCTCTCTCTTGCTTCCTTCTGCATAAACAGCTTGTTTTGCAAGGCTTGCTCAATCACACAAGAACTACAAGCAAAACCTCTTATTTTTTCCATTGGCTGAGGTACCTCCCTCGGGGAGAAAGGGAGGGGGAATAGCTTGCTTTGCCAGGCTCTCTCAATCGCACAGCAGAGCTACTAAGCCAAGCCCCTCTTCCTTCTATTGGCTGAGGCTCCTCCCCTTCCTGGTCCCCCAGGGGAAGGAAGGAAAGAGCCAGAGCTTCCTTTGCCCAGTTCCCTGGATCCCACGGGAGAGATACAAAGAAAGCATCTTTAAGACCAGTGAGGTGCTAATGCTTTAAGCATGTTTTCAGGTTGGTTTTTTTAAAATCTTTAATTGTGTTTGTCTGTGTCCTTTATAAAGTTCATATCTCTGCTACTTAATCTTAAATAGGTACACACGTGGTCCGGCCTGACATGGTACCATTTATGTCAGATCCGTCCCTCATAACAAATGAGCTGGACACCCCTGGACTAGAAGCTGGCTTTTTATTACAGCTTTCTAAGAACCCTTCAGGATACACAGTGCCACATCCCTGTGGTCTCAGAATACACGCCAGGCTTCAGGGATGGTAACACCAGGCAGAGAGAGCCGACGTGTGCTTCCCCTCACGTCTGACTGGGCTCAGTAGCTGTTGACAGACCACCGCGATCCCCACGCTCACACACGCCTCGGTTAATAAAAGCGTCATCATCGATGATCCGGTTCGATGCCTTCCTCCCTAAGGAAGGAAACAACAAGCAAGAAGAGTCCTTTACCGTAAGCCGAGGGAGGGGCGGCTGCGCTTGCAGTTGGGAGATACAATTGCACATCTGGTGGAGAAATGTTATGCAACTATCTGCCTGTATCTCAGTCATAAGAGCATAAGAGAAGCCATGTTGGATCGGACCAATCCAGCCCATCCAGTCCAACACTCTGTCACGCAGTGGCCAAAACTCAGGGGCCATCAGGAGCTCCACCAGTGGGGCCTCCCACGGTGCCCCACCCCCCCAAGCACCAAGAAGACAGAGCATCACTGCCCCAGACAGAGGTTCCTTCTAGACCAGAGGTGGCCAAACTGCATCTCGGGAGACACATGTGGCTCTTTGGCAATATTGTGTGTCTCTCAAACCCCCCATTGCCCCCTCAGCTGGCTTGGAGAAGGCATTTCTCTCTTTACATCACTTTGCCAAGCCAGCCGGCAGCTTGGAGAAGCATTTAAAGTTGCTTTTTCCCACTCCTCCCTCCCCTCCCCCTCCATTTGCCTGCCTCCCTCTTCCTTCCTTCCTTCCTTCCTTCCTTCCTTCCTTCCTTCCTTCCTTCCTTCCTTCCTTCCTTCCCTCCTTCCTGCCTTCTTTTCTTCCTTCCCTCCTTCTTTCCTTCCCCCTTCCCTCCTTCTTTCTTTCCCTCCTTTCCTTCCTTCCTTTCCTTCCTTCCTTCCTTCCTTCCTTCCTTCCTTCCTTCCTTCCTTCCTTCCTTCCTTCCTCTCTCTGTCTTGCGGCTCTCAAACATCTGATATTTATTCTGTGTGGCTTGACCACCCTGATCTAGACTCTGTGTGGCTAATAGCCACTGATGGACCTCTGCTCCAGATGTTTAACCCATCCCCTCTTGAAGCTGCCAGATGTTCAAGAGCCACAAGATATGAATGTAAGACGTTTGAAAGCTGCAAGACATGACCAAAGGAAAGAAGAAAGGAAGGAAGGCAGACAGGCAGGCAAATAGGTGGGGGGGACGGAGAGGTGGAAAGAAAGCAACTTTAACTTTGAATGCATTCTTCAAGCTGCCTGCTGACTTGGCTTGGAGAAGTGATTTAAAGAGACCAAGGCCTTCTCCAAGCGAGCCGACGGGGTGGGGTGGGGGCCTTGAGAGCCACACAATATGTGTGAAAGAGCCACATGTGGCTCCCGATCAAAGTTTGGCCACAAGGTGGTGAGAAAGACCCTGGCGAGAGCGCTGCTGCCGGTACTGACTTCAAGAGTTTTTGTTGCATGAACTCCTTTGCATATTAGGCCCCACCCTTCTTGCTGTAGTCAGTCCTCCAAGAGGTTACAGGGCTCTTCTTACAGGGCCTACTCTAAGCTCTCGGAGGGTTGGCTACATCGGGTGTGTGTGTGTGTGTGTGTGTGTGTGTGTGTGTGTGTGGCCTAAGCTCTTGGAGGACTGGCTACACCAGGAGTGTGTGCCCCATACACTCTTAGTTGTGGCTCACTGTTTTCTCAGTGTTCATAGTTCCAATTTTATTGGGATTTAGTACTGGAGCATATTGAACGTAAGGCACTGGCATGTGTGTTTGTGCGTATCCAGAGCAGCAGCAGCCCGGGAAGCGCTGGTTCCAGTCAGAATGGAGTCTGCCGTATCTTCTCCTGGCTCTTTAAGTGCTGGGGTGTGGTCGAAGGGGAAAACGGCTTTTGCCAGACCCGCAGCCTGGGTGCTTCGGATGCTGGGCACCTAAAAAGCCTTCTTGGCACCCACTTTTACCACCTGCCTGCCGATCTCCCCAGAGTGCTGGGGGTGGGGGGGTTGAGAATGTTGGGGGGGGGGGGTGGGACAAATGGGCCGGGGCCCCATTTAGGGTTTCTGCCAGCTCTGGCTGCCTGCACTTAGCCCAGGGTGGGGAAGAGGAAGGAGATGGGCGACTGCCTCTGGCAGAGGAAAAGCTTCCATTAGCTGTGATGGAGAGCCTCCAGGGAGCCTTCTTGATGGCAGCAGAGAGGAGAGAGGGGAGCTAATAGCAGGAACTGGGCAGCCGCCTCCCCTCCCTGCGGCCCAGCTCTTCCTAGAGATCCAGGAGGCTG
This sequence comes from Heteronotia binoei, assembly GCF_032191835.1. Classification (NCBI taxonomy): domain Eukaryota; kingdom Metazoa; phylum Chordata; class Lepidosauria; order Squamata; family Gekkonidae; genus Heteronotia; species Heteronotia binoei. The sequence goes on from NC_083223.1 coordinate 264,897,735, forward strand.
AGCTGGGCTTGTCTCTTCCCGCAGCCTGCTTCCAACAGCAGCTGGGCGGGTGCCTGCGGACGCTGACAGGCCAGGTGTGAAGAGGATGGCCTTCCCTGGATGCCTGTCTCTTAGGGTTGCCAAATCCAATTCAAGAAATAGCTGGGGACTTTGGGGGTTGAGCCAGGAGACTTTGGGCGTGGAGTCAGGAGACTTTGGGGCTGGAGCCAGAAGCAAGGTTGTGACAAGCATAATTGAACTCCAAAGGGAGTTCTGGCCATCACATTTAAAGGGACCGCTCACCTTTTAAATGCCTTCCCTCCAATGGAAATCATGGATAGGGGCACCTTTGGGGGCTTAAAGAATTGGACCCCCTGGACCAATCCTTTTGGAACCTGGAGGGTGTTTTGAGGAGGGACACTGGATGCTGTGCTGCAAATTGGCTGCCTCTACCTCAAATAACAGCCCCTCCAGAGCCCCAGATGCCTGCGGATCAATTCTCCATTATACCCTATGGGAATCGGTCTCCATAGGGAACAATGGAGTGCCCAGCAAACATTCCCCCCCTGCTTTCTGATGACCCTGAAGCAGGGGGGGGGCTCCAAATCAGGAGAAACCTTGCCCCCACCCTCCCCTTTTTGGTTTTCTTTCCCCTCCTGGGGATTGGCAACCTTACTGTGTCAGGCAGCAGTGTTTTGGAGGGGTATGCTGCAACAAGCCATGGAGGTTCTATTTGAACAATTGTGGCTCATAAGAACTGCCTTGCTGAAGAGGCATATAACCAGGGCTTTCCCCCCCCTTCTTTTTAGCAGGACTGCACAGGAACGTAGTTCCGGCTGACGTGGCATCAGGAGGTGTGGCCTAATATGCAAATGAGTCCCTGCTGGGCTTTTTTTTAAAAAATGCCCTGTGTGAAACCATGATGCGGCAGATGAGGTTCAGTGTGGCCAAGTGCAAAGTAATGCACATTGGGGCCAAGAATCCCAGCTACAAATACAAGTTGATGGGGTGTGAACTGGCAGGGACTGACCAAGAGAGAGATCTTGGGGTCGTGGTAGATAATTCACTGAAAATGTCAAGACAGTGTGCGTTTGCAATAAAAAAGGCCAACGCCATGCTGGGAATTATTAGGAAGGGAATTGAAAACAAATCGGCCAGTATCATAATGCCCCTGTATAAATCGACGGTGCGGTCTCATTTGGAGTGCTGTGTGCAGTTCTGGTCGCCGCACCTCAAAAAGGATATTATAGCATTGGAGAAAGTCCAGAGAAGGGCAACTAGAATGATTAAAAGTTTGGAACACTTTTCCTATGAAGAAAGGTTAAAACGCTTGGGGCTCTTTAGCTTGGAGAAATGTTGACTGCGGGGTGACATAATAGAAGTTTACAAGATAATGCATGGGATGGAGAAAGTAGAGAAAGAAGTACTTTTCTCCCTTTCTCACAATACAAGAACTCGTGGGCTTTCGATGAAATTGCTGAGCAGTCAGGTTAAAACAGATAAAAGGAAGGACTTCTTCACCCAAAGGGTGATTAACATGTGGAATTCACTGCCACAGGAGGTGGTGGCGGCTACAAGCATAGACAGTTTCAAGAGGGGATTGGATAAAAATATGGAGCAGAGGTCTATCAGTGGCTGCCACAGTGTGTGTGTGTGTGTGTGTATTGGCCACTGTGTGATACAGTGTTGGACTGGATGGGCCATTGGCCTGATCCAACATGGCTTCTCTTAAGTTCTTATGATGTCAGGAGGTGTGGTCTAATATGCAGATTTCATGCTGGGCTTTTTCTACACCCCTCCCTCATTATGATCCATCATGTCCTTTTGCACTGATTGTCTCTGTGTTCTCCTGGGGCAGGAAGGGAGCAGCTCTCTTCTGCTCTGCAGTCATTGACATTCAAAGGAACACCGCCTCTGAAATGTGGTTGCCAACCTCTGGGGAGGTGGGGCTGGAGATCTCTCAGAATTACAGACTACAGAGCTCAGTGTACATGGAGAAAAAAGCTGATTTGAAGGCGGACATCTATAGCACTTTCCCCTATTGAGGCCCCTGCTCCCCCAAACTTCACTCCCGAACCTCCAGGAATTTCCCAGCCTGAAGCTGACAACCCTACAGTCTGGACATGGAGAAGAAGAAGACAGCAGATTTATACCCTGCCCTTCTCTGAATCAGAGTCTCAGAGTGGCTTGCAATCTCCTATACCTTCTTCCTCCACAACAGACACTCTGTGAGGTGGGTGGGACTGAGAGAGCTCTCCCAAACGCCTCTTCTCAAAACACCCTCCAAATTGCAAAAAGATTGGACCAGGGGGTCCAATTCTATGAGCCCCTAAAAGAAGCTGCCCCTATCCTTCATTATTTCCAATGGAGGGAAGACATTTTAAAGGTGTGCTGTCCCTTTCAATGTGATGACCAGAACTCCGTTTGAAGTTCGATTACGCTTGTCACAACCTTGCTTCTGACTCCACCCCAATGTCTCCTGGCTCCACCCCCAAAGTCCCCAGCTCTTTCTTGAATTGGACCTGGCGACCCTAGCGAAAACGCAGGCGTGGGGATAAGAACTACAGTTCCCAAGCTGCCGCGCGGCAGGGCGTGTCCTCCCTCCCTCCCTCCCCGCAACATCAGGACCAGCCCGAGCATCCTCCGGCGAGGGATGCAGGCGTCTGGCAGGGGGAGGAGGAAGAGGAGGCGGCGGCGCCTGGAAGATCCCTAGCCCGGAGCTGCTGTGCCGCAGCTGGGAACGGCCGACGGCTCCTCCCCGGTAAGGCTGCAGGGCGGCGCGGCTGCTGGTCCCATTGCGGGGGCTGGGAGAGGAGAAGCGGGGAGAAGGGCAGCCGCTCCAGGGAGGCAGCCAGGGGCGGCCGGCTAGTCCCTTCCCTGCTTGGAGCCAGGCGGGACCGGGGCCCTTCGAGCGTCCCCTGGAGGGAAGGAGGGGGGGTGCAAGCCAAGCCAAACTTTCCAGGGAGAGGCAGGCGGGCGGAGCGAGCTGCACTTGCGCCCCAGGCTGGCTTGGAAGTGCTTTAGCGCGGTCCCCTCTCCAGGGTCTCAGGCTGAGGTTTTTTACGCCTGCTTGCCTGGACCCTTTCTGAGTTGGAGATGCCGGGGATCGAACCTGGGACCTTCTGCTTACCAAGCAGATGCTCTACCCCTGAGCCACCCTCCCTCCCCGTCGCCTTTGCCTTCTTTGAACTGCGCCCTCGGGGTTCTTCTGTCTCTTCCAGGGGCTTCGGCCTTCCAGCCTCCGGCTCCTTCCAAGCGCCTGCTCTTCTGGATCGACCTGTCCGGAAACCTTTCCTCTTGCGGGAAGGGCCGGCGGGAGCCCTCAACTTGGCCTGGGCACCATCAGAACTCCAGACTGCTGCCTGTCTGCCCAGTTGCTGCAGAGCTGGGCTCCGCTGCCAGTGGTTTGCTTAGAGACCTCGCTGTGGGGGCTGGGATCAGATTCAGCACAGGTCCGCCCTCTCCCTGTTTGCCGGGCCAGTCCCAGAGGAGTCCACCGCAACAAGGGAGGGAGCAGGAAGGGTCAACTGGTGCCAGGAGGGGTGCACGCAGCCGACTGGGAATCCGCTAGTCCGGGAATCGCTTGATATTTTTACGCCTGGGCCGCTCGCTGAAGCTGCTGTGGTTTGTTCCTCCCCACCCCCCCTTTGCGTACATGGAAATGTTCCGCGAGCCAACTCCATCTGGGACCGCACATGCTGCTGTGGTGCTGCTGCCAGCATCTTCGAGGGTGGTGGTGCTGAGCCCAGCGGTGGAGAAGGACCGGGAATCTGCGTCCCGCTTGCCTATTCCTCGCTTCAGCGCCTCTTGGTGGTCCAGGGCCTAAGCTCAGAGCCTATGTCTTCAACACAATTTCATGCTGATCTCGAAACCTGGCCGCTTCGTCTGGCGCCTGGATGCACCAAGGGTGGATTTGTGTCCTTTCCTGTCAACCTGTGGGTGGCCTTTTTATTATTTTTTCCCCCAGTTGGTGATTCTGTGCCTGGAACCGGAGGGAGTTGCATCACAAGGGGGTGCAGTCTCCTAGGGTTGCCAGCCTCCAGGTGGTAGCTGGAGATCTCCCACTATTGTAACTGATCCTCAGGCGGCAGACCAGGTCCCCTGGAGAAAATGGCTGCTTTGGAAGGTGCATTCTATGGCATTGCACCCTCCTGAAGCCCCTCCTCTCCCCCAAATTGTGCCTCCTCAGACTCCACCCCTCAAATCTCCAACCTGGAGCCCCATCTTCACATTTTACTCTGGGAGAGTTCTGCTGGGTTCCCTGCAACCACCCTTTGGGGGTATTGAGAGGGCACCCTTGGGTGCTTTCTCTGCTTTTGGATTTTGTGGCCCGGAAGGTCCCCATCTTGACACTAAGGGTTGGTGGTTTCCGTCCTGGAGAACAGGTCTCAGAAGGGACAGGGGCCTGTCTGCTTTTGGGAAAAGTCACTCACCAAGCTGCTTTTGTCTTCTTTTGCGGGCAATTTCCCGAAGGTGCTGAGGTTGAAACCCTCCCTGGGAAGACTCTCCCTTTTTCACCTGGAATGCTCCCAATTCCAGCCATGTGCAGGCTGGCTGTGGCTACTCAAGAAGGAAAGATTCTGCACATGTTCAGAGGCCCCCTTTCCTCATGATCACGTCTTCCGGGACGAAGCTGTGGACGGTCTGGTGAAAAAGCCTCGTTCTCATAATGTAGCGCTCGCACATGGATGGGCCTGCTGAACCTAGACCTTTTTTTTTGGTTGTTTTAACCAAAAAGGAGGAGGAAACCAATCAAGCCTTTGCTTATTGGGCTTGCCGTGAGCCTCGCAAGAGCTGATCTGTGCTTTTGAAGCAGGGCCTGCAAACTCAGCTGAATCCCCCTTTCCCCCTCGGAACAAAACCCAGTCTGCTGGCTCTTCTCAGGGTCCCCCTTGCCTCCTGTCCAGGGGCAACGTCATGCCCTCGCGCAGCGATTCCAGCTACTCCCTGACCGCCCGCACCTCGCACAGCTTCACTCACCTGCGCGTCCAGCGCGTCTGGCTCCAGGTCATCCTCCTCTTGGGCTTCATCCAGATGATCCTGGGCATCCTGATCGTCACGTTCAGCCTCCTCGTGAACACCATCATGCCAAGGCAGAGCATCCGCAACTCTTGTCCCATCTGGGCTGGGGTTCCGGTAAGTCCACCGGAAGGGGGTGCGGGTGAGGGAGTTTGTGGAGGAGTAAAGGTTAGAGCGGGGGTCCCTAACCTTTTTGAGCCTGTGGACGTGTTTGGGATCCTGACAGGGCATCGTAGACACAGCAACAAAATGGCTGCCGCAGGAGGAGGAGCCGGCCACAAAATGATGGCCTCCTGCTGAACGGCAGTAACGCAGAGTAGGCCCTTGTGCTGCGGTGACAGTTGCTGCCACAGTAACGTTTTTTTTAAAATCTGCACAGCCAATCAAATCTCCAGTGGCCAATCAGAAGCCTACTTGACCCCACCCACTTCCTAAAAACACTTGGCGGGCACCAGAAAAGATGTTGGTGGGGACCATGGCACCCATGAGAACCACACTGGAGACTAGGTTGCAGTCCCCAGGTGGGGGCAGGAGACCCCCCGGTTTGGAGGCCCTCCCCCCACTTCAGGGTCATCAGAAAGCGGGGGGGGGGGATGTTTACTGGGCACTCCATTATTCCCTATGGAGACCGATTCGCATAGGGTATAATGGAGAATTGATCCACAGGTATCTGGGGAGGCTGTTTCTTGAGATAGAGGCACCAAATTTGCAGCATAGCATCCAGTACCTCTCCCCAAAATACCCCCCCAACTTCCAAAAGGTTTGGACCAGGGGGTCCAATTCTATGAGCCCCAAAAGAAGCTGCCCCTATCCTTCATTATTTCCAATGGAAGGAAGGCATTTAAAAAAGGTGTGCGGTCCCTTTAAATGTGATGGCCAGAACTCCCTTTGGAGTTCAGTCATGCTTGTCACACCCTTGCTCCTGGCTCCACCCCCAAAGTCCCCAGATATTTCTTGAATTAGACTTGGCAACCCTACTGGAGACCTCTGAGTTAGATTATTGGACTAAGTCCTGCGAGATCTGGGTTCAGATTCTCCACTTGGCCCTAAAGGGGCCTTGGCCAGTAAGTATGTTTTGCCTACCTCTTAGGACTGTAGGGAGGCTAAAATGGAGGACAAGAGATTGTGTAGCCCGCCCTGAAGCAGATGGACAGACACTGTTCTGTCTTATTCTCTCTTGTGTGTTTTTATCCCTTCCCCTTCCTTCAAGGAAGCTGGGGGAATCACGTGTGTATTTCTCCTCTCTTCACAACCACCCTGTGAGGTAGGCTGAGGGATGGTAACTGGCCCAAGGTTATCCACTGAGCTTCTTCAAGAAGCTTTAGTGAGGATTCGAACCTGGCTTTCCCAGAGCTGCGTTGGATGTGCTCACGACCAAATCCTACAGGCTCTGTGCATTTATTACCAAATCTTTTCTGTTGCTTATTCCTGAAAATAGCCACAGTGGTTTTACAGGCAATTAAAATCAAAGTCAATGTTTCAAATTGAAACTGATATATAAATATAGCAAATTTCATCTAGGTAGTATGTAGGGTTGCCAATCCCCAGGTGGGGGCAGGGGATCCCCCGGTTTGGAGGCCCTCCCCCCGCTTCAGGGTCATCAGAAAGCGGGGGGAGGGGAGAGAAACGTCTGCTGGGAACTCTATTATTCCCTATGGAGACTTATTCCCATAGGAAATAATGGAGAATTGATCCGCGGGTATCTGGAGCTCTGGGGGGGCGGGCTGTTGCTTGAGGTAGAGGCACCAAATTTTCAGGATAGCATCCAGTGCCTCTTCCCAAAATACCCCCCAAGTTTCAAAACGATTGGACCAGGGGGTCCAATCCTATGAGCCCTAAAAGAAGGTGCCCCTATCCTTCATTATTTCCTATGGAAGGAAGGCATTTTAAAGGTGTGCGGTCCCTTGAAACATGATGGCCAGAACTCCCTTAAGCTTGTCACACCCTTGCTCCTGGCTCCACCCCCAAAGTCTCCTGGCTCCACCCCTAAAGTCTCCTGGCTCCACCCCAAATATTTCTTGAATTGGACTTGGCAACCCTAGTAGTATGTGTGTGTGTGTATACACACCTGTGGGAGAGAAAAGGGGCAGGAGCCTGTGTGTGTGGGGAAGACTGGGGGGTGCTTTGCCCATGTGGACACAGGGGGCACCTTTCCTGGGGCGGCAGGCACATCCCCTGCACCATTTTTTGAGTGGAGGTGCCATTTTTTAGTTTTGCTCCCATTAAAAAATAGGTAGGTCTGGTCCTGCTAGTAGCAGCTGTATAGCTGAGAATGGAGCCTCCATGTTCAAAGGAAGTATATCTCCAGGCCAGCCGTTGTAGATAAAGGAGAGCTGTTGGCTTTGTGCCCTGCTTGTGAGTCTTCCCTGAAGCATCTAGCGGCTTAGAAATAAGATGTCGGACTCGACGAACCTTGGCTTGATCCAGCAAGGTTGTGCTTGCATTCTAATGGCGAAAGGCTTTTTGTGGCCTTCTGTAGTTTGCATTTACTTTCCGGCACATTTAAAAGCATGTATTCTCTTGGCCAAAGGTGTAGCAGGAAAGCAGAACTCATTTGGCATGCTTACGCGCAACCGCTTAAAGGTACTCCATCGGCTGCAAAGCACTGTGAAAAAGTTAATGCCTTAGAGTTCATAAGCATGCATGCGCATTAGAGTGGACATGTCTTTTCGATATCCTACTTCTGGTGCCTGAAGCTGGCTTATACTGAATCAGACCGTTGGTCCATCAAAGTCAGTAGTACTGTCTACCCCAGTGGTCCCCAACCTTTACGACACCAGGGACCGTTTTTTTTGGGGTGGTGGTGGTGGTTTTGGGATGATACAATTGTGCGCTTCATTTCTATTAGTTTGGTATGGTGGTTAAGTGTGCAGACTCTTATTGGGGAGAACCGGGTTTGATTCCCCACTCCTCCACTTGCAGCTGCTGGAAATGGCCTTGGGTCAGCCATAGCTCTTGCAGAGCTATCCTTGAAAGGGCAGCTTCTGGGGAGAGCTATCTCAGCCCCACCCACCTCACAGGGTGTCTGTTGTGTGGGGGGCGGGGAAGGTAAAGAAGATTGTGAGCCGCTCTGAGACTCTGAAATTCAGAATGGAGGGCAAGATATAAATCCAATGTCGTCGTTGTCTTCTTCCATTGTAATATTTAATAGAATTATACAACTCACGGCCCGGTTGCTAACAGGCCATGGACTGATACCAGGCCACGGCCCCGGGGGTTGGGGACCCCTGGTCTCCTCAGACTGGCAGCAGCTCTCCAGGGTCTCAGGTTAGGGGTCCTTCCGATCACCTCCTGCCTGGTCCTTTTAACTGGCGATGCCAGGGATTGAACCTGGGACTTTCTGCGTGCCAAGCAGAGGCTCTACCACTGAGCCACAGCCCCTTCCCTCTAAAAAATAATGTATCTATATAAACACGCGCGCACAGGTATATATGAAGTTGCCTTATGTTGAATCATCTGTCCATCACAGTCAGTGTTGTCTTATTCAGACTGGCAGCGGCTCTCTCACATCACCTGCTGGGGATGCTGAGGACTGAACCTGGGACCTTCTGCATGCAAAGCAGAGGCTCTGCCACTGAGCCAAGGCCCCTACTCTGCCTGGCAGTGGCTCTCCAGGGTCTCAAGCAGAGGTCTTTCCCATCACCTCCTGCCTGGTCCCTTTAACTGGAGATACCGGGGATTGAACCTGGGACCTTCGGCATGCTTGGCAGAGGCTCTACCACTGAGCCACAGACCCTACTCAGACTGGCAGCAGCTTGCCAGGGTCTCAGGCAGAGGTCTATCGCATCAGATCTCTTTTTAACCGGAGATGCCGGGGATTGAACCTTAGTCTGGGACCTTGCGCATGCCAAAGAGATGCTCTGTCACTGAGCCACCATCCGTCCTCCCCACCAGCAACAGTCAGTTAGATGGCAATGAAGAGCCCCCCCCCCCTGGAAGAGCATGAATGTTTCTTCTGCTCTGTCACTTGTGCTTGGCATCTGGAATTCAGAGGACAGACCACCTCCAGACATTGAATGTTCCATTTTAGTGATTGTTGTGGCTCACAGCCACTGAGAGACCTCCTCCTTCTCCTCCATGAATTAATTCTTTATGTAAATGAATGCCGAAACTTCCAGCAGCGACTTCTGCCATGTTCTTTTAAGGGTTTTGCTTTTCAAAACTTGTATCGTTCCAATTTTAGTATATGTGCTGCCGAAGCGAGCAGGGGGTTTTGCTTTTCAAAACTCGAAGCGCTTTGCATAAATAATATAAGCACAATTTCGGGTCACATTAAAATAAGAACAATCGCTTTTGACAGCACCCTTCAGTATTTCACAGGTGAACAGAGAGCCAGTTTGGTGTAGCGGTTAAGTGCGCGGGCTCTTATGTGGGAGAACCGGGTTTGATTCCCCACTCCTCCACTCGCAGCTGCTGGAATGGCCTTGGGTCAGCCAGAGCTCTGGCAGAGCTATCCTTGAAAAGGCAGCTGCTGTCTGAGCTCTCTCATCCTCACCCGCTTCACAGGGTGTTTGTTGTGGGGGAAGAAGATAAAGGAGATTGTGAACCGCACTGAGACTTTGAGATTCGGAGTGGAGGGCAGGCTATAAATCCAATATCATTATCATAATCATCAGCATAAGATCCACGGCTCTTATTTTCATCCCAAACTGCCCCAATGCCATTGTGGTCGTGCCTCCTTGCTGTGTGCTGGATTAATTTATTCTCCGATAGGCAGTCCTCGTTTTGCAGTGAATTCCACAAGTTCATTTATCTTTGAGTGAGGAAGCACTCCCTTTGATCTCTCAGCAATCTCATGGAGAGCCCCTGAGTCCTTGTATTGGGAGAAAGGAAGGAAATTATTTCTTTCTCTGGCTTCTCTATCCCACTCCCTGGGTGTTGGTGGGCGCCATTTATTTATTTATTTATGTTAATTTCTAATCTGCCCTATCCCATGAGCAGGCTCAGGGCGGATCACAACAGATTTAAATAATGACAATAGGCAATACAATTAGAAGTAAATGAACAATTAAAACAAGGAAATTACTCCATTTCAGGTGGAAGACAACTAACCTCAGATGGCTCCCGACATCTTATGGTTGTTAGGTCCGACTCAAGAAATATCTGGGGACTTTGGGGGCAGAGCCAGGAGACTTTGGGGGTGGAGCCAGGAGCAAGGGTGTGACAAGCACGATTGAACTCTGGCCATCACATTTAAAGGGACCACACTTCCTTTTAAATGCCTTCCCCCCATTTGAAAGAATGTAGGATTGGGGCACCTTCTTTTTGGGGCTCATAGAATTGGACCCCCTGGTCCAATCCTTTTGAAACTTCGGTGGTCCTTTGAGGAGAGGCACCAGATGCTATGCTGCAAATTTGGTGCTTCTACCTCAAAAAACAGCCTTCCTTGAGCCCCAGAAACCCATGGATCAAATTTCCATTGTACCCTATTGGAATCGATCTCCATAGGGAATAATGGAGTGCCCAGCAGACATCCCCCCCCCTCCGCTTTCTGATGACCCTGAAGCAGCGGGGAGGGCCTCCAAACCAGAGATCCCTTGCCCCCACCTGGGGATTGGCAACCCTATGAAGCTCCTGTCTTTTCCCCCCCCTAACCTGAGGGAGGGGGGGTTAAGGGGAGGGAGGGATATAAATCAGATCAAATCAAAATAAATAATCTGTGCTGTGGGGATTCTAAATCCAGATGACATTTTATTTTTCTTGTCACATTCCTTCTCACATTTTAATCTCCTTCGAGGACCTTGAGGCAGCAACCCTGGGTGGTGGGTGTGGCGGAGAGAGAGCAGTTGGCCCAACTTGCTCTCAAAAGCTTCCTGGCTGATAGTTTTTCCACTCCTCAACGCAAAGAGCTTATTGCTTACTTGATACTGGCAGGTAAAATTTTAGTAGCTCAGAAGTGGAAAAAACCTAATCTTCCTACTATGGATGAATGGTTTGCGAAAGTCAGGGAGCTGATTGTGCAAGATAAATTGTCCACACAGCTTTTAATCATGGAAACACTGAACTATAAGAATAACTTTATTGAAAAATGGTTTCCATATCTTGAATATGTGAACTCAATTGCCTCTGTAGAAGAAATATTGCCTCCTGAATTGTTGAACTTTATTGTTCTGTAATTGATTGATCTATGCTTCTTTTTTGTAAAACCAAACTTTGATGTAACTTTTGTATAAGCGTTATTTAAGTTCGTGTTTGTAACATTTTTTTTTTAACAATAAAATTGAAATTAAAAAAAAAAAAGCTTCCTGGCTGAGTGGCGATTTGAATTGAGGTCTCCTGTTCCTCAGGAGTCTCTAACTTTTTTTCTTGTGCCTTCCATCTAGCTGGCGTTCTCTGGCCTGGTTGGCATCGTGTCCTGGCGCCGCCCTTTCACCCCGGTGGTAAGCACCATGTTTCGTTTGCAAAGCGGGAGTACAAGACTTGCCAGTTCTAGAGTTGCTTTTGTTGATCGTTTCTGCTTTTTCAAAGCGGCTTCATTGATAACAGATCTGACATTCAGACTGAGGGCCATCGCTCAAAAAAAAAATCTTATTCTGTTTCAATGACAGATCAACCAAGATTTTTTTAAAAAATCAAGCGATGAACATGTTTTGAATACCAGCCGCTGGGAGCCAGTCACAGGAAGACTGTGATTTATTTGTCTTAATGTAAGAGCCACACAGAATAAACATCAGACATGAATGTCAGGTGCTTGAGAGCCACAAGGGAGGGAGGAAGAGGTGGAAATAAAGCAACTTTAACTGCATTTTCTAAGCTACGGGCTGACTTGGCTTGATTTAAAGAGGCCTTCTCCAAGCCAGCCGATGGGGTGGTGGGGGGTTTGAGAGCCAGACAATATGTGTAAAAGAGCCACATGTGGCTCTCGAGCTGCAATTTGGCCACCTCTGTTATATAGAGTTGCCAACTTCAGGTTGGGAAATTCCCAGAGGTTTTGGGGGTAGAGTCTGGAGAAGGTGGGGTTTGGGGAGAGGAGGGGCCTCTGAGGGGTATAATGCCGCAGACTCCATCATCCAATTAGCCGTATTTTCCAGGGGATCTGATCTCTGCGGTTTGGAAATCCGTTGGAAGTCTGGGAGATCTCCGGCCTCCGTCTGGAGGTTGGCGACTCTAGGCAAGGAAAGAAAGATAAAAAGGGGGTGGGACAAGAAACTTCCAACCAAAGGGTACTTCAGAGTTCCATTTTAGGTTCTCTGACCACAGTGGATCCAGATAGCAAGCTGGGGGTCTCAGAGATCAGAAAAAGTGATTATTGAGGGTCCTCTCAACAGCTCCCCCTTCCCCATTTTTCTGGTTTTGTGGTACAGCCCAAATTGGCTGCTGGTCTGCTGTCCAGACATGTTTTGACCCACATCTCCCTGCCTTCCTAGGGTTGCCAGATCCCCTTGCTCGTCTGGCAGGGGGATTTGGGGGGCATTCTGGGGGTGGGCAGAGACACTGTGCGATGCCCTTGATGCAATGACATCACCTGGAAGCAATACTCCCTCTAAATCATGGAGTCTTGTGAGGAAAACAATCTACTCTGTGAGCCACCGGCATTAAAGTTGTGAGCTACTGCAGAAATTAGTTTGCTCTGGGGCCATCCTTCCTGAGCTAAGACAAAAATGTGTGAGCCGGAGACCAAAACCCCCCTGTAAACTAGCTCACACTAACTCAGCTTAGAGGGAACACTGCCTGGAAGTGATGTCATTGCGTTAGGGATATCCTGTTTTGGGACATACTTCATGGTTAAACTGGGCTTAAAGCATAGAGTACCCCAAAATCAGAGCATCCCCCTTGTGACTTCCCCAATCCAATGATTTATTTATTTTATTATATTTATATCCCGCCCTCCCCTATCGGGCTCAGGGTGGCTAACAACAGTTAAAAATACATAATGTTGTAGAGAGAGCCAGTTTGGTGTAGTGGTTAAGTGTGCGGACTCTTATCTGGGAGAATCGGGTTTGATTCCCCACTCCTTCACTTGCACCTGCTGGAATGGCCTTTGGTTAGCCATAGCTCTGGCAGAGCTGTCCTTGAAAGGGCAGCTCCTGTGAGAGCTCTCTCAGCCCCACCCACCTCACAGGGTGTCTGTTGTGGGGGAAGAAGACATAGGTGATTGTAAGCCGCTCTGAGTCTCTGATTCAGGGAGAAGGGTGGGGTATAAACCTGCAATTCTTCTTCTTCTTAAAATAGAATACAGTAAAATAGTTAAAAATCATTGTGCGCATACAATATATTTACAGTTCCACTCCTAAAATCTAAGATGGCGTCAGTATTATTAGTTCATAATTAGCGCTGCATACAGTAATGTCAAATATTGTTTGGCGCTCTGTATTTATACTGGGATGGGTTTCGATATTCACGCTGTGGTATAGCGGTCGCTTCCCCGTTTGTTATTAAAAGCTAGGTTAAACAATTCTGTTTTACGGGCCCTGCAAGTCCTGCAAGGCCCTGATATTTTCAGGGAGAGTGTTCCACAGGGCAGGGGCTGCTACCGAAAAGGCTCTAGCTGTGGTGGTAGCCAGCTGAGCGTCTTTGGCCCGGAGGATCACAAGAAGATTTTGGAAACTTGATTTTATTGCTCTCTGGGGCTGATACGGGGATAGGTGGTCCTGGAGGTAAGCAGGTCCCTGGCCATATAGGGCTTTCAAGATAACTTCCTGGGTGACTTCAATGCATCAGGGATGTCGTGCAGCAACATCGCTGCTTAGGAGAGGGGTTTCCTCAGCGGGCCAGCTGGTCTGCAGTGGAGAGGAGCCCCTGAAACTGGGGAGTCCCCCACTGGGAACTAGGGACTGGCAACTAGGGCTGCCAAGCCCCTGGTCCAGGTGGGGGTTCTCCCACCCGGGAGGTTCTCAACCTGCTGGCCCAACCTGCTATCAGCCGGAAGTGACGTCATCACGCCAGCGACGTTGCGCACCAGCCCCTCTAGGTGTTCCCGGGAAAACTCTATGGTTTTCCTGGACGCTCTAGCCATTTGGGAGGGAAAACTCTATGGTACAATAGGTACCATAGAGTTTTCCCCTCCCAAATGGCTAGAGTGTCTGGGGAAAACCATAGAGTTTCCACAGAAATGCCTAGAGCAGCTGCGCGAGGCATCGCCAATGCAACGACGTCACTTCCAGGTGACATCATTGTGTCACGCACATGCTTTGCTCACGCACAAAAGTCCCCCACCAGAGGAGGCAGGGGACTTGCCAACTCTACTGGCAATCCTACCTCTTCCTTATCTTCCCCAGATGGATTTATTGGCTTCCTCTCTTCCCAGATCACCTTCTTCACGCTTCTGTCAGTGCTGGGCATCATGCTGAGCCTGGCAGGCTCTGTCCTCTCCTGTCAACATGCCCAGCTGGTCAGATCCCTGGATACCTCCTGTCACCTGGTAAGATGAAAAACTGGGTTTCTGGGCACAGGGTTGCCAGGTCCAGGCTGGGAAATTCCTGGAGATTTGGTGGTAGAGGTGAAATTCGGGGAGGGAGGGACTTTAGCAGGGTCTAATGCCATAGAATTCCCCCTCCAAAAGCAGCCATTTTCTCCAGGGGAACTGATCTCTGTTTAGGGTTGCCAGGTCTGATTCAAGAAATGTCTGGGGGACTTTGGGGGTGGAGCCAGGAGATATTGGGGTTGAAGCCAGGAGCCAGGTTTTGACAAACACAATTGAACTCTGAAGGGAGTTGTGGCCATCACATTTAAAGGGACCACGCTCCTTTTAAATGCCTTCCCTCCATTTAGAAATAATGGATAGGGGCACCTTCTTTAGGGGCTCATAGAATTAGACCCCCTAGTCCAATCTTTTTGAAACATGGAGGGTGTTTTGAGGAGAGCCACTGGATGCTATGCTGAAAATTTGGTGCCTCTACCTCAAAAAACAGCCCCCCCCCCCAGAGCCCCAGTTACCTGTGGTCAATTTTCCATTATACCCTATGGGAATCGGTCTCTATAGGGGATAATGGAGTGCCCAGCAGACATTTCTTCCTCCCCCCCCAGTCTCTTTCTGATGACCCTGAAGCGGGGGGAGGGCCTCCAAACTGCGGGATCCCATGCCCCCACCTAGGGTTTGTGCAACCCACAAAGAGCGACGCGGATAATAGAGCAGGGAAAACAGGTTCGAAAAACCTCTGCGAAGACCAGCCTTCAATCATATACAAAATTTACTGCAAACTTATAATATCACAATTTATTACATCGATAAGCAACAATTTTGTATAAAATAGAGTATAAGGAACGCTCATGACCCCACCCAAAGTCACAAAGAAGTTCTCTGGAGAGACCAAGTACAGTATTTTTTGCACCATAAGACTCACTTTTTCCCCCCCAAAAAGTGGAGGGAAAAGTGTGTGCGTCTTAAGGAGCGAATACTGCAAAAAATTCACACAAATGCCTCTAAATTCACACAAACGGCTCTAAAAACTAGGTGCGTCTTATGGAGCGAAAAATACGGTATTTCTTGAAAGCTCGTAGAAGCTAATGCGAAACGTGGGATAAAGTACGACCGCGTCACGTATCGCTCTATGGGCCTGGCTGTACAGAAGAACGTCAGAGCATCGGTCTCTGTGGAGAACTCCTTTGTTGGAATTGCGACCTACACCCATCTGATGAGGAATTTTGGACATTGATTTGTTTTCTGAGTGACTTTGAGTGGGGTCGTTAGTGTTCCTTATACTCTATTTGATACAAAATTGCTATTTATCAATGTGACAAACTGTGATATTATAAGTTTGTAGTGAATTTTGTGTATGATTGGAGGCTGGTCTCCGCGGAGGCTTTTCTAACCTGTTTTCCCTTCCCCACCTGGGGATTGGCAACCCTATCTCTCTTGTCTAAAGAGAACTCCAGGCCTCATCTGGAGGTTGGCAACCCTGTAATCTGGGCAGGCCGTGCATGAGCTGTTAAGCCCGGAATCCCAGGTGAGGCTCTTATAGAAGAACAGCCATGTTTTTTCCCTCACAGAGATGCCAGGCCTGTGCCTGCTGTAGGGAAGTGCTTTGGGGGCAGGGCAGGAGACAGAGAGGACATCTTCTGAGCAGTGTTCCCTCTCAGCTGAGTGAGTGTGAGCTCGCTCACAGCTTTTTAGCCTCCGGCTCACACATTTTTGCCTTAGCTCAAGGAAAGTGGCCCCAGAGCAAGCTAAACAATGCAGGAGCTCACTACTTTAATGCCAGCAGCTCCCAAAGTAGAATTTTTGCTCATAAGACTCCACAAGCGTAGACGAAATATTGCTTCTGACTTGCGTGAAAACCTGGACGTGACACCAGCGTGTCGGGTAATGCGATGGGAGTTCCTGAAGACTGGGGTTTGAGGGGGCTCCCTGAGTGTTGCCTGGTATGCTGACGTCACATCCAAGTTTTCTTCTGAAAGTGACATCATTTCCACTTGGGATATTTCTCCTGCTGGTCTGGAAACAAGGAAGGGAGGGGGCCCCGACCAGTGGGACCCCTTCCAGCAGCCTCCCAGGTCCCATGGTGGTTCCCAAATAGGTACTTTCCCGTGACCATCCACTACAAAACCCATGACACAGTGCAACTGGGAAGTAACGATGCATGCACAAAACCATCAGGGACCTGGCATAATTTGGCACCCGACTGCTTGAGAAGTCTAGCGGCTGCAACTTTCTGTGTTCCTTCCACAGTCCCAAAAGGATGTGTGCGAGTGCTGCATGACACGGGCTAGCTCTTCCGCGATTCCTCGCAGTTCCTGCATGCATGAGGTCGTCCGCATATACGCAAATCCAGACTGTCCCAAAGCCCGCCAGGCTCTCAAGGTGAGTGTCCGGCAGAAAGGTAAAGCAGCCAAGCGCTCGGGGTGTGGATTTTGGTATTGTATCGGTGGCAGGGTGTTACCTGCAATGTTCGCTCTAAGCTGCAAAGTCTTGTGAGCAAAAAAAATTCCACTTTGTGAGCTACTGGCATTGAAATTGTGAGCTGTTGCATAAATTAGCGTGCTCTGGGGTCATCCTTCCTGAGCGAAGACAAAAATGTGTAAGCTGGAGGCTAAAAATCTGTGAGCTAGCTCACGCTAACTCAGAGGGAACACTGGTTACCGGCGTCTTCATTTCCTCCCAGCGTTGTTATTCTCATTGTGTCTTTCCATCCTATTGATTTTGAGTTTCTTTTTAAAAGATAACACCTTGAATTAGTCTGTGGTCCTTGGATTGGGCCTGTTCCGTTTGTCTGTGTGTCTTGATCCAGCTGTTGTTTTTAAGGTTTCTCAGCTGGCTTTTTCTTTCTTAGTGGCGTTAAAACTGATCCCCCTACTACGGGGTGGCCAATGGTAGCTCTCCAGATTTTTTTGCCTACAACTCCCATCAGTCCCAGCCAGCGTAGCCAATGGCTGATGCTGATGCTGATGGGAGTTGTAGGCAAAAAACATCTGGAGAGCTACCGTTGGCCACCCCTGCCCTACTAAGTAGAATAGATACCCAGACAGACATGATAGGAAAATATGGGCTGGCAGATTTTAGTAGAATGGAATAGTTTTTGCAGTTAATTCTCTGTCAGGTGATGTTAGTGATCCAGCCATTACAGGGGTAGGTTTCCCCTGTGGAATAATAAGCATCAAATTAAACAAAGGCTTTGCAATTGTTTTGATTGTGGCAAAATTCGTTTGTTGCCACAAAACTGCCATGAAAATCAGTTTTTAGTACAGGGGTGGCAGTTAGCCACAGGGTATTGTTGGAACTCTCTGGGGCAAGTGATGCTCTGTATTCTTGGTGCTTGGGGGGGCATAGTGGGAGGGCTTCTAGTGTCCGGGCCCCACTGATGGACCTCCTGTTGGAACCTGGGTTTTCTGGCCACTGTGTGACACAGAGTGTTGGACTGGATGGGCCCTTGGCCTGATCCAACATGTCTTTTGTTCTTAACTTGTTTAGCATAAGAGCCAGTTTGGTGTAATGGTTAAGCTTGTGGACTGTTATCTGGGAGAACCAGGTTTGATTCCCCACCTCTCCACATGCACCTGTTAATGTGACTTTGACTTTGAGTCAATCACAAGTTCTCACAGAGCTGTTCCTCTCAAGAGCAGTTTCTGTCAGAGCTCTCTCAGCTCCACCTGCCTCACAGGGTGTCTGTTGTGAGGAAGAGAAGGGAAAAGAGATTGTAAACCGCTCTAAGATAGCCTAGGGCTGGTCTTGCCTGCTGGATTGCTCAATCGCTGGGTTTAAAAATAAACCAGATGTAACCCAGGGGAATTAATGCTATGGCTCTCTATTTGGAACCTTTAAATATATCTGGAGTATGTGAAGAACAGTGATCATGCCCAGGGATTTTAATGCCCAATCAGAAGCTAATGATAAGCAATTGTTTAAAATTAATAATATTTTTAGATTTTAGAGCTTTTAAAAATATTTTTAGAGCTTTTTTTTGTAGAAAAAGCCCAGCAGGAACTCATTTGCATATTAGGAAAAAACCCCTGATGTCACCATTTTCCCCACATAGGGCTGTTTTGCAGGAAAAGCCCAACAGGAACTTATTTGCATATTAGGCCACACCCCCTGACGGCAAGCCAGCTCAAACTGCATTCCTGCTCAAAAAAAGCCTTGACGATAACATTAAATGTGTGCAAACATGTAAACACGCGTCGTTTGTTTTTAATGAATATTGAACACCTACAACTTTTTTGTTATACTGCTGTCTTTGTCTGATTGAACAGCCTATTGCAGGGGTGGCCAACGATAGCTCTCCAGATGTTTTTGCCTACAACTCCCATCAGCCCCAGCCATCAGCCATGCTGGCTGGGGCTGATGGGAGTTGTAGGCAAAAAAATCTGGAGTTACCGTTGGCTACCCCTGGCCTATTGACTTTAAGACCTAGATGGGATGGGATATTGTACTGAACCTTTTGGCAGGAAGAATGAGGGATTTTTGGATATTATGGACTAGGGTTGCCAGGTCCGTCTCTCCAGCTACTGGCAGGGATAGAGGGGTAGAGTTGGGAGATCCAGGCTAGGAAACCCTGATCCCCCCACCGAACACATTCACTTTCATTTTGTTCACCTCCTTCCTGGCCAGGAACTCCGCCTGTCCTCCCTCTTCAGTGCCAAATACTCTTTCCACTTTTCCCCCTAGGACCTGCTCTTCAGTGTTTGTGGCCTGACCATTTTCTCCATCCTGGTGTGCGCGCTTTCCGCCCTCATGTGCTGCATCCACATCTTCTCTTTAGACATCCTCCATGCGGTGAGTCCTCTCGAAACGTCTCCCTCACCCCCGACTCTTTTCTGATAGATGTGC
Organism: Heteronotia binoei; assembly: GCF_032191835.1. Lineage (NCBI taxonomy): Eukaryota > Metazoa > Chordata > Lepidosauria > Squamata > Gekkonidae > Heteronotia > Heteronotia binoei. The sequence goes on from NC_083223.1 coordinate 264,916,936, forward strand.
TATAGAGCTATATGTGCTATAGCCCAAGATGTGCTATAGCGCTGGAGGAGTCAGCCGTATGAATCTGTTGCTGCAAAATAGCAAAGAGTCTGGTAGCACCTTTAAGACGCACTAATTCCATTGTAACATAAGCCTTCGAGAAACACGGCTCTCTTCGTCTGATGTTTCAGTATTGTTCCCCCAAACACATTCACGCTAAGACCGATTTCCCACGAGCCTTTTGCTGCTCTCACGCTCCTCTTCTCCGCGTGGCTTCTGTCAGATTTCACACACCGGGGCTGCAACCAGCTTTGCCTTTTTTGCGAAGCAAACAGAAACTGGTTTTTAGAGGATCTTGTTTGCTGCATGAAAGAGGCGGAGCGAATTGCAGCCTCGGGGCAGCTTGTGCGAAATCCGACAGGAGCCCCACTAAGAAAAGGAGGGTGAGAGCGAGGTAAAGCTAATAGGAAATCGGTCTCACAGTTTTGCCTCCCTCTTTCCTGGCCAGCTCAATCTGACAAAGAGAGCCATGTTTCTCGCAGGGCTTTTTTTTTTAGCAGGAACTCCTTTGCATATCAGGCCACACACCCCTGATGTAGCCAATACACCTGGAGCTTACAGTAGGCTCTGTACTAAGGGCCCTGTAAGCTCTCGGAGGATTGACTACATCAGCGGGTGTGGCCTAACAGGGATGGAATTCTAGCAGGCGCTCCTTTGCATATTAGGCCACACACCCCTGATGTAGCCAATCCTCCTGGAGCTTGCAGTAGGCCCTGTAAGCTCCTGGAGGATTGGCTACATCAGGGGTGTGTGGCCTAATACACAAAGGAGATCCTGCTACAAAAAAAGTCCTGCTTGTCACAATGAAGTTGTTCACTCTTCCATTCCTCCGGTGGAAATGTTCCTCTGCTGGCTCTTTTTTCTGACTTCGTTTTGTGTCATTTGAGCATACCTCCTCCTCCCTTTTGCTTAATTCAGGAGGCCTCCTAAACTGGAAGAATGCTGTCAGCTCCGATCCTTCAACTCTCTGTCCCATCTCTCCTTCCTTCCCAGCTCTCTCCTCCACGCTCCAGTTCGGTGACTTTGGACTGCACCTCTCCCCCGGACACTTTCCTGCATAATATGCTGGACCTAGAAGAATTTGTTCCCCCTGTACCGCCTCCACCATACTACCCTCCAGAGTACACCTGTAGTTCTGAGACGGATGCCCAAAGGTATGATGAAGTTTACAGGCTCGCCAACTCTGTCCTGGGAAATTCCTTGAGGCCCAGGGGCAATGCATGGGGAAGGATCTCTGTAAGACTGTGATATCATTCTAGTTCTTCTGTTCTTCAAGACTCTGTGGTATACCATAGAGTGTGCATTCCAAAGTGACCATTTTCTCCAGGGGAACTTCTCTCTGTTCATCAGCTGAAATAATGTTCTGGTCTCCTTGAGAGGGCTAGAAACCTTGTGAATGTTTGTTTGTGTGTGTTAGCTAAAGACCATAGAGATTCAGGAAATTTCTAGAGTGCCCCCAATGCGGTGATGTCACTTCCAGGTCTTCATCTTTCTGACTCGGGTTGTGTCGTCACTGCATCCTCAGGTTGTGTCATCCTGGAAATAACATTGCTACACCAAGCGATCTTCACCATTCCCCCCCACGCTACTCCAGAAAGCACTGTGGGGAATGGGAAGAATTGTGGGAGTTTGCCAGCTAGAGCAGGGAAATGGCATGCCTACTGTTCTCTCATTGTACCTCAGGGGGAGTGGGTAGATGTAGACCCTATTCAAGGTTAAGGAGGAGCCATTTCTTCTGCCTTGACTGAGGAAGAAGAAGAACATGCCATCAAGTTGATTTGTCACTGAAGAAGAAGAGTAGGTTTTTTATACCCTGCTTTTCTGTTCCTTAAGGAGTCTCAAAACAAAGTACCGGCACTGAAGGTCGCAACCTGTACATCTAGAAATTCGTAGTAAAATACTTTGGTTGACTGATACAAAAAAAAGTGGGTTCAGTTCAGACCGAGGTCTCTGTAAACGTACAAGGAAGGTCTGAGGCACCTGCCCTAGGAAGGAGGGGTAAAAATGAGAGGGGAGAGGGAGGGGGAAGCGTTCCCATCTCATGTGCTTGACACCTTAATAAATAAAAAGTTGGGTGAGCAGGGGGGTTATTTTACAGTGTGTCTTCTCTCTTGTGGACTGTGCAGCATTTCTGATCCGGCCTCAAATCTCTCTCACGCTCTCTCTCTCTCTCGCTGTTGCTCTATCTCTCACTCTCTCTCGTGCTTTTTCTCTCCCCCTCACTGTCGCTCTCTCTCTCATACTCTCTTGCTGTTGCTCTCTCACTCTCCCCCTCGTTGTTGCTCTCCCACTTCCTCTCTTGCTCGCCCCCTCACTGTCTCTCACTGCCGCTCTTCCTCTCTCGCTGCCTCTCCTTTTCTCTTGCTGTCGCTCTCTCATTCTCGCTCTCTCTCGCTTTCGTTGTCACTCTCTCCTCTCGTTTTTGCTGTTGCTCTCTCCTCTCTCTCACTCTTGCCGCTCTCTCTTGTGCTCTCTTTCTCCCGTGCTCTCTCTCCCTCCCTCCAACGGAGGGGCCCTACAGAGAGAAGGGGGTGTAAATAAAGTGGCCTGGCCTCACCTGGCTTCCTGTAGCTACTGGCCTGAGTAGGGCTACCAGTTCCTTCCTGGCAGAGAGGGGGAGATAAGATTGCCAGATCCAAGTTGGGAAAGTCTTGAAGATTTGGGGATGGAGCCTGGGGAGGACAGAGACAGTGGAGTACAATGCCAGATCTGATCTTTGTAGTCCGGAAATGAACTGTAATTCCAGGGGATTGCCCTGGAAATGGTGGAAAGCAGAGGGGTGTATTTCTTTCTTTGTATCATGGATAACAAGATTCTTTTATTTGGCAGCATCACTTACAACGGCTCCATGGACAGCCCTGTGCCGCTGTACCCCACTGACTTCCCCCCCAGTTACGAGGCTGTTATGGGACTCCACGGGGATAGCCAGGTAAGAGGTTTTGCTAGGGTTGCCAGTTTGGTGTAGTGGTTAAGTGCGTGGGCTCTTATCTGGGAGAACCGGGTTTGATCCTCCACTTGCAACTGATGGAATGGCCTTGGGTCAGCCAGAGCTTTTGTAGGAGTTGTCCTTGAAAGGGCAGCTGCTGTCAGAGCTCTCTCAGCCCCATCCACCTCGCAGGGTGTCTGTTGTGTGTGGGGGGGGGAAGGTAAAGGAGACTGTGACCACTCTGAGATTCAGAGTACAGGGTGGGATATAAATCCAGTATCTTCAACATCTTCTTGCCAGGTTCTCATGGCCACTGGTAGGGAAGGAGGTGGAGGTAGGGTTACCAGCCTCAGGTTGGGAAAGCCCTGGAGATTTGGGGGTGGAGCCTGGGAAGGACAGGAACCTCAGTGGGGCAGTGCCACAGACGCCACCCTTGAGAACCGATCTCTGTAGTCTGGTGCCACCTAGAGGCTAGCATCCCTCGGTTTTGCAGAAGAGAGGGCTTCTTTCCCCACTACTGACTGGAAAGCTGTTGGGGCTGGGGGTGGAGTGATGCGGAACAGTGGGGATGGGTGATTCGTGGTGACTGGGGGGGGGGTGATGGGAACAGTGGGGATGAGCCTTGGTTTGATCAAACCGTGGTTAGGTATGACAACTAAACCAGACAGTACCACCAACCGGGGTTTGTTGGATGGCCGCAGGGCTTTTTTTTGTAGCAGGAACTCCTTTGCAAATTAGGCCACACCCCCTGATGTAGCCAATCTTCCAAGAGTTTACAGGAGTCTTAGTTTAGGGCCTCCTGTAAGCTCCAGGAGGATTGACTACATCAGAGGGGTGTGGCCTAATATGCAAAGGAATTCCTGCTACAAAAAAAGTCCTGGATGGCTGTAAAACAGGATTTCAGACTAGGGTTTTTTGATGGTTTGACAAACTCCTGTTGGTAAGTAAACTGTAACTTGTCACCACATATGAGTCAGAGAAGTAAAACTGCGGACATTTTAAAGCTTGGGAGGCGTTTATTCAGAGGAAGGAGTGTAAATGATGGGGGAAATGGAAATCTACACAATAGAATCCTAGAGTTGGAAGGGACCTCCAGGGTCATCTAGTCCAACCCCTTGCACAATGCAGGGAATAGACAAATACCCACCCCCCGCACACACATACATCCCCAGTGACCCCTGCTCTGTGCCCAGAAAATGGCAAAAATGTCCAGGAAATATGGATTTGCTACCTGTGGAAACCAAATGTTGCCTTGTGATAAGCATACAGAGGTGTGCCTTTCATAAGAAATAAGAGAAGCCATGTTGGATCAGGCCAATGGGCCATCCAGTTCAACACTCTGTGTCACACAGTGGCCATAAGAACATAAGAGAAGCCATGTTGGATCAGGCCAATGGCCCATCCAGTCCAACACTCTGTGTCACACAGTGGCCATAAGAACATAAGAGAAGCCATGTTGGATCAGGCCAATGGGCCATCCAGTTCAACACTCTGGCACCAACCAGGTGCCATCAGGAGGTCCATCAGTGGGGCCAGGACACTAGAAGCCCTCCCACTGTTGCCCCCCCCCCCAAGCACCAAGAATACAGGGCGTCACTGCCCCAGACAAAGAATTCAATCTATGCCCTGTGGCTAATAGCCACTAATGGACCTCTGCTCCATATATTCATCCACTCCCCTCCTGAAGCCATCTATACTTGCAGCCGCCACCACCTCCTGTGGCAGTGAGTTCCACGTGTGAATCACCCTTTGGGTGAAGAAGGACTTCCTTTTATCTGTTCTAACCTGACTCCTCATCAATTTCACGGAGTGCCCATGAGTGCTTGTATTGCGAGAAAGGGAGAAAAGTCCTTCTTTCCCTACCTTCTCTATCGCATGCATAATCTTGTGAACCTCTATCACAGGGGTGGCCAACGGTAGCTCTCCAGATGTTTTTTGCCTACAACTCCCATCAGCCCCAGCCATTGGCCATGCTGGCTGGGGCTGATGGGAGTTGTAGGCAAAATACATCTGGAGAGCTACCATTGGCCACCCCTGCTCTATCGTGTTACCCCTGTCGTTTCTCCCTTATAGCTGATCAGCCTTTCTTTTAAAAAAAAAAAAGAAAAGGTCAAGACCATGCCTCTTAGAGCACATGCAAAAGTATTTCTTGGACCTAAAAGATATTATCTTTTGAAAGAGCAGGATCTGCTTCAGTTCCCCCCGCTCCCCGGCCCTTATGTCCTCTTGATGTGGCTAAGCACCTGGCTTCCATCCCATTGGGTTGGATTGCATTCCACTAACAGCAGCGCTTGGCTCCCACCCAAGGAGCCTTCACCTCAGGACAAAGCGCTGCTCTGGAACAGATCCAGGGGATCAGACTCAGGCCTTTTTTTGTGGCAGGAACTCCTTTGCATGTTAGGCCACACACCTCTGATGTAGCCAATCCTCCCAAGAGCTTACAGGGCTCTTCGTACAGGACCTACCGTAAGCTCCAGGGGGATTGGCTACATCAGGGGTGTGTGGCCTAACATGCAAAGGAGTTCCTGCTACAAAAAAAGCCCTGCATATTAGGCCCACCCCCCTGAGGTAGCCAATCCCCCAAGAGCTTACAGGGCTCTTAGTACAGGGCCTACTGCAAGCCCCAGGGGGATTGGCTACATCAGGGGTGTGTGGCCTAATATGAAAAGGAGGTCCTGCTACAAAAAAAAAGCCCTGATCAGACCTATTGCGCGCAGGCTGTGTGACTCTGACCCCCCCCCCTTTGGGTGTTCCCTTCCTACGGTTGCCAACTCCAGGTTGGGAGCATCCTGGAGATTGGGGGTGGAGCCAGGGGAGGATAGCTTTTGGGACCTTGGTGAGGAATAACACTGTATAGTGCTCCCCAAAGCAGCCATTTTCTCTGGGGAAATTTGTCTTTGCGTAGAGTTGCTAGCTCTGAATTGGGAAACACTTGGAGATTTTTTTTGGGGGGTGGGGGGATGGAGCCTGGGGTGGACTGGGTTTGGGGAGGGGAGGGACGTCAGCATGGTCCAATCGTAGAGTCCGCCCTACAAAGCAGCTGTTTTCTCCAGGGGAACTAATCTCTTAGCGATCAGGTGTGAAAGCGGGAGATCTCCAGGTGCCTCCTGATGGTTGGCAACCCTATCTCTGCCGTCTGGAGATCAGTTGCGATTCTGGGAGGGCTCCAGCCCCTACCTGGAGATTGGCAGCCTTGTTTCTTCCCAATGTCCATTGACATTCTCTGCCTCTGCTCCGCAGGTGACACTGTTCGATTCGCAGTTCACGGACGTCTCGCATGGCCCTTGCACCTGTAACCAGATCCCTTCCGTTGTGCTCAGTGGTGAAGGTATGAACCCGGAGGGGGGGGTGAGGTATGTGTGAGGGGGGGTGAGGCATGGAGGCAGTCCCCCCAACCCTGATGGCAGCAAGGATACCGTAGCTTTTGTGACTTTGCTGTGAAAGAGGGTGAGTGTCGTAAAATTTGGGCATTACTTCCAGTGCCTCTGGGACTATTGTTAGGGTTGCCAGGTCTGTTTTGAAAAATACTTGGAGACAGAGGGTGTGGAGGCAGGAGAGGGCAGGGTTTGGGGAGGGGCCCCAGCATGGTGCTATGCCATAGAGCCCACCCTCCAAAGCAGCCATGTCCTTCAGGGATGCTGATCAGTTGTCAAGTCCCTCTGCTGCCGTGGCGGGGGGCTGTTCTCGTGCGCGATGACATTACTTAGAAGTGACGTCATCGTGCTGGAGACGTCGTGCCAGGGACGCTCTAGGATTCACGATAAAACTCTATGGTGCCATAGAGTTTTACCACGAGTCCTAGAGCGTCCCTGGCACGATAATGTCATTTCCGGGTGACGTCATCGCACTGGGAACAGTGTGTGGTGATGGGGCTCTTTGGCGGTGGGGATTCCCCTGGCAGCCTGCTCCTTGCCAGCGGGTTGGGGCCCTTCAGACTGGAGGATCCGCTGTCCCTGGTGGGAGCTTGGCAGCCCTGGTTGTAAAAGCGGGAGATCTCCATGCACCACTTGGAGGCTGGTAACCCTAACTATTAGAGTCGCTAACTGGATTGAGAAATTCCTGGAGGTTTGGGGGTGAAGTCTTTAGAAGTCGTAGAGTTTCCAACTCCAGACTGGGAAATTCCTGGAGATTTAGGGGTGGAGCTAGGGAATGGTGGAGTTGGGAGAGAAGGACCTCAGTGGGGTATAATCTCTGACGCAGCCATTTTCTTAAGGGGTACTGATCTTTGTAGTCTGAAAATCAGTTGAAACTCCAAGAGATCTCCAGGCCCCACCTGCTGGTTGGCAACCCCAGCATTGGACCCCACTGAGATCCCTTCCCTCCTGAACCCTCCATCCCTACCCCTGACATCCGCCAGAACTGGTGATAGCATTCTTGAGATGTGTGGGCCCAGGGAGATCGTGACAGAGACAGGATTTAAATGAGGGACTTTGGCGTCAAACAGGAGTAGGAGTGGAGGGATGGGAGGTCCTCAGCCTCTGTGACCTCCAGAGGAACTGGTTGTCCACTGTGTGAGACAGGATGCTGGACTAGCTGGCCCACTGGTCTGATCCAGCAGGGCTCTTCTGATGTTCTTATGAGGGGAAGGCCTTGGCCTCTCTGCCCTGTTATTGGCCCTCCAGAGGAACTGGTTGAGGCCACTGTGTGAGTCAGGATGCTGGACTAGATGGACTACTGGTCTGATCCAGCAGGGCTCTTCTGATGTTCTTCTGAGGGGAAGCCCTCGGCCTCTTTGCCCAGTTGTTGGCCCTCTGGAAGAACTGATTGAGGCCACTGTGTGAGTCAGGATGCTGGACTAGCTGGCCCACTGGTCTGATCCAGCAGGGTTCTTCTGATGTTCTTCTGAGGGGAAGGCCTTGGCCTCTTTGCCCTGTTGTTGGCCCTCCAGAAAAACTGGCTGGCCATTGTGGGAGACAAGATGCTGGACTAGATGAACCCTCAGTGGTCTGATCCAGCAGGGCTCTTCTGATGTTCTTCTGATGTTCACTGGCTCAGGATTTATTTCCTGAGGTTCTGCACAACATTTAGCTCTATCCTTGAATTTCCTTGTAACTCGATGCGTCTTTTCTTGCTGGCCCATCTGTTCCCTCCACCGCCTTTCTCTGTCTCCCCTGCAGCCGTTTCCATGGACAGCGGTTCCCTGGTCATGTCAGAAATCGTAGACATCCCTGGCGACAGCAGCCCTTCGGAGGACTCTTGCCTGCTGGAGACGGGCGGGTCTGCGCGTTCGGTAGATTATGTCCTCTTCCGCTCCATCCAGCGCAGCCGGGCCGACTACTGCTTGAGCGTGGACTGCGGGCAGTGCGGCCTGCACCCTCAGAGCCCCACTCTGCAGGGCCCTTTTGAGGAAGTGCCACAGTCACGTCTCCGGGGTGAACGCTCCTACTCCTGCTCGACACCCAGCACAGGCTGTGAGGGCTTGCCAGAAGCGGGCGGTGCCCTGACTCACAGTTGCCATCGCTTGGAAGGCCTGGGCCACAGCATAGGACCCTGCTTCCCCGAGGTGCGGGTTAAGGCCAAGAGCTCGCTCCCGGGACGCAAAGGCCCCGAGCGGCGGCAGCGCCGGAGCAGCGAGGTTTCCTTCCGGCTGCCTCCGGCCTGCTGTCCCCTGCTGCGGTCTCACAGCGATCCTGGAATTACCTCAGCCAGTGATACCAGTGAGTAACTCACACCAACTCTTGAAGGCATGATCTGTGTCTTGGGATGGCCAGTGGAGAATTGGGGGTGTTCGTTTTGACCAGGAATTGAGAGAAGATGGGGTACCTGGAAGAGGGAGAACTGACCCAAGAGCCACTGTAGGGTTGCCAGCCTCCAGGTGGGGCCTGGAGATTTCCCAGAATTCCAGCTGAACTCAGACAACAGAGATGAGCGCCCCTAAAGACAGAAGTTTATTCGCAACCAAGGCCAGCATTTCACTTTTAAAGTACTCAGGGCTTTTTTTTAAAAAAAACAGGAACACAGTTCCAGCTGGCTCAATGCCAGGGGGTGTGGCCTAATATTCAAATGAATTTCTGCTAGGCTTTTTCTACAAAAAAAGCCCTGTGTGAAACAATGGTGATGTCAGGAGGTGCGGCCTAATATGCAAATGAGTTCCTGCTGGGCCTTTCCCACAAAAAAGCCTTGTGTGAAACAATGGTGATGTCGGGGGGAGTGGCCTGATATGCAAATGAGTTCCTGCTGGGCTTTTCCTACCAAAAAAACTCCCGAAGGTCCTACAAATCTATAAGTAGCAAGAACGACTATAAGATGAAGGTTAAAAAGAACATATCCTGCAGTAAAATACATTTTAAAAATCCTTAAAAGGCAAACAATTCACAATAAGATGGTTAGCATTCATCTAGCTGAGTTATTAAAGCAAAATATCCATATCTAGCCACTTGATATGTTACCTCCAATTGCCTCTCCGCAAGGAGGTTTTTCATAATAAAAACTCTTCACCTACTAGTGGGAGGTAGAGACTTGGGGAGTGCCCCAAGCCCCACCCCCCTCAGACTCTACCCTCAAAATCTCCTGGCATTTCCCAAACTAGGGTGGGCAACCCTTGTACAATACCATAAAGTCCACCCTCCAAAGTAGCAATTTTCTCCAAAGAAACTCTATTGCCTGGCAGTGTCAGTCGTAACAGCCAGAGATAGCCAGACCCCACCTGGAGAGTAGGATGGAGCATGTCTTACGACTGCCTGTATTTGAAGTAGTGGTATTGAATTATATAAAGCTCGTCGAAGCTGGAGTGAAACGAGGAGACAAGTACGGCCTCGTCGCTGGATATTATTGCCAAGCTGCATTGATTTCAAGAAATTGCAATTGGAGCACTGGACTCTTTTAAGAATACTTACCTTGCGAAGCTTCCTCCCGACGCTCTCATTTGGAGAAATTGCTATGATGGCATCATAAAAGACTGTGGAGTGTTGTGTGGGGGGAGCAGATGTTCTTGTTTGTATGCATCAATATTATGTGCCAAATGTGAGAATATTTATTATTGATGGATAAAATATTTATTCTGTGAACTTAATTTGAGGCTGGTTAGCGTTGAGGCTTTTGCCTTTTTTTCTCTCACTTGGAGAGTGGCAACCCTGTTTACCTTCATTCATTCATTCATTCATTCATTCATTCATTCATTCATTCATTCATTAGGCTTATATTCTGCCCTTTCCCGAAAACGGGCTCGGGGTGGATTACAACATACAATAATAACAATAAAAAACCTACAGATCAAAGTTAAAACACGATGAACATATGAACCTATGAAGCTGCCTTCTACTGAATCAGACCCTTCTCGGTCCATCAAAGTCCGTATTGTCTACTCAGACTGGCAGCGGCTCTCCAGGTTCTCAAGCTGAGGTTTTTCACACCTACTTGCCTGGACCCTTTTTTAGTTGGAGATGCTGGGGATTGAACCTGGGACCTTCTGCTTCCCAAGCAGATGCTCTACCACTGAGCCACTGTTTCTCCCCTACATGAAAATTAAACAGTAAATCAATAAGACAGTAAATAGAGTGGACCGCCGGCGGGGAGGGCACATCATACAGGTAAACAGTTGTAGGCCCAGATTAAATGATGGTCGTAGTAGTAGGATAGCACTGCAGTAGGGCAATAGTACCTCACAGCATGAGGAGAATATTAGGAAGGGGGAGCAAAGCATCTATGCTTCTCCGAGTTCCTTTGAAGGGTGGGATAAATGTACCTGTGTGAGAGACAGAGGGAGGGAAATTGATTAATGACAGTCGGAAGGTGACCAGTTGGTGACCCACAGAGGGAATCCGCCTCATGATATTATTTCCCTCCCAGAAGGCCTCAGTTCCTCAAACAGCTGGAGCAGTGAGGGAAATGTAGGCAGAGGAGGGAGTTTTTAGGCATCCTGTTGACATAAAGGCTACAAAACTCACAGTCTTGCTTCTGGGTTGGCGCACAGACCAGGCCCCCTCTCCTTTTGACATCCCTCACAGTCCTCTCAGAGCTCTCTCAACCCCACTTACCTCACAGGGTGTCTCTTGTGGGGAGAGGAAGAGATGGAGATTGTAAATCAATAAATCCTCCTTCTCCTCCTTTCTTCCTTTGACTTATAATTTTTTAAATTTACAGTATTAATCCTTTTCAAATAAATGAAAACAATGATAAACTTATCCGGTCGAATCACCATTATAACATTAACGTTAACACAATCTGAATAGAACTCAAGTAGGTGTCCGTTCGCATCTAAATCATAGGTTCTCAAACAACAACAGTAAGAAAAAATACATCATTCTCTGATATAGTCTATTCTTTGGAATAATTTTGGTTTTAGTAAGGTATCCTACAATTGGGAACCAAACTATTAATTTAGACTCACAAGCTTCTGAGGATGTTATAAACAGATTAGATGAAATTGTACGTATTATAAAACTTTCCCGTAGTCAATTTTGCCATGTTGAAATGGAGGGTATAGATTTATCCCTCCTCCTCCTTCTTCTTGGGCCTGCATTCTGCAGAAGCACTCATAGTTTCCCAGCATTCAGCAAAGGATGATTAAATCAGACTATGTGGTATGTGGGTACCCAGTGCCGGAGCATAGCGCCCCAGCCGAGTTCCCTGCCCGCTGCCCCCTTGCTCTGTCACCACCCTCCCTCCCTTCACAGTGCTACCAGGCAGTGCTGTGCTCCGTCGCCCCCCGGCCGCGCTGCACCGAGGCTGATGCTTACTGGCTTCGATGTGGCTGGCACGGCTTCTACTCCTTTGAAGAGCCCGCGACACGAGAGGAGACTTCGTTCCTCCTTCTTCCTGAAACCAGAAGTGAGGGGGAGTGAAGTCTCCTTTCACATCGTGGGCTCTTCAAAGGAGTAGAAGCCAAGCCAGTCACATCAAAGCCAGTAAGCACCAGCCTCGGTGCAGCGTGGTGGGGAGGAGCGGCAGAGCGCGCTGTTGCCTGGCAGCTCCGCGAAGGGAAGGGAAGGAGGACGGAGGTGGTGGACTTGAGGGGGCGGGTGGTGGGAAGAGAGGGAAGCAAACTAGTTGTTTGCCATGGGCACTAGGAGAGGTGGGAGCCCAATTCTGCGCCCCCCACCTCCCAGCGCCCTAGGCAACCGCCTAGTTTGCTTAGTGGGCGAGCCAGCCCTCTGGGTACCATTGATGGAGGGGAGTCGTTCAGCACAGGAGAGAGGGGTGGAGGGTCTATGGGAGGGGCTACCTTTGGCACAGCTCTGTGGATGGATGTCTCCAAGGCTTAACCCTCTCTTTCTCCTGGCTATCATTTCTCACTTCCCACAGGTGACTTCCAGGAAGTGTTCTGCGCCAAAGCTTTGGAGGACGACCTGTCGAATTCCTCTGATACAGGTGAGGACAGCAACCGCTTAGACAGCGTCATACATCCCTTTATGAATAAGGCCCCTGTATAGTTCAATGCTGTGGCCTCACTTGGAATACTAAGTACAGCTGTAGCTACTATATCTCAAAACTGGACATTGCAGAGCTGGAAAAAGTACAGAGGAGGGCAGCCAAGATGATTAGGGGGTGAGAGCCAGTTTGGTGCAGGGTTAAGTGCATGGACTCTTATCTGGGAGAGCCGGGTTTGATTCCCGACTCCTCCACTTGCAGCTGCTGGAATGGCCTTGGGTCAGCCATAGCTCTGACAGAGGTTGTCCTTGAAAGGGCAGCTTCTAGGAGAGCTCTCTCAGGGTGTCTGTTTTGGGGGAGGAAGATAAAGGAGATTGAGAACCGCTCAGAAAGGCTGAGATTTGGAGTGGAGGGCAGGATATAAATCCAATTTCTTCTTTTTCTTCTCCTTCTTCTCCTCCTCCTCCTTCTTCTCCTTCACCTCCTCCTCTATGAAGGAAGGCTGAACAGCCTGGGACTTCAGTTTAGAGAAGAGATGTCTACTGGGGACATGATAGAAGTTATCAAATGTTGCATTGGGCAGAGAGAGTTGACAATGAGAACTGTTTCTCCCTCTCCCAAAATACTAGAGGAAATCCGATGAAGCCGATGGGTAGTAGGTTCAGGACGGACAAAAGGAAATATGGCTTTACACAGAGAGTGATTAAAATGTGGAATTTGCTTCCAGGGGATAGCCATAGGCATGGACAGCCTCAAAAGGGAATTAGACAGATCCAAAAGGGGCTCAGACAGATACAGTATAGAGAAGCAAACCTCCAGGTGAGAGCTGGAGATCTTCCAGAATTACAACTGACCTCCAGTCTTCATCATTTATTTATCGAAAGCATTTGTTCCAGTTCCCCTGGAGAAAATGGCTGCTTTGGAATGTGGCCTGCATGGCATTATACCCTAATGAGATCCTTCACTTTTCTGAAGGTTACCAGGGTCCCTCATTTCCCTCAACCCCACTCTTCCAGATTCCACCCACAAATCTCCAGGTCTCTCTGAGTCCAGAGGTGGCTACCATATTAATGGAGGATAGGTCTATCAGTGGCTACTAGCAATAGTGACTAAAGGGAACCTCTGTGTTCAAAGGTAGCCAACCCCTGCATCCCAGTGCCAGGAAGCAACATCAGGGGACGGCCTTGGCCTCTATGGCCCTCCAAAGGAACTGGTTGAGGCAACTGTGTGAGACAGGATGTTGGACTAGATGGACCCTCACTAGTCTGATCCAGCTGGATTCTTCTGATATACTTGCCAGGGGAAAGCCTCAGCCTCTCTGCCCTGTTGTTGGCCCTCCAGAGGAACAGGTCGAGGCCACTGTGTGGGACAGGATGATGAACTAGATGGACCCTCACTGGTCTGATCCAGCAGAGCTTGTCTGATGTTCTTATGAGGGGAAGGCCTCGGCCTCCCTGCCCTGTTGTTGGAGCTCCAGAGGAACTGCTTTGCCATTGTGTGAGGCAGGATGCTGGACTAGATGGACCCTCACTGGTCTGATCCAGTAGGCCTCTTCTAATGTTCTTATGAGGGGAAGGCCTCAGCCTCTCTGCCGTGGTGTTGGAGCTCCAGAGGGAACTGGTTTCATTCTGAGGCTTGGGTGACTGCTGAAAAGGCTGAGTTGTGATAGCTGGGGAACTGCTGTACGTTTGGGTGAGTGGGCTAAAGGTGAAAGTGATTGATTGATTGATTGAGAGTAATTGTTGATGATTGCTTAGGAGTGGTCTGCTCCACCCTCTTTGCATTTTAAGCTGCGCCTTGCCAAAGGGCTAAAGGGCTCTTGGCCTGTGGCTCTTTGCCTGGGGGCTTCCTAAGGACCAGGAACCCAGATCCCTGATTTCCTTGTTCTCCCAATAAGGTAAGTTGACCTTCCAGAAGGGGAGCCACGTAAACAACAGCATTTAAAGAGGACTGTATATTTAATATATATATCATGAAGGTAGAATGCCAGCAGGGGGGTGGGGGCTTTCCAGTGTTTTGCACTGAGTGTCACATGTATGACTATCTGCCCACAGGACAGAAGTCTTGGGTGTGTGCTCGATGCAAGGAGCTCCTGGTCCTCAGGGAACGAGTTCGTACCCTTGAGGCCGAGGTGACTGCCCTGGAGAAGCAGAGACGGTCAGTTAGGCAATTGGGGAAGACTCTTGGGGGCGTATTAGATGAGCCCCACTCTGAATGTGGCAGCCCCGTTGCTGCCAGAGAGCGTGAGGGTCTAGAGGGAACAGGGCACCTTGCTGAGGATAAGGGGAATGCGCCCTCAGAAGGGACCTCTTCTTCGGTTGGTGAGCGGGTATCCTTTCGCGCCAAGGAACCATCCCTGGGCAGGGGGAGAGGGGGGGTCTTGGTAGTTGGTGATTCGATCCTTAGGCAAGTAGACAGCTGGGTGGCGAAACCGCGTATTGACCGTATGGTGACTTGCCTGCCTGGTGCGAAGGTAGCGGACATTACGCGTGTAGTAGATAGGCTGATAGACAGTGCTGGGGAGGAGCCTGTGGTCATGGTGCATGTTGGCACCAACGATGTGGGGAAATGCAGTCGTGAGGTCCTGGAGGAGAAGTTTAGGCTACTAGGTGGGAGACTTAAGGCCAGGACCTCCAAGGTGGCCTTCTCGGAAGTGCTACCTGTTCCACGTGCAGGGCAGGAGAGACAGGCGCAAATTAGAAGTCTCAATGTGTGGATGAGACGATGGTGTAAGGAGGAAGGGTTTAAGTTTGTTAGGCACTGGGATGCTTTCTGGAACAAGCCGGAGCTGTACAAAAGAGACGGTCTCCACTTGTCTCCGGATGGAACCAGGCTGCTGGCGCTTAAAATCAAAAAGGTGGCAGAGCAGTTTTTAAACTAAATCTTGGGGGAAAGCCGACAGGAGATGGAATGTCTCTGGTTCGGGAGGACTCGTCTCAAAGAGATGAAGGGTTGGCTTCTATTTTTCTACCGAGTAACGGATCAGAGTTGTCCACTGTGATGGTGACAAACAGTATGGACTGTCTGCTAGAGTCTCGAGGCGGCAGGAGAGAGGTGGCGGGCCTAGCTTGCTTGGGAAATTATAAATGTTTGTATGCAAATGCTAGAAGTGTCCGAAGTAAAATTGGTGAATTGGAATGTTTAGTGTTGGGAGAAAACATAGACATTGTGGGAATTTCAGAAACTTGGTGGAATGAGGAGAATCAGTGGGACACGGTGATTTCAGAAACTTGGTGGAATGAGGAGAATCAGTGGGACACGGTGATTCCTGGATATAAGTTATATCGGAAGGATAGGGAGGGAAGGGTTGGAGGTGGGGTGGCTCTGTATGTCAGAGAGGATATACGGTCCAGTAAGACTGAGGTCAGAGAATTAGATTCCCTTTTAGAAATGCTTTGGGTTGAAATAGAGGGCCCAAAAGGAAATTTAACTATGGGAGTTTGTTATCGCCCACCAAATCAAAAGAGAGAGGACGATTATAATATGATGGAGGGATTAAAGATAGCGGCTAAACGTAAAAACTGTGTCGTAATAGGTGATTTTAACTACCCGCAGATTGATTGGGTCAATATGTGTTCTGGTCGAGAGAAAGAGATTGAGTTTCTTGATGCTCTCAATGACTGTGCTATGGAGCAGATGGTCTCAGAACCTACCAGGGGTGGGGCGATCCTGGATCTGGTCCTAAGTAATGCCCAAGACTTGGTGAGAGACGTAAAAGTGATTGCGCCGCTTGGGAACAGTGACCATAATGTTATTGATTTCACCATTTGTATAAATAGGGAGTTGCCCAAAAAGACCGCCACAACCTCATTTAACTTTAAAAGGGGTAAATTCTCTGAGATGAGGAGGCATGTGAGGAGGAAACTGAAAGGAAAGGTAAATACAGTCAAAACCCTTGGGGAAGCTTGGAGACTATTTAAAACTATAATCCTAGAAGCTCAGATAAAATACATACCACAAGTTAGGAAAGGCACAAACAGGTATAAGAAGAGGCCAGCATGGTTAACAAACAAAGTAATGGAAGCTGTAAAAGGTAAGAAGGACTCCTTTAAGCGGTGGAAAACCAGTCCAAGTGAGATTAATAAAAGGGAACACAGGCAGTGGCAAATCAAATGCAAGACTGTGATCAGGCAGGCAAAAAGGGACTATGAGGAGCATATTGCAAAAAACATAAAGACCAACAATAAAAATTTCTTCAAATATATTAGAAGTAGGAAACCAGCCAGGGAAGCAGTGGGGCCCTTGGATGACCATGGGGTAAAAGGACTACTGAAGGAGGATGGGGAAATGGCTGAGAAGCTGAATGCATTTTTTGCCTCCGTCTTCACCGTGGAAGATGAGAAGTGTTTGCCCGCCCCAGAACCACTAATATTGGAAGGGGTGTTGAAAGACCTGAGTCAGATTGAGGTGACAAAAGAGGAGGTCCTACAACTGATAGACAAATTAAAAACTAATAAGTCACCGGGTCCGGATGGCATACATCCGAGAGTTCTGAAAGAACTCAAAGTTGAACTTGTGGATCTTCTAACAAAAATCTGTAATCTTTCATTGAAATCTGCCTCCGTTCCTGAGGACTGGAAGGTAGCAAATGTCACCCCCATCTTTAAAAAGGGTTCCAGAGGAGATCCGGGAAATTACAGGCCAGTCAGTCTGACTTCAATACCGGGAAAGTTGGTAGAAACCATTATCAAGGACAGAATGAGTAGGCACATTGATGAACACGGGTTATTGAGGAAGACTCAGCATGGGTTCTGCAAGGGAAGATCTTGCCTCACTAACCTGTTACATTTCTTTGAGGGGGTGAAAAACATGTGGACAAAGGAGACCCGATAGATGTTGTTTACCTTGACTTCCAGAAAGCTTTTGATAAAGTTCCTCATCAAAGGCTCCTTAGAAAGCTTGAGAGTCATGGAGTAAAAGGACAGGTCCTCTTGTGGATCAAAAACTGGCTGAGTCATAGGAAGCAGAGAGTGAGTATAAATGGGCAGTCTTCGCAGTGGAGGACGGTAAGCAGTGGGGTGCCGCAGGGCTCGGTACTGGGTCCCATCCTCTTTAACTTGTTCATAAATGATTTAGAGTTGGGAGTGAGCAGTGAAGTGGCCAAATTTGCGGATGACACTAAATTGTTCAGGGTGGTGAGAACCAGAGAGGATTGTGAGGAACTCCAAAGGGATCTGTTGAGGCTGGGTGAGTGGGCGTCAACGTGGCAGATGCGGTTCAATGTGGCCAAGTGCAAAGTAATGCACATTGGGGCCAAGAATCCCAGCTACAAATACAAGTTGATGGGGTGTGAACTGGCAGAGACAGACCAAGAGAGAGATCTTGGGGTCATAGTAGATAATTCACTGAAAATGTCAAGACAGTGTGCGTTTGCAATAAAAAAGGCCAACGCCATGCTGGGAATTATTAGGAAGGGAATTGAAAACAAATCAGCCAGTATCATAATGCCTCTGTATAAATCGATGGTGCGGTCTCATTTGGAGTACTGTGTGCAGTTCTGGTCGCCGCACCTCAAAAAGGATATTATAGCATTGGAGAAAGTTCAGAAAAGGGCAACTAAAATGATTAAAGGGCTGGAACACCTTCCCTATGAAGAAAGGTTGAAACGCTTAGGGCTCTTTAGCTTGGAGAAACGTCGACTGAGGGGTGACATGATAGAAGTTTACAAGATAATGCATGGGATGGAGAAAGTAGAGAAAGAAGTACTTTTCTCCCTTTCTCACAATACAAGAACTCGTGGGCATTCGATGAAATTGCTGAGCAGACAGGTTAAAACGGATAAAAGGAAGTACTTTTTCACCCAAAGGGTGATTAACATGTGGAATTCACTGCCACAGGAGGTGGTGGCGTCCACAAGCATAGCCACCTTCAAGAAGGGGTTAGATAAAAATATGGAGCAGAGGTCCATCAGTGGCTATTAGCCACAGTGTGTGTGTGTGTGTGTATATATATATATATAATTGGCCGCTGTGTGACACAGAATGTTGGACTGGATGGGCCATTGGCCTGATCTAACATGGCTTCTCTTATGTTCTTATGTTCTTATGGTTTGCCACTGTGTGAGACAGGATGCTAGATTAGATGGACCCTCACTGGCTTGATCCAGCAGGGCTCTTCTGATGTTCTTATGAGGGGAAGGCCTTGACCTCTCTGCCCTGTTGTTGGCCCTCCAGAGGAACTGGTTGAGGCCACTGTGTGAGACAGGATGCTGGATTAGATGGACCCTCACTGGTCTGATCCGGCAGGGCTCTTCTGATGTTCTTCTGAGGGGAAGGCCTCAGTCTCTCTGCCCTGTTGCTGGTCCTCCAGAGGAGCTGGTTGAGACCACTGTGAGACAGGATGCTGGATTAGATGGACCCTCACTGGTCTGATCCAGCAGGGCTCTTCTGATGTTCTTAGGAGGGGAAGGCCTCGGCCTCTCTGCCCTGTTGTTGGTCCTCCAGAGGAGCTGGTTGAGGCCACTGTGTGAAGCAGGATGCTGGTCTAGATGGACCACTGGTCTGATCCAGCAGGGATCTTCTGATGTTCTTAAAATGAGGAAGCACTGAATGTGAATTCCGGTCTAAAGTTGTGTCATCTCATCCTGTCAATTACTGTAGTTTTAAAACCACATATCTGGAAGAGATCGTTAATGCCTGCTGGATGTCATTATGATCTAATTACCAGCACTATCATTATGCAACAATATAGCTGTTATATCACTAATCATAATGAGCTTTTATGTTGCAGCAGGGAGTCACCATTCTTTTACTGCATTTCTGTAAAGGTGGAGCTTGAAAAATCCGGATTCTACTTTGCTCTAGAAGGTCAATGCAGACCAATAAGAACAAAGTTCGGGCCCAGTAGCATCCTGAAGACCAATGAAGTTTTATTCTGCTGTTCTAATGCCCCTTTGGTGTAGTGGTTAAGTGTGTGGACTCTTATCTGGAAGAACCGGGGTTGATTCCCCACTCCTCCTCTTGCAGCTGCTGGAATGGCCTTGGTCCAGCCATAGCTCTCGTAGGAGTTGTCCTTGAAAAGGCAGCTTCTGGGAGAGCTCTCTCAGCCCCCCCACCTCACAGGGTGTCTGTTGTGGGGGAGGAAGGTAAAGGAGATTGTGACTGCTCTAAGACTCTGAATCTTCTTCTTCTCTGTAATTGTTACTTTGGTACTGTAGGCATTAAGCTGCATGTTCTATGATAAAGAGAGTTTATAGCTCTGAACTAGGAAATACCTGGAGATTTTGGGGGTGGAGCCTGGGGAGCGGGCAGGATTTAGGGACAGGAAGGACCTCAGCATGGTAGAGTGTAGGGTTGCCAGGTCCAATTCAAGAAATGTTTGGGGGCTTTGGGGGTGGAGCCAGGAGTGAGGTTATGACAAGCATAACTGAACTCCAAAGGAAGTTCTGACTATCAGATTTAAAGGGACTGCACACCTTTTCAGTGCCTTCCCTCCATTGGAAATAATGGATAGGGGCACCTTCTTTGAGGGCTCATAGAATTGGACCCTCTGGTCCAATCCTTTTGAAACTTGGAGGGTGTTTTTAGGAGAGGCACCAAATGCTGTACTGCAAATTTGGTGTTTCTGCCTAAAAAACCAGCCCCCCCCCCCCAGAGCTCCAGATACCTTTGGATTAATTCTCAATTATACCCTATGGGAATCAGTCTGCACAGGGAATAATGGTGTGTCCATTAGACATTTTGCTCTCTCCCCCCGCTTTCTGATGACTCTGAAGAGGGGGGAGGGCCTCCAAATTGGGGGATCCCCTGCCCCCACCTGGGGATTGGTAACCCTAGTGGAGTGTCACAGATCCCGCCCTCCAAAGCAGCCATTTTCTCCAAGGGCACTGATCTTGATTGTCTGGAGATGAATTGTAATAGTATAGCAGGAGATCTCCAGGCATCGCCTGGAGCTTGGCAACCCTTGCTCTATGGCAATCTCCCGGTTTATGAACCACGAGCACATTCGCCCGTGAAATGTCGGAGGGCAAGAGCTCACGGCAGAAGCTGCGTCAGAACGGGTGTCGCGGCTCCATCTCCGAATAATTCACTCCGCGAGATCTCAAATAGCCTCGACAGCAGCTTCTGGTTTCTGATCCGAGCCGGAATGACAAGCAAAAATAACAACAGTATTAAATTTCTTTCCAGTAACTGAGCCTAATCGGTTTGCGTTGTTCGAACGTGAATGCCTTGCGGCCGGCTCCCCTTGGCACCTCCGAGACCCATTAAAAGTCACCGTGCCCTCTTTAATTTTAAGAAGCTTTTGCGGTATGGATGAAGGGGAGCGGCGGGCCAGGGGAACCAGCTGAGGTTGCCAGCTTCCAGGCAGGGCCTGGACTTCTCCTGGAGTTACAATTGATCTCTATCCTTCAAAGACCACTTCCCCTGAAGACAATGGCAACTTCAGAGGGCAGACTATGGTATGCTGTAGGTTGAAGGTGTCAAACAAAGAGCTGGATTAACAATTAGGCCAAGTAGGCACTGGACGATGAGCCCCCACGCCTTTAGGGGCCCCGGGCCAGCTCCCCCCTCAGTTTCCCACCTACTTGCAGCCCTCCCAGCCTGCATGTGCAGCCAGCAACTGAGCCGCTCTTTGTTCGACTTGTCTGGTGCGGTGGCTGCTGGCATCGTTGCCAAGTTTGCCTCTCTCTGCCTCTCCCCCACAGCTTAGTAACGGGCTTTTAAGAAGGTGCCTGAAGGCTGCAGCTGGGGCCATGGGCAGTGGGGCAGGCGTTCAGACTCTGAGGTAATTTGTGAGGGGGCCTCCAAGATTTTGACTGCCTAGGTCTTCCAAAGGCACCACACTCTCTCTCTCTCTCTCTCGGCTTGGCTTCGCGAACGAAGATTTAAGAAGGGTGCAATAGTCCACGTCTGCTGCAGGCTCGCTGGTGGCTGACAAGACCAATGCGGGACAGGCAGGTCCGGCCACAGTGGCTGCAGGGAAAAGTCTGATTTAGGGTTGGTGCTGTAGCAGTGCGATTCTTCCTCAATCTCCTTTTGTCCTCAAGACCAGCTATGCGTGCGTTCTCAAAGGAAGAGACAGCCTGGTGGATGGTGTGCCTCCATGCTTTGCGATCTGAGGCTAGGTCAGACCACTGGTGATGGTTGATGCGACAGGTGCCAAGGGATTTCTTCAAGGAGTCCTTGTACCTCTTCTTTGGTGCCCCTCTATTTCGATGGCCGGTGGAGAGTTCGCCATACAGGGCAATCTTGGGAAGGCGGTGGTTTTCCATCCTAGAAATATGCCCTGCCCAGCGCAGCTGCATCTTCAACAGCAGTGCCTCGATGCTGGTAACCTCCGCCCGCTTGAGGACTTCAGTGTTGGTCACAAAGTCACTCCAGTGGATGTTGAGGATGGTGCGAAGGCAGCGCTGATGAAAGCGCTCGAGGAGTCGCAAGTGATGACGGTATAAAACCCACGATTCGGCGCCGTAGATGAGGGTTGTCATCACAACCACTTTGTAAACATTGATCTTTGTGCCTTTTTTCAGATGCTTGTTGCTCCACACTCTTTTGTGCAGTCGGCTAAAGGCACGGTTTGCCTTTGCCAGCCTGTTGTCAATCTCCTTGTCGATCTTGGCATCTGAGGAGATGATGCACCCCAGGTAGCTGTACTGCTGGACTGTCTTCAGAACTGATTCACCCACAGTGATGCAGGGAGGGTGATAATCTTCCTGGGGTGCAGGCTGGTGGAGAACTTCTGTCTTCTTCAGACTAACTTCTAGGCCGAATAGCTTGGCAGCCTCTGCAAAGCAGGACGTCATATACTGCAGAGCTGATACCGAGTGGGA
Organism: Heteronotia binoei; assembly: GCF_032191835.1. Lineage (NCBI taxonomy): Eukaryota > Metazoa > Chordata > Lepidosauria > Squamata > Gekkonidae > Heteronotia > Heteronotia binoei. The sequence continues at coordinate 264,938,979 of NC_083223.1, forward strand.
GACGAGTGCAGCATCATCAGCAAACAGTAGCTCTCGGATGAGTTTTTCCATTGTCTTGGAGTGGGCCTTTAGTCGCCTCAGGTTGAACAGGCTGCCATCGGTGCGATAGCGGATGTAGACACCGATGGCACCACACTGAAACGTTCTTTAAAAACCTAGACTTTTTCATGAAGGGTTTTAAAAATATATATTTTTGTAGCTCTTTCTGCTTCTAGCCCAAGGACTGGGCTATGGATATTTTTAATCTCCTCAATGTCTTTTTAAAGTATTGATAATTTACGTTGCTGGTATTGTGGTATTATTTTTAGTTTAGTTCAGCTGGCCGAAGCAGATCTCTGGAGGGGCGGCCTATAAATACCCTAAATAAATGAACAGAGGAAAGAGGCATCCTTTCTGGATTGTCCAATAGTATCTGTAGAAGTTGGAGACCGAAATTGCCCCTGTTAGAGCAGTGGCTGAGTAAGCTTTTCAGTGGCCGGAAGGCAGAGGTTTCAGTTTTCCTGGAGTGACCCTGCAAATGTAGTTTATTAACCGACACAATCCGGAAGTTGGGGTACATGGGAGACGACTCGCAGAAGAACCTGCCCAGCGACCACAGTAGGGTTGCCAATCCCCAGGTGGAGGCAGGGGATTCCTCTGTTTGGAGGCCCTCCTCTCACTTCAGGGTCATCGGAAAGCAGGGTGGAGGGAGAGAAATGTCTGCTGGGCACTCCATTGTTCCCTATGGAGGCTGATTCCCATAGGATACAATGGAGAATTGATCTGTAAATATACGGGGCTCTGGGGGACTGTGTTTTGAGGCAGAGGCACCAACTTTGCAGCATGGCATCCAATGCCTCTCCTCAGAACACTCTCTAAGTTTCAAAAAGACTGGACCAGGGGGTGCAATTCTATGAGTTCCCAAAGAAGGTGCCCCTATCCTTCCAGTGGAAGGAAGGCATTTAAAAAGTGTGCGGTCCCTTTAAATGTAATGGCCAGAACTACCTTCGGAGTTCAATCGTGCTTGTCACAACCTTGCTCCTGGCTCCACCCCCAATGTCTCCTGGCTCCACCCCCAAAGTCCCCAGATATTTCTTGAATTGGACTTGGCAACCCTAGATTATCCTCCCCATATATTCAGCTGGCCCTTGAGCGTGCTATGTCTTTTAGGCCAGCTAAAGGAACACTTGTTCACTCATTGCAGTCTGTATGCCTGTTTTAAAATGTGATTGTTGTTTGTAATGGTACTTAAGAGCCTATTAATAGGGTTGCCAACTCCAGGTTGGGAAATACCTGGAGATTTGGGGGGTGGGGAAGACTGAGGAAGGCATGGTTTGGGGGGAGGAGAGACTTCAATAGGGTATAATGCCATAGAGTCCACCTTCCAATGTGGTTGTTTTCTCCGGGGCAAACCATCTCTGTCACTTGGAGATCCATTGTAATCCTCGGCGATCTCAAGCTGCCACCTGGAACTTGGCAACTTTACCTCTTGAGCATCTCTAGTGGAAGGAGCAGGGCCAAAAATGATGCCAAAACAACGATCCAGGAAGGTCGCAGAATTTTCTCTTCCTGGTTGCAGAATGTGGGACCACTGCAGCTCAGGAAACTGATTCTGCTCCCATTCAGGAGCAAACAGGCTCTAAATATTGGCAGAGGCAGGGCTTTCTTTGTAGCAGGAACTCCTTTGCATATTAAGCCACACGCCCCTGCTATAGCCAATCCTCCAAGAGCTTACAGTAGGTCCTCTACTAAGAGCCCTGTAAGCTCTTGAACGATTGACTACATCAGGGGTGTGTGGCCTAATATGCAAAGGAGTTGCTGCTACAGAAAAAGTCCTGGGCAGAGGGATTCTTAGGTGCTAGGATCAACCCCTCTCCCCATGGCTATCTTTTTACCGTACTTATTTTTTCCTCTCTTCCCAGGGCCAAACTTGGAGGGTTGCCTTCTCCATCCATTGGGCCGTGAGCCACCCTCGCTCTCACGAGGTCACCTGTTGGGCAAGGCGAAGCTGGAAGTCCCCTGGAAGGTCACGCAGCACCTGCCCAAGACGGCCACCGGCTCTCTGGGAGACCTAAAGGTGTGCCGTGGGACCCGGGGTTTCATGGCCCGCTTTCTGCACAGGTCCAAGCGTAATCTGGCTTCTCTGGGAGTGGAGACGGCAGGGCATGGTGCCCAGAGCTGCAAACAGGTATGCCGCAAAGAAGTCACAGGAGAAATGCTGCGGTTGTTGCAGCGGAAAATGCAGGAGCCAAGGTTCCCTGCCCTGAGGAGCTTACAGTCCCTTTGTTGGTTCCCTGCAACATGGGGAGTGGAAAAGAAGCAGCTGGGCTTGGCACAGACCGCTTTAAAAGGGGATTAGACAGATTCAGGGAGGAGAGGCCTATTAATGGCTACTAGCCGTAGTGACTGAAGGCTTAGGGAACCTCAATGTTTAGAGGCAATCAGCCTCTGAATCTCAGTGCCAAGAAGCAACATCCCTGTCCTGTTGTTGGCCATCCAGAGGAACTGGTTGGTCGCTGTGTGAGGCAGGACGCTGGACTAGAAGGACCCTCACTGGTCCGATCCAGCAGGGCTCTCTGATGTTCTTATGAGGGGAAGGCCTTGGCCTCTGCCCTGTTGGCCCTCCAGAGAAACTGGTTGAGGCCACTGTGTGAGACAGGATGCTGGATTAGATGGACCCTCACTGGTCTGATCCAGCAGGGCTCTTCTGATGTTCTTATGAGGGGAAGGCCTTGGCCTCTGCCCTGTTGGCCCTCCAGAGGAACTGGTTAAGGCCACTGTGTGAGACAGGATGCTGGACTAGATGGACCCTCAGTGGTCTGATCCAGCAGGGCTCTTCTGATGTTTCTATGAGGGGAAGGCCTTGGCCTCTCTGCCCTGTTGTTGGCCCTCCAGAGGAACTGGTTGAGTCCACTGTGTGAGACAGGATGCTGGACTAGAAGGACCCTCACTGGTCTGATCCAGCAGGGCTCTTCTGATGTTTCTATGAGGGGAAGGCCTTGGCCTCTCTGCCCTGTTGTTGGCCCTCCAGAGGAACTGGTTGAGGCCACTGTGTGAGACAGGATGCTGGACTAGAAGGACCCTCACTGGTCTGATCCAGCAGGGCTCTTCTGATGTTTCTATGAGGGGAAGGCCTTGGCCTCTCTGCCCTGTTGTTGGCCCTCCAGAGGAGCTGGTTGAGGCCACTGTGTGAGACAGGAGGCTGGACTAGATGGACCCTCACTGGTCTGATCCAGCAGGGCACTTCTGATGTTCTTACGAAGGGAAAGTCTCAGCCTCTCTGCCCTGTTGTTGTCCCTCCAGAGGAACTGGCTGAGGCCACTGTGTGAGACAGGAGGCTGGACTAGATGGACCCTCACTGGTCTGATCCAGCAGGGCACTTCTGATGTTCTTATGAGGGGAAGGCCTTGGTCTCTATACCCTGTTGCTGGCCATCTAGAGCAACTGGTTGAGGCCACTGTGTGAGCCGGGATGCTGGACTAGATGGACCTTCACTGGTTTGATTCAGCAGGGCTCTTCTGATGTTCTTATGAGGGGAAGGCCTCAGCCTCTCTGCCCTGTTGTTGGCACTCCAGAGGAACTGGTTGAGGCCACTCTGTGAGGCAGGATGCTGGACTAGATGAACCCTCAGTGGTCTGATCCAGCAGGGCTCTTCTGATGTTTCTATGAGGGGAAGGCCTCAGCCTCTCTGCCCTGTTGTTGGCCCTCCAGAGGAACTGGTTGAGGCCACTGTGTGAGACAGGAGGCTGGAATAGATGGACCCTCACTGGTCTGATCCAGCAGGACTCTTCTGATGTTCTTGAGAGGGGAAGGCCTTGACCTCTCTGCCCTGTTGTTGGCCCTCCAGAGGAACTGGTTGAGGCCACTGTGTGAGACAGGATGCTGGACTATGAACCCTATGTGGTCTGATCCAGCAGGGCTCTTCTGATGTTTCTATGAGGGGAAGGCCTCAGCCTCTCTGTCCTGTTGTTGGCCCTCCAGAGGAAATGGTTGAGGCCACTGTGAGACAGGAGGCTGGACTAGATGGACCCTCACTGGTCTGATCCAGCAGGGCTCTTCTGATATTCTTATCAGGGGAAGGCTTCGGCCTCTTGGCCCTATTGTTGGCCCTCCAGAGGACCTGGTTGAGGCTACTGTGTGAGACAGGATGATGGACAAGATGGTTCCTCACTGGTCTGATCCAGCAGGGCTCTTCTAATATTCTTACCAGGGGAAGGCCTCGGCCTCTCTGCCCTGTTGCTGGCCCTCCAGAGGAACTGGTTGAGGCCACTGTGTGAGGCAGGATGCTGGACTAGATGGACCCTCACTGGTCAGATCCAGCAGGGCTCTTCTGATGTTCTTATGAGGGGAAGGCCTCGGCCTCCCTGCCCTGTTGTTGGCCCTCCAGAGGAACTGGTTGAGGCCACTGTGTGAGGCAGGATGCTGGACTAGATGAACCCTCAGTGGTCTGATCCAGCAGGGCTCTTCTGATGTTCTTAAGGGCTGAACAGAATATTAGAATTGCATGCAGTTATGTGTCGTTGCCTTCCTGGTTCAAACAATGGAAAACAGCCTCCGCAATCAAAAGCGAAGCATCGCTTGGGGGAGGCAGAGGGGGATTAACCTTTCTACTCTGACTATTTCCCCTCCACCCCTGCAATATCCCCTCTCTCCCAGCTGCTTTTCTTCCTTGGAGGAAGATAGATGGGGTACCTGTATTCTCTCTCCACGGGGGGAAAAAAATCTTGGTTAGGGTGTGGGGGGCGTGGGTCATATTTTTGTGCTTGCAAAAGACTGGCAAGTGAAGGGGTGGAGCAGTCCTGTCCCTCCTGCTACTCCGCTCAAGAGGGCTTCCTCCTATGCCCTGACCCGGATAGCCTAGGCAAGCCCATTCCGGTCAGTCAGGAGGGCAGGGGCAGGCTCTATTCAGCTACCTCGGCTCCTAGAAGGGGTCAGTCACCAGAAGTTGCCATGACTTCCAGGCAGTGTTCCCTCTAAGCTGAGTTAGTGTGTGCAACTCACTAACTGGGGAGGGACGGTGGCTCAGTGGTAGAGCATCTGCTTAGTAAGCATAAGGTCTCAGGTTCAATCCCTGGCATCTCCACTAAAAGAAGGGTCCGGGCAAATAGGCGGGAAAAACCTCAGCTTGAGACCCTGAAGAACCACTGCCAGTCTGAGTAGACAATACTGACTTTGATGGACTGAGGGTCTGATTCAGTATGAGGCAGCTTCATACGTTCATAACTGCTGCTTCTGTTCTCTTTTTGGAGTATCCTTCTTCAGGCAGCTCACCAAAGGGGCTGGCATGTCACAAAAACCGATTCAACAATATTTTAAATACATATTGTCTTGAGTCATACGTGTCGAGCCAGATCCGTCGGAGACACAGAGCACAGCCAGTTGAAATAATTTAGTGAGTATACATGGGAGTATCTTGCAGAAGACTCAAGGCGATATGTATTTAAAGCAGCAGTCTGTTTGCCGCCACACCTGTTTTGGGAAGCAGCCGTCTCTGTTTTGGAATTTCTTGGACTTCGTTTAGCTCTGCAAGCAAAGAGAACATTATCAAAGATTTCAGGTTTTCACGGCTGGCATCATCCTTAGGGTTTGTAGAATCTTTCGGGCTCAAGTGCCGTGTTCTACTGGAGAAAGTTTTTCTTCCAGACGTTTCGTTCTGCGGATGTTCTCCGCAGCTGAGAACGAAACGTCTGGAAGAAAAACTTTCTCCAGTAGAACACGGCACTTGAGCCCGAAAGATTCTACAAACCCTAATAAAGAGAACGTTGTCCAATTTTCTGTAGAAGGGAATTTTTTTTTGAATACTACTGAATATTGTTTCATATCAAAATTGTTTTGGTATATGCATTAGTAAAAACCCTCACAGAGTGTTCTATATTTATTAATCCCCAGGTGGGGGCAGGGGATCCCCAGGTTTCCCGCTTCAGGGTCATCAGAAAGCGGGGAGGGGGGGAGGGGAATGTCTGCTGGGCATTCCATTATTCCCTATGGAGACTGATTCCCATAGGGTATAATGGAGAATTGATTTGCGGGTATCTGGAGAGGCTGTTTGTTTTTTAGTTAGAGGCACCAAATTTTCTCCTCAAAACACCCTCCAAGTTTCAGAAAGATTGTGCCAATTCTATGAGCCCTCAAAGAAGGTGCCCCTATCCATTATTTCCAGTGGAGGGCATTTAAAAGGTGTGCAGTCCCTTTAAATATGAAGGCCGGAACTCCCTTTGGAGTCCAGTCATGCTTGTCACAACCTTGCTCCCGGCTCCACCCCCAAAGTTCCCCAGATATTTCTTGACTCAGACCTGGCAACCCTAACTGTCAGGGACTTGTCCCTGACACAGATTGTCTTTCACCTTGAAATGAAAATGGAAAAGAAACCCGAAGACTTGCTGTGTGTCTGGGGGAATGAAACCAATGTAATTGAAATGAATACAAAACAAAGGGAAGCAGCTGAAGAAATGGATCCCCCCTTGTCCCCATGGACACTGTAAGCTGCTCAAGGTTAAAGTACAAAAAGAAGAAGAACTGCAGATTTATACCCTGCCCTTCTCTCTGAATCGGAGACTCAGAGTGGCTTGCAATCGCCTATATCTTCTCTCCCCACAACAGACCCCCTATGAGGTGGGTGGGGCTGAGAGGGCTCTCACAGCAGCTGCCCTTTCAAGGACAACCTCCGCCAGAGCTATGGCTGACCCAAGGCCATTCCAGCAGGTGCAAGTGGAAGAGTGGGGAATCACACCCAGTTCTCTCAGATAAGAGTCCGCACACTTAACCACTACACCAAACTGGCTCTCTCAACCCCACCCTAAAGGGGATGAATGGAACCCCGTAGCTCAGAGTGGTAAAGCTGCAGTACTGCAGTCCGAGCTCTCTGCTCACAACCTGAGTTCGATCCCGGTGGAAGCTGGGTTCAAGTAGCCAGCTCAAGGTTGACTCAGCCTTCCAGCCTTCCAAGGTTGGTAAAATGAGTACCCAGCTCATGATGTGACATCACCCCAGAGTTGGAAATGGCTGGTGCTTGCACAGGGGACTACCTTTACCTTTAAAGGGGGTGATGGATGGAGTAGCTGAGAGGGGGGAGGGGAGCATGGGTAACTAAAAAATCCTACACAAGGGAAGATGATTGCTGTTGGAAGGAAGAAAAGGACCAGAGCTTCAGGTCTGAGAGGCTAGAAAGCCAACTAAGAGCCTGAATGCTATGTATTGATTGGAACGAAGCAGCCAGCCCGTGGTTTCAGATGTCTTGGTTGTATAATACTTTTAAGCTTTTTTTTTTTTTAATCAAGCCAGCCTAATAAATAAACCAAAAGCCTGAAGTAGAAATTTGGATCAGAACAACGAGGAGGAGCAGCAAAAACAAATTTGTCATTATTATTATCATATGAAAGGGAAAATCCCTGATTTCAACTGTTCCGAATTCTAACGAGACAGCTTAATTATCCTAATGAGGTTTCTGCATTGTTAATTTGTGGGCTCCAGGGCTTTTTTTTGAGCAGGAACGCAGTTCCAGCTGGCTTGGTGTCAGGGGATGTGGCCTAACATGCAAATGAGTTCCTCCTGGGCTTTTTCTACAAAAAAAGGCCCTGGTGGACTCTATATGCACACTCTGACTGGAACTAAGAACATAAGAACATAAGAGAAGCCATGTTAGATCAGGCCAATGGCCCATCCAGTCCAACATTCTGTGTCACACAGCGGCCAAATATATATATATATATATATATATACACACACACACACACACTGTGGCTAATAGCCACTGATGGACCTCTGCTCCATATTTTTATCTAACCCCTTCTTGAAGGTGGCTATGCTTGTGGACGCCACCACCTCCTGTGGCAGTGAATTCCACATGTTAATCACCCTTTGGGTGAAGAAGTACTTCCTTTTATCCGTTTTAACCTGTCTGCTCAGCAATTTCATCGAATGCCCACGAGTTCTTGTATTGTGAGAAAGGGAGAAAAGAACTTCTTTCTCTACTTTCTCCATCCCATGCATTATCTTGTAAACTTCTATCATGTCACCCCTCAGTCGACGTTTCTCCAAGCTAAAGAGCCCTAAGCGTTTCAACCTTTCTTCATAGGGAAGGTGTTCCAGCCCTTTAATCATTTTAGTTGCCCTTTTCTGAACTTTCTCCAATGCTATAATATCCTTTTTGAGGTGCGGCGACCAGAACTGCACACAGTACTCCAAATGAGACCGCACCATCGATTTATACAGAGGCATTATGATACTGGCTGATTTGTTTTCAATTCCCTTCCTAATAATTCCCAGCATGGCGTTGGCCTTTTTTATTGCAAACGCACACTGTCTTGACATTTTCAGTGAATTATCTACCATGACCCCAAGATCTCTCTCTTGGTCTGTCTCTGCCAGTTCACACCCCATCAACTTGTATTTGTAGCTGGGATTCTTGGCCCCAATGTGCATTACTTTGCACTTGGCCACATTGAACCGCATCTGCCACGTTGACGCCCACTCACCCAGCCTCAACAGATCCCTTTGGAGTTCCTCACAATCCTCTCTGGTTCTCACCACCCTGAACAATTTAGTGTCATCCGCAAATTTGGCCACTTCACTGCTCACTCCCAACTCTAAATCATTTATGAACAAGTTAAAGAGGATGGGACCCAGTACCGAGCCCTGCGGCACCCCACTGCTTACCGTCCTCCACTGCGAAGACTGCCCATTTATACTCACTCTCTGCTTCCTATTACTCAGCCAGTTTTTGATCCACAAGAGGACCTGTCCTTTTACTCCAAGACTCTCAAGCTTTCTAAGGAGCCTTTGATGAGGAACTTTATCAAAAGCTTTCTGGAAGTCAAGGTAAACAACATCTATCGGGTCTCCTTTGTCCACATGTTTGTTCACCCCCTCAAAGAAATGTAACAGGTTAGTGAGGCAAGATCTTCCCTTGCAGAACCCATGCTGAGTCTTCCTCAATAACCCGTGTTCATCAATGTGCCTACTCATTCTGTCCTTGATAATGGTTTCTACCAACTTTCCCGGTATTGAATATAGGGTTGCCAAGTCTAATTCAAGAAATATCTGGGGACTTTGGGGGTGGAGCTAGGAGACTTTGGGGGCGGGGCCAGGAGCAAGGGTGTGACGAGCATAATTGAACTCCAAAGGGAGTTCTGACCATCACATTTAAAGGGACTGCATGCCTTTTTAAATGCCTTCCTTCCATAGGAAATAATGAAGGAAATGGGCACCTTCTTTGGAGGCTCGTAGAATTGGACCCCCTGGTCCAAACTTTTTGAAACTTGGAGGGTATTTTGGGGAGAGGCTCTGGATGCTACACTGAAAATTTGGTGCTTCTACCAAAAAAACAGCCCCTCCAGAGCCCCAGATACCCACGATTCAATTCTCCATTATTTTCTTTGGGAATGTCTCCATAGGGAATAATAGAGTTCCCAGTAGACATCCTCTCCCCCCGCTTTCTGATGACCCTGAAGCGGAGGGAGGGCCTCCAAACCGGGGGAACCCCTGCCCCCATCTGGGGATTTAGCAACACAACAGAGAAATGTGGATATGTGGAGCAGGGTAAAGGTACAAAAACCTCCGGAAAACCCAGCTTCAACAGTAAAGAAATGTAAGTGTAATTTACAAAATACTTACAACACAACTAAACATATCAAAAGTGAAGGCAATCACAATGTAAAGTGACAGAACACGGACCACACCCGTGTCCACAGTACTTAAGTCTTTAAGCATGAAATTTCTTGAACTGAAGATCCGGGCTGTGGTGAAAAAAGGTCTCTATTCAAACGGAGTGCAACGCTCCAGTCTTTTTGGTGAACAGATGAGTAGAATGCTGTCATGCAGAAAGGCATCAGAACGCGACAGAGTTGCGCTGTTCTCTCTGTTTCACAAAGTGCTTCAACGAGAAACCTTCAAGAGTATATTACTAAAATTCTTTCCTAGGAGAGCAACGTCTCTAAGAATATTGAAGCATTGCTCTCCTAGGAAAGCAAGAAAGTTCAAGACATTTCATGCTTAAAGACTGAAGTACTGTGGATACGGGTGTGTTCCGTGTTCTGTCACTTTAAATTTTGATGGACTTCACTTTTGATATGTTTAGTTGTGTTATAAGTCTTTTGTAAATTACACTTACATTTCTTTACTGTTGAAGCTGGTTTTCGCGGAGGTTTTTGTGCCTTTACTGTACCCCAACTGGGGACTGGCCGCCCTAATTGGAACTGAGGCTTGTGGAACAAGGATAACGAGACATTAAAATGGGCTCCCTTTTGTTGTTGTTGTTGCAGAAAGCAATTCTTTATTGAGAATTCCAAAATTACAATGAATATAACAGTAAAAGTTAAATACATGATATTGACTCGAGAGTCATACATATGATACAATTAAACTTTTGATAGATGAAACGTTAGTGGAATGCCATTAATGAGAGACTCTCCTCTTGTGTCACTGTATTGAAACAAGATGCGTCCCATCGAAGGAAAGGTTCCCACTTTTGGCGTAGGTATGAATGAGTTCGAGTATCTACCTTACTTAGTTTATATTCAGTAATTTTATCCAGTAGGATAATATTCCCACAAAATTTAGCGCCCACGGGTGAATTGAGGGTGGAGGGGATGACCGCCACTGAACAGTAATAGTATATTTAGCTGCAGTAAACATTATGGAGGGAGCCCCGTGGCGCAGAGTGGTAAAACTGCAGTACCGCAGTCCGAGCTCACTGCTCGCCAGCCCGACACGTGGGGGTAGGCATGGGAGGCAGTGGCCTTGGGCGTTACCCCGCCTGGGGGTGCTACAAGGCGCCCCTTTACTCACCTACATAGTTTTTAAAGGGCGCCCGTCCGCTTTCGGCTTGAACACAGCGCTCTCCGAAAAGTGCAGTGTTTTAAAGGCGTACGACCGCTTTCAATCCAAAAGCTGCCGGCTGCCTTTTAGAAACTACGCTCTTTGGAGGCTTCCTTGGAGTGTAGTGCAGGGGGAAAGCGGCAGCACGGCATCACTCTCTTTGCGCGAAAAAAGACACACAAAGGGAGTTGGATGTGAGGGGGGGGCACAGCGTGGGGGTCTGCCTCTAGCGGCAGAACCCTTAGTGCCGGCCCTGACTGCTTGCAACCTGAGTTTGATCCTGGAGGAAGCTGGATTCAGGTAGCTGGCTCCAGGTTGACTCAGCCTTCCATCCTTCCGAGGTCGATAAAATGAGTCCCCAGCTTGCTGGGGGGAAAGTGTAGATGACTGGGGAAGGCAATGGCAAACCACCCCGTAAAAAGTCTGCCATGAAAACGTCGTGATGTGACATCACCCCACGGTCAGAAATGTCAGGTGCTTTCACAGGGGGCTACTTTTACCTTTTTTACTTTTAAACATTATGGAAATTAAATATCGCCTGGGTTTAGAAACCACAAATTCTTCCCCAAAATTCAGAAGAAGTATTAGTGGAGAGCATGAAACCACTAAACCTGTCAATTGTGCAATTTTTGATATAATTAGTTTCCAAAACTGCTCAATGACCGGACAAGACCACCAAGTGTGGAAAAAGGATCCTAATCGCCCACAGCCTTTCCAACATGCAGAGTTCTGCATACTTGGGATATTTTCACTACACTTCAGTGTGATTTATATTGCTTTGCTATGTGAAGCTGTTTCCCAGTGTGAAATTGTTGTTGATTGGAAATTTATTGCATGTCATATGAAATTCAGCATGGTGCTTTAATGACTGTTTGCATGTTATAAGTTTCGTGAAATTGTATAGTGACTTAACAGCGTATGATTGGTCAACGAAGTAAATTTATGAATGACTAAGTGAGAGGTTATATGTACTTGGGTTCATTGCACAGATATCTACCGTATATACTCAAGTATAAGTCGACCCGAATATAAGCCAAGGCTTCTAATTTTACCCCAAAAATCTGGGAAAACTTATTGACTCGAGTATAAGCCGAGGGTGGGAAACGCAGCAGTTACTATTCCTGTGGCAGGTAAGGCCACAATGCTGCCTGCAATGAAAGATGAGGAGAATGGTGATGAGGGAGTGATCAGCCGAAGGTTGCCAAATGAGGGAGACGACAGGGAGAGTTGAACTCCAGCTTTAGCTGTCCTTGGAATTCCGGGGATGCGGGCGGAATAGTGACTCGAGTATAAGCCGAGGAGGGGTTTTTTCTGCCCAAAATTTGGGCAGAAAAACTAGGCTTATACTCGAGTATATAGGGTAATTGTATTTTGATAATCCCCAGGCTTGGAGGCTCCCCCCCCCCACTTCAGGGTTATCAGAAAGTGTGTGTGTGGAGGGGAAATGTCTGCTAGGCACTCCATTGTACCCTATGGAGACCGATTCCCATAGGGTATAATGGAAAATTGATCTGCAGGTATCTGGGGCTCTAGCAGGGATCTTTTTTTGAGATAGAGGCGCCAAATTTTTGGCATAGCACCTGGTGCTTCTCCTCAAAACGCCCTCCAAGTTTCAAAAAAATTGGACCAGGGGGTCCAATTCGACGAGCCCCTAAAGAAGGTGCCTCTATCCTTCATTATTTCCAATGGAGGGAAAGCATTTAAAAGATGTGTGTGTTCCCTTTAAATGTGATTGCCAGAATTCCCTTTGTAGTTAAATCGTGCTTGTCACACTATTGCTCAAGGCTCCACCCCCAAAGTCTTCTGGCTCCACCCCCAAAGTCCCCAGATATTTCTTGGCAAGCCTAGGTTTGGAGCCCCAAAGCAAGTATGGTATTTGTTTTGAACGGGGGAGGTAAGAAAGAAAAAACACAATACAATTTAGAGGTTCTGCAGCTCCTGCCCAAAATGAGACCTGATGTAGGTTAAGCTGAGAAACAAAACCTTGCCTGTCACTCTTCAAGACCATTCAAGATGGTGCCTCTCCCTAGTAGCCACTCCAGGAAACCTGCGGTGGGCTTGCCCAATCTCATTTCCTCAGTTACCACCAGCATGCCTGTGATGGTGAGCTGCTGAGGATAGGGTTCAGAGGGTGACAGATTTTGAACAATACCTGCTCCCCCCCCAAAAAATAAATAACAGCCCCAATGGATTGGCTGAATCAGGTTCCAGTAGCTCCCCTCATGATCTGTCTGGCCTCAGAACAGCTGTTCAGAGTGCTCCTAGGCTCTAAAAGAAGTCCTCGGTTCGGTCTTTGACAGGAGGGTGGCTACGACAGCGAAACTGGTTTCAAAGCCGGTAATTTAGATTTTAAGTTCCTCAGGGCAGGGAGCTGTCTTTTTCACGGAGTTACTCCCTTCAAGTGCCAGGAGCGTTTTCGTCATCAGCCTGCCTGCCTTTCTTGGATTGATTCGTGAATGGCACAGTTCTATATATCCTCCTGAGGCTCGCTTCTGAGGAAACATGCGCACTTCTGAGGTGGAAGGATTATGCTGTGAAAGTTGGCAGATTGGAGTTCCCTTGGTGCTATCTGTGAAATTGGGTGCCTACAGGGAAGCTGTTGGGAGATTGAGGGATAAACAACTGGAAAGTTTTCCAGTGACCTCATAGAATCATAGAGTGGGAAAGGGCCATACAGGTCATCTAGTCCAACCCCCTGCTCAATGCAGGATCAGCTTTATTTGTATTTCTTCCATAGAATCCAGGGAACTGGGCAAGGGAAGCTCTAGGTAGAGGTAGAGGTAGAGGCAGGGGATCCCCCGGTTTGGAGGCCCTCCCCCCACTTCAGGGTCATCAGAAAGTGTGTGTAGGGGAATGTCTGCTGGGCACTTTCTATTCCCTATGGAGACCGATTCTCATAAGGTATAATGGAGAATTGATCTGCAGGTATCTGGGGCCCTGGGGAGGCTGGTTTTTTTTTTAAGGTAGAGACATCAAATTTTCATCATAGCATCCAGAGCCTCTCCCCAAAATACCCTCCAAGTTTCAAAAGGATTGGACCAGAGAGTTCAATTCTATGAGCCCCCAAAGAAGGTGCCCCTATCCATCATTATTTCCAATGGAGGGAAGGAATTTAAAAGGTGCACGATAGTCCCTTTAAATGTGATGGCCAGAACTCCCTTTGGAGTTCAGTTATGCTTGTCACAACCTTGCTCCTGGCTCCACCCCCAATGTCTCCTGGCTCCACCCCCAAAGTCTCCTGACTCCACTCCCAAAGTCTCCAGATATTTCTTGAATTGGAGTTGGCAACCCTAATTCCCAAGACCCTCTGCCTTTCCTCCCAGGACTGTGTCTCAGGCCCCTTATCATCCTCTTCGTTCTCCTCTGCACCCACTCCATTCTGTATACATCCTTTTGGAAGGGAGGCCTCAAGAACTATACACACACTCCAGCTGCAGTGATACCAATGTTGTCTACAGTGGGACTAAGCTGCCTTGTGATTTGGACCTTGTGCCTCTTTTCCTCCAGGATAGGTTAAGCAGGCCAACTTCCCCACCACTGTTTTATGACTCATAAGAACATAAGAGGAGCCACGTTGGATCAGTCCAATGGCCTCATCCAGTCCAACACTGTGTCACACAGTGGCCAAAAAACCCAGGTGCCATCAGGAGGTCCATCAGTGGGACCAGGACACCAGAAGCCCTCCCACTGTGCCCCCCCAAGCACCAAGATTACAGAGCATCACTTGCCCCAGACAGAGAGTTCCAACAATACACTGTGGCTAATAGCCACTGATGGACCTCTGCTCCTTAGGTTTATCCAATCCCCTCTTGAAGCTGTCTGTGCTTGCAGCCGCCACTACCTCCTGTGGCAGTGACTCCCAGAGCATGCTCAGTCCTGGATAGGCTTGCCAACATTCAAGTGGGGCCCGGAGTTCATCTGGAATTATAGCTCAGCTCCGCACTGCTAGGCACTGCCCCCAAATCTCCAGCAACTGAAAATCCTAGTCCTACAGCATCTCAGATGCCTGGCTGCGACGAAGCAGCCAGGGCTGGGGCTAGCTGTTCTCCTTCAAGGGTGGCCTTCGGCTGGGAGGGGACAGGGCAGGGGGGCGCAGAAGGTGGCCCACTGCTGCCGGCACCACATGGTGGACAAACAGCGGTGACGACGATGGTGATGACGACGGTGGGGGGTTTGGAATTAGGCATTTGCCTGGGGTGCCAGGAGGGGGGGGGGAGTCCCAATTTGGCATGCCCCTCCTGGCGCCTTCGGCAAATGCCTAATTTGCCTAGTGGGCAAGCCAGCCCTGCCTGTCTTACAGGGTGCCTGTTGTGAGGAGAGGAAGGGAAGGAGATTGTAAGCCTCTGTGAGACTCCAAGTGAAAGGCGGGGTACAAATCCAACTCTTCTCTTCCTCCTTCTTCATCTTCACTTGGAAAGACCCCTGAGTGTGTAAAAACCCTGTCCTTGCTTGTCAGTTCCCCCTATTTTGCCACTCTACTGAGGGGGTACTCTAGGGTTGTCAAGTCCAATTCAAGAAATATCTGGGGACTTTGGGGGTGGAGCCAGGAGACATTGGGGGTGGAGCCAGGAACAAGGGTGTGACAAGCATAATTGAACTCCAAGGGAGTTCTGGCCATCACATTTAAAGGGGCAGCACACCTTTTCAGATGCCTTTCTTCCATACGGTTTGCCAGCTGAGAGACCAGGAAATAATGAAGGATAGGGGCACTATATTTTGGGGCTCATAGAATTGGACCCCCTGGTCCAATCGTTTTGAAACTTGGAGGGTATTTTGGGGAGAGGAACTAGATGCTATACTAAAAATTTGGTGCCTCTAACTCAAAAAATATCCCCCCCCAGAGTCCCCAATACCCGTGGATCAATTCTCCATTATTCCCTATGGGAATCGTTCTCCATAGGGAATAATAGAGTGCCCAGTAGACATTTCCCTCCCCCCTCCCTCTGTCTCACACATAAATACTTACTGGGTCTTAATCCTGCAGAATATTCCTGCTTGCTCTGAAAACGAAACCAAAAGAAAGGGAGGGGCCGTTTTCTGAGGAAACTGTTACAGATCCTTTCCCATGAAGCCCTTCCTGCTGCCTGCTCAGCCTTAAAGGCACACATTTTAAAAACTGTTTGCAGGTTTCTAAACCTGCAGGGGCTCTAAAACTACAGGATGGCTGTGGGGGCGGGGCTTCCCCCGCTGGCCAGCTGGCTGGGGGCGGGGAGAAGCCTGTCAAAAAGGGGGGGGAATCCCCCGCTGGTGTCAAGTCTGCTGTATTGTTATTAACATGTTGTCTAACTCTGGTTCAGAAGCAAGGGATTCTGGGCTCTTACTGAACACCATGCTGCTAGCTACCTCTCCTCCCCCCCCTCCTCCTCTTAGCTATGCCTTTGTTGTGTAGTCTGCTTTGAAATGCTGATATGTGAACAAGATTGTGGAGCCTTCTCAAGCTGGGTGTCTGTGAGAGTGTTAAGCGCCAAGGCCTTGGCTTGGGAACGAGGGAGTAACATCCTTGTGCGAAAATATACTGCATAGAGTGCCCCGCCCGTAGGAATCCTTTGATCTATACCTTAAATGCTTGGTTACTGTCCGTGTCGACTCTACTGGTCGGGTAAGTCAAAGGCTGAGAGCCGCCTTTCTGGCGTTGGCTTCATGGTCAGGAACTCCATTGCCTCCAAACTCGAAAACCTGCCAACAGGTCACTCAGATCGCATCATGTCCAGGCGCCTCCCACTTCAAAACAAGCAACATGCAACACTCTTCAGTGTGTATGCCCCAACCCTTCAAGCAGATCCTGCAGAAAAGAACAAGTTCTATGCTGATCTACACAACCTCGTACGGAAGACCCCTACAGAGGACAAGGTGATCATCCTTGGCGACTTCAATGCCAGAGTAGGTAAAGACTCGGAAGCCTGGAAAGGAGTACTTGGCAAACACGGCATTGGCAACTGCAATGACAACGGGCGCCTCCTGCTAGAATTCTGCACGGAGCACCAGCTCATCATCACCAACACTATCTTCCAGCAGAAGAACAGTCTGAAGACAACCTGGATGCACCCACGGTCCAAGCACTGGCACCTTATCGACTACATTCTGGTGCGCCAGAGAGACCTTCGAGATGTCTTACACACCCGAGTAATGCCCAGTGCGGAATGTCATACGGATCATCGTCTTGTACGCTGCAATCTCCGTCTTCACTTTAAACCCACACCCAGGAGAAGAGGTATCCCTCGGAGGAAGTTTCAGGTTGGCAGTCTCCAGTCAGCCGAAGTTAAAGCTGCCTTCCAGGCAAAACTCCAGTCAAGAATTGAGGACCTCAGTTGCCCCACAGACCCTTCTCCAGAAGCACTCTGGGGACACCTAAAAACTACCATCCTGCAGATCTCTGAAGAAGTCCTCGGGTTCTCCACAAGGAAGAACAAGGACTGGTTTGATGAGAACAATCAAGAGATCCAAGATTTACTGGCGAAAAAGAGATCTGCCTACCAAGCACATCTTGCTCAGCCCTCCTGTCCTGGGAAAAAAGCAACCTTTCGCGCTGCATGTAGCAACCTCCAGCGCAAGCTTCGAGACATTCAGAACGATTGGTGGACCAAGCTTGCAGAGAGAACCCAGCTGTGTGCAGACACTGGTGATTTAAGAGGGTTCTACGAAGCCCTGAAGGCAGTATATGGTCCATCATATCAGGCTCAGAGTCCCTTGCATAGTGCAGACGGCCAAGTGCTCCTCACAGACAAGGCATCCATACTGAACCGGTGGTCAGAGTATTTTCAGGTTCTCTTCAGTGCCAACCGCGTAGTTCAAGATTCAGCAATCCACCTCACCCCACTTCAACCAGTGAAAACAGAGTTGGATGAGATCCCCACCCTAGAAGAGACTGTTAAAGCCATCAAGCAACTGAAAAGTGGCAAGGCAGCAGGAGTTGATGGAATTCCACCAGAGATCTGGAAGCATGGGGGCACAGTACTACATAGCTCACTTCACAAAGTACTTGTCACCTGCTGGGAACAAGGCAAATTACCACAGGACTTTCGCGATGCAATCATCATCACCCTATACAAGAACAAAGGGGAAAAGTCAGACTGCTCCAACTACCGGGGGATAACCCTGCTCTCCATCGCAGGCAAAATCCTTGCCAGAATACTCCTGAACAGACTGGTGCCCACCATTGCAGAAGAACTCCTCCCAGAGAGCCAGTGCGGCTTCAGAGCTAACAGGAGCACCACCGACATGGTATTTGTTCTCAGGCAGCTCCAAGAGAAATGCAGGGAACAGAACAAGGCTCTGTATGTGACTTTTGTCGACCTTACCAAAGCCTTCGATACCGTTAGCAGGAAAGGCCTGTGGCAAATCTTGGAACGTTTAGGATGTCCCCCAAGGTTCCTCAGCATGATCATCCAGCTACACGAAGACCAGCGAGGCCAAGTCAGACACTGCAACGACCTCTCGGAGCCCTTCCCAATAGGCACAGGTGTAAAGCAAGGCTGCGTTCTCGCGCCAACTCTCTTTACGATCTTCTTTAGCATGATGCTTCAAAGAGCCGCAGTAGATCTAGATGATGACGATGGTGTCTACATCCGCTATCGCACCGATGGCAGCCTGTTCAACCTGAGGCGACTAAAGGCCCACTCCAAGACGATGGAAAAACTCATCCGAGAGCTACTGTTTGCTGACGATGCTGCACTCATCTCCCACTCGGTATCAGCTCTGCAGCATATGACGTCCTGCTTTGCAGAGGCTGCCAAGCTATTCGGCCTAGAAGTTAGTCTGAAGAAGACAGAAGTTCTCCACCAGCCTGCACCCCAGGAAGATTATCACCCTCCCTGCATCACTGTGGGTGAATCAGTTCTGAAAACAGTCCAGCAGTTCAGCTACCTGGGGTGCATCATCTCCTCAGATGCCAAGATCGATAAGGAGATTGACAACAGGCTGGCAAAGGCAAACCGTGCATTTGGCCGACTGCACAAAAGAGTGTGGAGCAACAAGCATCTGAAAAAAGGCACAAAGATCAATGTTTACAAAGCGGTTGTGATGACAACCCTCATCTACGGCTCCGAATCGTGGGTTTTATACCGTCATCACCTGCAACTCCTCGAGCGCTTTCATCAGCGCTGCCTTCGCACCATCCTCAACATCCACTGGAGTGACTTTGTGACCAACACTGAAGTTCTCAAGCGGGCGGAGGTTACCAGTATCGAGGCACTGCTGCTGAAGACGCAGCTGCGCTGGGCAGGGCATATTTCTAGGATGGAAAACCACCGCCTTCCCAAGATTGCCCTGTATGGCGAACTCTCCACCGGCCATCGAAATAGAGGGGCACCAAAGAAGAGGTACAAGGACTCCTTGAAGAAATCCCTTGGCGCCTGTCGCATCAACCATCACCAGTGGTCTGACCTAGCCTCAGATCGCAAAGCATGGAGACACACCATCCACCAGGCTGTCTCTTCCTTTGAGAACGCACGCATAGCTGGTCTTGAGGACAAAAGGAGATTGAGGAAGAATCGCACTGCTACAGCACCAATCCTAAATCAGACTTTTCCCTGCAGCCACTGTGGCCGGACCTGCCTGTCCCGCATTGGTCTTGTCAGCCACCAGCGAGCCTGCAGCAGACGTGGACTATTGCACCCTTCTTAAATCTTCGTTTGTGAAGCCAAGCCAAGCCGAGAGAGAGAGAGAGACTGTCTGTGTACCCCAGTCCTTCAATCTCTAGCATGGTCTTCAGTCCTGCTTTCAATAAACTAGAAACTTTGTTTTACCCAAAGACTCGTTATTGAATCCAGCCGACTTGACAGCTGGGACCTGGGGATTGGGAAGCCTAGGGTACTCAATCATCACCTTTGTCATTAAAGGTAATCTGCAAGGAATCACAATTATTGGGTCCAGGGCCAGGGCCTGCATACTCTGACGCATAGCAGCTACCGAGGCCCAGGGCTTCTGGTGGGGCTCACTGTCATGCCCCCCTCCCTTCGGCTTCCCTGCCAGCTGTCTGTGTGCCTTTCCCTGCGTAACGCCCCTGCTCCCAGCTTCTCGGCATTTGTGGGAGATATGCATGTACGTGGTGCAGAGTGGCAGCATTTCAGGCAGCCACAGCGGCTGCACACGCCAGCCAGTGGCTGTTGGGAAAAGGGCATGAATGTGGTGCAGGTGGTGGTGTGCACAGGCAGTGGGAGGGCTTGTAAGCGGGGGAAGGATTCGCAGCCAGGTGGGAACACAGACAGGTGAGTGGACAGAAAGGAAGGCGTGAGGAAAGGAAGCTGGTGGGCAGAAGGGGGTCTCTGGGCTCTGTCTGGCCTTGGCCCAGTGCCAGATTAAACCCTGTGCAGGCCCCTAGGCCGTCTAAATCTTGGGGGCCCCCTCACAAATATAATCTCAGAACAAAGCATAGACAAGTGTCACCTTTAAGACCAACTTAGTTTTATTCAGAATGTAAGTTTTGAATAAAACTAAGTTGGTCTTAAAGGTGCAACTTGTCTACTGCTTTGCTCTATTACTTCAGACCAACACGGCTGCCCACTGGAAATTACCTCAGAGTCTGAGCCCCCGCCATGCTGCCCATGGCCCCTGCTACAGCTTGCAGGCACCTTCTTAAAAGCCCCTTTGACTAAGCTGTGGGGGAGAGGCAAAGAGAGGCAAACTTGGCAACAACGCCGGCAGTAGCCAAATCAGGCAAATCGGGCAAAGAGCAGCTCAGTTGCTGGCTGTGTGTGCGGGCTGGGAGGGCTACAAGCAGGGGGGAAATGGGGGGGGGAAAGCTGGCCCGGGGCCCCTAAAGGCATAGGGGCTCATAGGCCAGTGCCTACTTTGCCTCATTGTTAATTCAGCCCTGCCTGGGCCTCCCAAAACCTGGAAATGGCCCTGGGTAGGTGAAATAAAAAATTAGAAGCGATGGGGAAGATCTCGCCTTGAGACCCTGGAGAGCTGTTGGCTGTCAGAGTAGACAAGACTGACTTGGGTAGAAGTGGAAGGCAGCTGCATGTTTTCAAATTAGGAAATTCTGGTTTTTTGAGTTGTTATTTATAGAACCATCGGTGTCCATGCTATATTAGAGAGTGACTGTTATAGCCACACTACCATGAGATGGGACTGAGGCAGAGAACAGTAGCGGAGGAGAGGGGATTGAAAGCCAGGTCGATGTGGTGGTTAAGTGCACAGACTCTCGTCTGGGAGAACCGGGTTTGATTCCCCACTCCTCCACTTGCAGCTGCTGATGTGACCTTGAATCAGTCACAAGTTCTCATCCTAGACCCTTGCCAGTCCGGCTTTCGCCCGGGTTATGGGACGGAGACAGTACTGGTCGCCCTGGTAGATGATCTCCAACGGCATCTGGATCGGGGCGGTGTGGCGGTGCTGATGTTGTTAGATCTGTCGGCCGCGTTCGACACGGTCGACCATCAGCTACTGACCCGCCGCCTCGCCGATATAGGGGTGAGGGGGTCTGCCTTACAATGGCTCTCCTCCTTCCTCGAGGATCGGGGACAAAGGGTGGCAATTGGTGGCGAGCGGTCCCGGAGGCGCACACTGGATTGTGGAGTGCCTCAGGGGGCAGTTCTCTCACCAATATTATTCAATATCTATATGCGCCCTCTTGCCCAGATTGCCAGGAGATATGGACTTGGGTGCCATCAATATGCAGATGACACCCAACTCTATCTGCTGATGGACGGCCGGCCTGACTGCGTCCCTGAGAATTTAGACCGGGCCTTGCAGGATATGGCAACGTGGTTGAGGGAGAGTGGGCTGAAACTGAATCCAGCGAAGACAGAAGTCCTTTGTCTGGGTCGGGGCGCCCGGGAAGGGGAAATACCTCTGCCAGTCTTCGATGGGGCGCCGCTGAAAGCGGCGCACCGGGTTAGGAGTCTGGGAGTTCTACTGGAGCCTTCATTATCAATGGAGGCCCAGATAGCAGCCACTGCCAAGTCAGCCTTTTTCCATTTGAGGCGGGCAAGGCAGTTGGCTCCCTTCCTAGAGCGCCAAGACCTGGCAACGGTACTTCATGCAACGGTCACCTCGAGACTGGATTACTGTAATGCCCTCTACATGGGGCTGCCTCTGTACCGAACCCGGAGGCTGCAGCTGGTGCAGAACGCAGCGGCCAGACTGTTGCTGGGGCTCCCTAAATGGGAGCACATACGGCCTGGACTGCGCGAGCTGCACTGGCTGCCGGTTATATTCCAGGTTCGTTACAAAGTGCTGGTCATTACCTTTAAAGCCCTATATGGTCGAGGACCTGTCTACCTTAGGGACCGTCTCTCCCCATATGAACCCCAGAGAGCACTGAGGTCAGCTGGAAAAAACTTGTTGACCACCCCCGGACCGAGAGAGGTGAAACTGCAATGCACCCGTAACCGGGCCTTCTCCTCTGTAGCCCCGAACCTATGGAACCAACTTCCAGAGGAAATGCGGGCCCTGCGGGACCTTGATCAATTCCGCAGGGCCTGCAAAACTTTCCTCTTTCGACTGGCTTTCGCTGATGAAGAAAGTAGTTGCTAATGATTACCGCCATCATAAAAAAGAACAAGCAGCATTAGCACTTTTATTATTAATTAATTAATTAATTTTAAATTTATCAGAATTTTAATGTTAAATGTAACTTTGTTTTTTGTAAAACTGAATGATGTTGTTAGCCGCCCTGAGCCTGCTCCGGTGGGGAGGGCGGGATATAAATAAAATTACCTACCTACCTACCTACCTCTCAAGGCCCTTCTGTTCAAGAACAGTTCTGGGAGAGCTCTCTCAGCTCCACCTACCTTGCAGGTAATGCTCCCTCTAAGCTGTGGAGTCTTGTGAGCAAAAATTCTACTTTGTGAGCTACTGGCATTAAGTGGTGAGCTGCTGCAGAAATTAGCTTGCTCTGGGGCCATTCTTCCTGAGCTAAGACAGAAACGTGAGCTGGAAGCTAAAAAACTGTGAGCCAGCTCACACTAATCTAAGCTTAAAGGGAATGCTGTTCACAGGGTGTCTGTTGTGGAGAGGGGAAGGGAAAGGAGATTTATAAGCCACTCTGAGACTCCTTTGACTAGCAAAGGGTGGGGTATAAATCCAGTCTCTTCTCTTCTCTTCACTTCTTTTATCTGTCCTCTAATCTGGAAACTTCCCTATGAAGAAAGGTTAAAACGGTTGGGGCTCTTTAGTTTGGAGAACCGTCGACTGCGGGGTGACATGATAGAGGTTTACAAGATTATGCATGGGATGGAGAAAGTAGAGAAAGAAGGACTTTTCTCCCTTTCTCACAATACAAGAACTCGTGGGCACTCAATGAAATTGCTGAGCCATCGAGTTAGAACGGACAAAAGGAGGTACTTCTTCACCCAAAGGGTGATTAACATGTGGAATTCACTGCCACAGAAGGTGGTGGCGGCTACAAACAGAGACAGTTTCAAGAGGTGATTGGATCAATATCTGGAGCAGAGGTCCATCAGTGGCTATTAGCCACAAGGTATTGTTGGAACTCTCTGTCTGGGGCAGTGATGCTCTGTATTCTTGGTGCTTGGGGTGGGGGGCAAAGTGGAAGGGCTTCTAGCCCCACTTGTGAACCTTCTGATGGCACTTGGGTTTTTTTTGGGGGGGGGGGTTGGCCACTGTGTGACACAGAGTGTTGGGCTGGATGGGCCACTGGCCTGATCCAACATGGCTTCTCTTATGTTCTTATGGCCACTGTGTGACACAGAGTGTTGGACTGGATGGGCCATTGGCCTGACCCAACGTGGCTTCTCTTATGTTCTTATGGCCACTGTGTGACCCAGAGTGTTTGACTGGATGGGCCATTGGCCTGATCCAACATGGCTTCTCTTACGTTCTTATGGCCACTGTGTGACACAGAGTGTTGGACTGGATGGGCCATTGGCCTGATCCAACATGGCTTCTCTTATGTTCTTATGGCCACTGTGTGACACAGAGTGTTGGACCGGATGGGCCATTGGCCTGATCCAACATGGCTTCTCTTATATTCTTATGGACACTGTGTGACACAGAGTGTTGGACCGGATGGGCCACTGGCCTGATCCAACATGGCTTCTCTTATATTCTTATGGACACTGTGTGACACAGAGTGTTGGACCGGATGGGCCACTGGCCTGATCCAACATGGCTTCTCTTATGTTCTTATGGCCACTGTGTGACACAGAGTGTTGGACTGGATGGGCCATTGGCCTGACCCAACGTGGCTTCTCTTATGTTCTTATGGCCACTGTGTGACCCAGAGTGTTTGACTGGATGGGCCATTGGCCTGATCCAACATGGCTTCTCTTACGTTCTTATGGCCACTGTGTGACACAGAGTGTTGGACTGGATGGGCCATTGGCCTGATCCAACATGGCTTCTCTTATGTTCTTATGGCCACTGTGTGACACAGAGTGTTGGACCGGATGGGCCATTGGCCTGATCCAACATGGCTTCTCTTATATTCTTATGGACACTGTGTGACACAGAGTGTTGGACCGGATGGGCCACTGGCCTGATCCAACATGGCTTCTCTTATGTTCTTATGGCCACTGTGTGACACAGAGTGTTGGACCGGATGGGCCATTGGCCTGATCCAACATGGCTTCTCTTATATTCTTATGGACACTGTGTGACACAGAGTGTTGGACCGGATGGGCCACTGGCCTGATCCAACATGGCTTCTCTTATGTTCTTATGGCCACTGTGTGACACAGAGTGTTGGACTGGATGGGCCATTGGCCTGACCCAACGTGGCTTCTCTTATGTTCCTATGGCCACTGTGTGACCCAGAGTGTTTGACTGAATGGGCCATTGGCCTGATCCAACATGGCTTCTCTTACGTTCTTATGGCCACTGTGTGACACAGAGTGTTGGACTGGATGGGCCATTGGCCTGATCCAACATGGCTTCTCTTATATTCTTATGGACACTGTGTGACACAGAGTGTTGGACCGGATGGGCCACTGGCCTGATCCAACATGGCTTCTCTTATGTTCTTATGGCCACTGTGTGACACAGAGTGTTGGACTGGATGGGCCATTGGCCTGACCCAACGTGGCTTCTCTTATGTTCTTATGGCCACTGTGTGACCCAGAGTGTTTGACTGGATGGGCCATTGGCCTGATCCAACATGGCTTCTCTTACGTTCTTATGGCCACTGTGTGACACAGAGTGTTGGACTGGATGGGCCATTGGCCTGATCCAACATGGCTTCTCTTATGTTCTTATGGCCACTGTGTGACACAGAGTGTTGGACCGGATGGGCCATTGGCCTGATCCAACATGGCTTCTCTTATATTCTTATGGACACTGTGTGACACAGAGTGTTGGACCGGATGGGCCACTGGCCTGATCCAACATGGCTTCTCTTATGTTCTTATGGCCACTGTGTGACACAGAGTGTTGGACCGGATGGGCCATTGGCCTGATCCAACATGGCTTCTCTTATATTCTTATGGACACTGTGTGACACAGAGTGTTGGACCGGATGGGCCACTGGCCTGATCCAACATGGCTTCTCTTATGTTCTTATGGCCACTGTGTGACACAGAGTGTTGGACTGGATGGGCCATTGGCCTGACCCAACGTGGCTTCTCTTATGTTCCTATGGCCACTGTGTGACCCAGAGTGTTTGACTGAATGGGCCATTGGCCTGATCCAACATGGCTTCTCTTACGTTCTTATGGCCACTGTGTGACACAGAGTGTTGGACTGGATGGGCCATTGGCCTGATCCAACATGGCTTCTCTTATGTTCTTATGGCCACTGTGTGACACAGAGTGTTGGACCGGATGGGCCATTGGCCTGATCCAACATGGCTTCTCTTATATTCTTATGGACACTGTGTGACACAGAGTGTTGGACCGGATGGGCCACTGGCCTGATCCAACATGGCTTCTCTCATGTTCTTATGGCCACTGTGTGACACAGAGTGTTGGACCGGATGGGCCATTGGCCTGATCCAACATGGCTTCTCTTATATTCTTATGGACACTGTGTGACACAGAGTGTTGGACCGGATGGGCCACTGGCCTGATCCAACATGGCTTCTCTTATGTTCTTATGGCCACTGTGTGACACAGAGTGTTGGACTGGATGGGCCATTGACCTGGCCCAACGTGGCTTTTCTTATGTTTTTATGTACTTAAAGCATGTGGGCTGATAAAAGTCTCATTTCCTAAAATTCCTCACTTTCTTCCAGTTTGTGAGCAGAGCCAACGTCTCTGTTAAGTGGGGGATAGGCATGCTGCTCCTAGCCTTACGCTGGAAAATGTGTCGGTGTGGTAGCTGCTGTGGATTAGCCTTTGCAGGTTTCTTGCAGATTGAGGTCCACATCTGCATTTGCTGTGGTTCACTGTCTCATAGCATATGTTCTGAATATGTTCTGTCTTCATACATGGCTACAATTTTTACACTGGCACATTTATTCTAGGAAAGAAGTCAGTGAGGAAGAGCAGGGAACTCATGGGCACTCCATGAAATCAATGAGCAGTAGGTGTAGAACAGATCTAAAGTAGTCCTTCTTCATCCAAAGAGTAATTAACATGTGGAATTCACTGCCACAGGAGGCTGCGGCGGCAGCAGCTACAAGCGTAAACAGCTTCAAGAGGGGATGGGATAAACATCAGGAGCAGAGGTCCATCAGTGGCTACTAGCCACAACGTATGGATCGGGGTGTCAAACTCATTTACTATGAGGGCCAGACCTTGTTGGGCCGGGCCATGGGTGTCATAAAATGTAATGCTAGGTCAGAAAGTTATAAACTTTATAAAAGACACAGACAAACACACACACACTCAGCCTAATCCACCTCTCTAGCTTGCTGAACCTCAGCCAACAGAAAGAAGAGAGGCTTGACTCAGTAGCTCTGCTGTGCAATTGAGAGAGTCTGGGAAAGCTAGCTCTCCTTCCCCCACTTCCTCCCCAAGGGAGGAGCTTTGCTCTGTAGCTCCTGTGTGATTGAGCAAGCCTGAAGAAGCAAGCAGTGATGCAGAAGGAAGCAAGAGAGGGAGAAGGAAGCAGATGACAGTGAGTTGCTTTCGGGTCTGATAGGAGCCCTCTGGGAGCTTGATTCGGCCCCTGGGCCTCATGTTTGACACCTCTGGTGTAGATGTTTGGGGCAGTGATGCTCTGTATTCTTGGTGCTTGAGGGGCAACAGTGGGAGGGCTTCTGGAGTTCTGTCCTCACTGGTGGACTTCCTGAGGGTTTTGACTACCATGTGACACAGGGACTGGATGGGCCATTGGCATGAACCCCGGTATCAGGAAAACTAAGTTCCTGGGACATGCAAATCAAGTCCTTGTTTACATTTCTTTATGCCTTGGTTTTCAGGTGCCAAGGTTGGGGGCTGAACGGTCCTCTCCGGAGGGGATTCACCTACAGAGCTGCGGGGACCTAAGCTCTACCTCATCCTTGCGTCGCCTGCTATCAGCCCGCCGGTTGGAGCGCAGGCGTCCCCGAAGCCTCAGTGGACTCGTCAGAGAGAGCAACCTCTAAGAGGCATTGAACGGGCCTGTTCTCCTGCCTTCTATGATGACATCTTTGTGGGTACTTGGATGCTAGGCCAGACTCCTAGACAAACTGGATCCGGGCTTTCTAGAGTACATCCACCCACCCCCTTTTCGATGGCAGCTGGAAGGGTGTGAGTTGACAGGCAGAATGCACTCTGCCAAAGGCACCAGGCTTTGTGCTGCCTTCTTCTTGCACTTGTTGCCGCATGCTGGAGAATTGTTGTTCCACCTTGCTCAGGATTCTCTCATGATCCAAAAGACGTGCACAGAGGGAACTGTCACATGGTGGACTTGTTTTGTGTAGCGGCAACAAGGTTTCTCCTATGTGGATTTTCATATGTGGCAGTGGCAAATGCACTCAAGTGTTGGGAGATCAACCATTTGCCTGTTGGCAACTTTCGGACAGATATCCGCCGATCTCCGTCTCTCTTTCCTGCAATGCAGACCATTCGCGCAGGGTGATAATTCCCACTCGTTCTAGCGATTCGCGCTTTGTTTGCTGGCACTTCGAGTGTGGCATCCGTGCCTTGTTGACCACTGGTGCATCCTGCTTGTCCAAAATGAGAAACTAGGGTTATCTGAGTGCAGGAGAAAATGATTGATTTAAATGGCATTACGAGGACTCGTCTGTATCCTCCGCTAGGAGATAATCACTGATACCTCGCCTTGATCCGCTGCTTCCCTCCGCTATGTACACACACTATACCCAAGCCCGGGATCTCAGGTTCCCCAGCATATTTTGCAGCTTACAACACACTCTGCCTACCACTGATACCTCACTTGAGCTGTGCCTTTGGCTGGCTGCTTCGTGATAGTCTTCCAAAAGAACCCAGGAGCAGAGGACCAGACCAGCTGATATTCCTTTTGGAGAGACGGGATGAGCTCTTCTTAACTGGCTTGTAGCTCATGCCCTTAGGCCTGGCGTCATGGCTTGGGATCTGAAGGGTAGTGGCTGACAGGTCATGTAGGGAAGATAGTATGGTAAAGCAGAGCTTAGTGGTTCTTTGTGCAGACAGAAGAGGGGATATAGAGCAGGGGTGTCGAACTCATTTGTTATGAGGGCCGGATCTTGACCTTATCGGGCTGCGCCATGTGTGTCATAAAATGTAATATCAGGTAGGGGAGATATAAACTTTATAAAGGATGCAAACACACACACACACACACAGCCTAATCCACCAGTTTGGTGTAGTGGTTAAGTGTGCAGACTCTTATCTGGGAGAACCAGGTTTGATTCCCCACTCCTCCACTTGCAGCTGCTGGAATGGCCTTGGGTTAGCCATAGCTTTTGCAGGAGTTGTCCTTGAAAGGGCAGCTGCTGTGAGAGCCCTCTCAGCCCCCACCCACCTCACAGGGTGTCTGTTGTGGGGGGAGAAGATATAGGAGATTATAAACCGCTCTGAGTCTCTGATTCAGAGAGAAGGGCCAGGTATAAATCTGCAGTCTTCTTCTTCACCCCACTGGCTTGTTGAGCCTCACCCAACAGAAGAAAGAGAGGCTTGGCTCAGTAACTCCGCTGTGCGATTGAGAGAGCCTGGCAAAGCTAGCTCTCCTTACCCACTTCCTCCTCCTGTGCGATTGAGCAAACCTGGCAAAGCAAGCTGTGATGCAGAAGGAAGCAAGAGAGGGAGAAGGAAGCAGACAACAGTGAGTTGCTCGCGGAGCTGATAGGAGCCCTCAGGCCCTCGGGCCGCATGTTTGACACCCCTGATCTAGAGAATCTGGACAGAGCCTGGCTGTTCCTGATGTCGCAGGGGTGGAGGCTGATAAAACATAGGGTTGGGGGATTAACAGCAGAAGGTCTCTAGCCGAGGAGAAAATGATCTCACTATTCTGATTCTGGACCTTTGCCTGAATTCGCTCTTTCCTGTCTGCAAGGACGGCTGTACCCCGAAACTTCAGATCACTGAGACCCGGCAACGCTACCTCCCCAAAAAAGAACAAAAAAGTGCTCTTTTGCATGTCCTCCCTGGGCTGCTAGGAGTCAGCTTCTGACCCATTGGGGGTCCTGCTCTTTACCCCATATTTCTCTGCAGCCCGTCACATGACCTCGAAGTCTTCCCCCTCCCCCCCCCCCGTCATGCAACCCAGCTCTTTTTGATCAGAGTGCATGCTGCAACCTTTTGTAAAACCGCAGGGACGTGTCGAGGGGCCCCTGGGAAATCAGGTCGATTTTTTCCCCCAGGCTGGGTTCTTGTGCCTTTTAACAGATGCGGACTGGGAATGACGCGCAGCAGGCGATGCGCGGTGACAAAATGGTGGAAGCAGCTTTTCCGCTTGCTGAATTTCTGCTCGCTTCACGGCTGATAAGAGGCGCAGGAGCCCCATGAGGGCAGGAAGGTTGGCCACCGTGGTTTGAACTGGAGGGGACACTCCGGCACTGACAGTTTTGAGATGCACAAATACTTATCCGAGAAAACCAAATAAAGCCATATCTATTTACTCCGAGCCTGTTGGGTTTTGCCTTGCCTTAGTTTTTGTGGGGTTTTTTAAGCCACGTGAACCCAGCGAAATCTATCACTTCACCCTGTTTTCATTAGAAAGGCCAGCTTTCCCACCCCCAGTTGGGGTTTTGTTTCTTTGACAGGTGGTGGAAGCAAATCTTAACCGGTGTACCCTTTCCCCATCGTTGGATGCTTCTTGGAAAAAATGCTGCAGGTAACTTTGACGTTATGTTTTTCAGGTTAACTTTACGTTCTTCAGGTTAACTTTGTGTTGACTTTATGTGTTGACTTTATGTTCTTCAGGTTAAAAACAGGATGCTCTTTTTTCCCCTTTTTCTCTTCTTCTCTCCAAAATACGTTGGTGTCATGAGGGGTTTTGTCTAAAGGCATGCTGTTTGTGACTGATGCTCCCCACGGGTGGGGTTTTCTTTGCAGCCATTTTACGGGATGGCTATATTCAAACAAAACAAAGAAGAAGAAGAGATTGGATTTATACCCTGCCCTCACCACCTGAAGGAGTCTCAAAGTGGCGTACAATCTCCTTTCCCTTCCCCTCCCCACAACAGGCACCTTGTGAGGCAGGTGGGGCTGAGAGAGCTCTGACAGAAACTGTTCCTGAGAGGAACAGTTCTGAGAGAACTTGGCGCTGACTTAAGGTCACATCAGCAGCTGCAAGTCGAGGAGTGGGGAATCAAACCCGGTTCTCCCAGGTAAGAATCTGCACATTTAACCTCTACACCAAACTGGCTCTCCAAACCCCTGATGTATCTTTTTCGACAAAAAAGAGGCATAATCAAAACATTAGAAGACCGTGCAAGGCAGATACGTGAACCACATTTTTTCCGTGGGGAACTAAATCATCTAAACCACACACTTCAAGCAAATGGCTACTCTAAGAATGAAATTAGAAGAGCAATAAAACCGAGGATTAAACAAACTGAAGAAAAACAGTCTCCCACAAAAAAGGTGTTTTTGCCATATATCAAAAGAATCACTGATCAGATGGGAAAACCTATGAGGAAACATAACCTACACACAGTGTTCAGACCCACCAGAAATATACATCAGATGCTACAATCAGCAAAAGACAGAAGAGACCCCCCCCTCACGTCTGCAGGAGTATACCACATACCCTGCAGTTGTGGACAAGTTTACATCGGGACCACACAATATAGCATCCTGACAAAAATGTTCAGGGTGGTGAAAACCAGAGAGGATTGTGAGGCACTCCAAAAGGATCTGTTGAGGCTGGGTGAGTGGGTACCAACGTGGCAGATGAGGTTCAGTGTGGCCAAGTGCAAAGAAATGCACATTGGGGCCAAAAATCCTAGCTATAAATGCAAGTTGATGAGGTGTGAACTGGAGGAGACTGACCAAGAGAGAGATCTTGGGGTCGTGGTAGATAACTCACTGAAAATGTCGAGACAGTGTGCAATTGCAATAAAAAAGGCCAACATCATGCTGGGAATTATTAGGAAAGGAACTGAAAACAAATCAACCGGTATCATAATTTGTTGTTCAGTTGCACAGTCAACTTTTCTCCCTTTCTCACAATACAAGAACTTGTAGGCACTCCATGAAATTGCTGATGAGTCAGATTAGAACTGATAAAAGGAAGTCCTTCTTCACCCAAAGGGTGATTAACACATAGAATTCACTGCCACAGGAGGTGATGGTGGCTACAAGCATAGCCAGCTTCAAGAGGGGATTGGATAAGCATATGGAGCAGAGGTCCATCAGTGGCTATTAGCCACAGCTTATTGTTGGAACTCTCTGTCTGGGACAGGGATGCTCTGTATTCTTGGTGCTTGGGGGGGCACAGTGGAAGGGCTTCTAGCCCCCCTGGTGGGCCTCCTGATGGCACTTGGTTTTTTGGCCACTGTGTGACACAAGAGTGTTGGATTGGATGGGCCATTGGCCTGATCCAACGTGACTTCTCTTATGTTCTTAAGAATAAAAGAACATGCAAGACACTGCAGACTTGGCCAACCTGAAAAATCAGCAGTGGCTGAACATAGCCTAACTCAAAAAAGGACCCAGTATCTTATGTGATGCTGCACAACACATCCAATCACCATGTTAGATTACACAAAGAAGCCATTGAAATCCAGAAACATAAACACAATTTCAACAGGAAGGAAAAAAAGTTTAAAAATGACTAGGACATGGCTTCCAGACCTGAAAAACACAAAATGCCCTACAGTTTACAACAGAACTACAGATAAGATTAGAATTTCAATCCATATTCAAAATTTCAATCCATACACAAAAGAAGCTCCTCCATTAGCATGTCACAGCCCAGGAAGTTCCCACAAGATAATGATCCGACCCTACCCCAGCGGCCTGAGTAGATATAAATTACCTGCCTACCGTCTTCTTCTCAGTGTGACCCAGAGAGAGCTCTAGTTTTCTGGGTTACACCTCTGAGGATGCCAGTCACAGTTGCTGGCGAAATTTCAGGTCTCACAATGCCAAGCCCACGGCCACACAGCCCGGAAAATCTACAACAGCCAATGGACTCCAGCCGTGAAAGCCTTCAACAGCATGTTCATAAATTTACTTTGTTGACCAATCATACACTGTTTAGTCACTACACAATTTCATTAAACTCACATATTTTTGCGTAAAAGTTTTGATTTTTCTTTATTAACATAAAGTCCCGCCAATTCTCCAAAATCTTGTATTTTAGCTAACAACAAAGGTGTTACTTGTGTAGGATTTTCATTTATATCATCTGCAAATGCTCTATATTTATAGGTAAATCCTTTAATTCTCATTCCTTCTATTTCTTCATCGTCTTGTATTTGCATCAACAAGATTTCAAGAGTCATTATAAACAACAATGGTGAAAGCAGACAACCTTGTCTTGTACCTTTGCTGATTATCATTTCATCTGTAAGATCTGCATTTATACATAGCCTTGCACATTGTTCAGTATATAGTGCCTTTATCATTCTTATAAAGTTTTCTCCCAAATTTATTTTTTCCATTACTGCAAACATAAAGTCCCAGTTCAAATTATCAAAAGCTTTCTCTGCATCCGCAAAAAATAATGCAACTTCCTTCTCTGGATGTCTTTCATAATATTCTACAATATTTACAACAGTTCTAATATTGTCTCTTATATGCCTTTTAGGGGAAAAACCTGCTTGATCTTCCTTTATAAAATTTATTAAATATTGTTTAAGCCGTCCTGCCAAGATTCTTGTGTATATCTTATAATCATTATTTAATAATGAAATTGGTCTATAATTCTTTACATTCGTGACATCTCTTTCTTCCTTTGGAATCAACGAAATTACAGCTTCTCCATGTATTTGGTATTTTCCCATTTAATCTTATCGCATTCATCAATGTTTGATGAATTCTTCTTTAAGCTTTTCTTCTTTAAGCTTTAAAAAAAAATTTGCCGTATATCCATCTGGTCCAGGTGCCGTTCCAATTTTCATTACATTAATCGCTACTTCAATTTCTGTTTTTTTCAATTGGATCATTCAAAATTTTTTCCATATATTCAGTTAAGGGTGCTATATTGATCTTTTGCAAATACGCTTCGATCCTTTCTTTCTTTACTTTAACACCCTTAAATAATTTAGCATAATTATGCCACCTGGTGGGAAGGGCGGGATATAAATTACAAATAAATAAATAATACTTTAAAAATTCTCTCTTTATTTCTTCTTGATCTACCATCTCTTTTCCATCAGCCACAATTTTGTTAATAATTTTACTTTCTCTCTTTTTCTTCAATTGCCAGGCCCAGTACTTTCCAGGTTTGTTTGCTCCCTCAAAAGATTTCTGTTGCAATTTTTTCAAATTCCATTCCATTTCCTTATTTAACAAATGACTCATTAGTGTTTGTAATATTGTAATCTCCCTTATAATTTTCTTTTTTCCTGGCCTTTTTCTTAATTCACCTTTTTTCTTAATTTCGTTTTGAATGTCCAACATCTGTTTATCTTTTGCTCTCTTATCTTTATTATTCAATGTTATCAATATTCCTCTCATTACTGCCTTGCAGGCATCCCATACCGTCTGAAATTCTATATCTTCTCTATCATTGACTTGGAAGTATGCTTTAGTTTCCTTTTCTAAAGATGTCACTATTTCTTTATTTTGTAGTAAATCTTCATTTAATCTCCATCTTCTCGACTTTTTAGACAATTTTGTAATCCACATTATTGGGTTATGGTCAGCTCCTATTTTGGGTAAAATTAAATTCTTTGTTATAAGTACCAAATCTTTGGTACTCCACAACATGTCAATTCTAGAAAAAGAATTATGTTCGGCTGAAAAAAAGGGTATAGTCCCATACTTCAGGATTGAACTTCCTCCATATATCCTCCAAATTCTCTCGTTTAACCAGCTCAAAAAAAGACTTCGGCAATTTCCCTTCTTTATCAATTTTTTCTTCCCAGATCTATCTATTGTGTTCTGAATTGTTCCATTAAAGTCCCCCATCAACAAAATTTGCCCATAGGTCACTTCATCAAGATGTTGCGTAATATTTTTAAAGAAAATGTCCTTTGCAACATTTGGAGCATAAAGTCCCAACAATAAAGTTTTTTTAGCATTCAATGTAATTTCCACCGCTATATACCTTCCATCTTCATCTTTAAAAACCAATTTCGGGTCTAATTCTTTTTTAATATAAAAAATTACTCCTCTCTTCTTCTGTTCAGCCAATGTATACAATTCTAGTCCCAATTGCTTATTCCATAAAAATTTATAATCCTTTTGTACAATGTGCACTTCTTGTAAACAAACTATGTTACAATTTTGTTTTTTTATCCAATGAAATGTTGTCCTTTTTTGTGGTGAGTTTAGTCCATTTACATTCCAAGATATCAATTTGTAATCCATCATGGTGCAAATTCTTTTTTTTCTCCATAGAACCTACGCAATTCCTGTGTATTTGTAATTGTAATCCTTTCTCCTTGAAATTCAAAGCTCAAACCTTCAGGTATTATCCATCTGTATCTCATTCCATTGTCACGTAATTTTTCTGTCAGATTTTTATACGCATTCCTGTCAGTTAACACTTGTCTTGGCAACTCTTTCATAATTCTTATTCTACTACCTCCCACTGTCAATGTCTTCTCAAAATTTTTGTTTATGATTTTTCCCACCATTTCTTTAGTCATAAATCTTATGACCACATCTCTTGGCAGATTGTTCTTTTTTGCATAGAGTGAATTCATTCTATACATATAGTCATACATATTTCTATTCCCTTCAGGACCTTCCTCCACAAATTCTGCAATTATTTTTATTATGTATTCTTTCAGATCGGATTCTTCATCTTCTGGTACACCTCTCAGACGGATCTGTGTCTCCAACTTGCAGTCATTTATTATCACCTTTTCTTGTAATTTTAACAAGGTGGAATCATGTGTTTTCACTCTCTCTTCCACCTCTTGTACTTTTGTTATTACTACAGTCTCATTTCTGAGATTCCCTATTTCTTTTTTTAATTCTTTTTTTGAGTCCTCAATATCCTTTCTTATTTCTTTTTTAAAGACAGTTATCATTTCTTTCATCTCCTTCATTATCCTGGCTTCCATTGCATCTAATTGGGCTTGCATTTTCTCCATTGAAGCAGACCTAGCACGAATTTGCTTTGGGTCTGACATGTAAAAAAGATCGAAAAATTTTATCTCACCAAATTAAATTTGGACCATCAGGTTTAATAGAGTGAAGCTTGGCCTTTCCAATGAACCCAATTTCACCGTCCTCTGAGCCTCCCAGGCTCAGATATTAATGTTTAATTTTTTTATTTTTCCCAAAATTGCGGTTGCAACTTTTGCTTCACTTAAAAAAAAAAATTCTTCTTTTCTCTTTAACCAATTCAAATCTTCTTCACCACTATCCAATAGTCCTTATTTTATAATTGCCAACTCAGTTGACTCCACCAATTCTTATTGACCCAGTCACTTTAAAAACGTTGTTAAAACTTTGTCCTCCCAGCAATGACCACCGATGTTTCTCTCTGATATTATAATCCTAGAGTAGGCTGTTTACTTCTCTAACTTCCTTCTTCTTCCTCTGGTACTTTCTGCTTTTCCTGCCACCAAGTCTCTTTTCGCTGGTAGAGAAATCTCACGATATCTGATGTACTTCCTGTGTTGACTATGAGTGCTGCAGATCTATGACGATGGGCCACCTCCTCAACCGCAGATAGACTAAACAATAAATTCCTTTCTCCTTTTAGCACTCTTTTAAATTTACAAAGTTCAAATTTAGCCCCTTTTCTTCTCCTTTCAGGCTTCCATTATTTCCAACTCCCACCTTTTAATTTTATTTTGTTTAGCTTTAGTTAGTTCCGGAGTGAAAAGATAGCAATAAGTACCTTTTTTTTGTAGTTTATCCAGATCAACACCAGTCTTTTGTAAATTAGATGTTTAAAGTTGTAAAAGAAGATTCAGATCCTGTCGAGCTTATGTCAAATAAATGACTCTGGAAACTTCTGCAGATGATGAATATGCAACTTCTCTCCAGAGATCTCTCAAAGGAGCCCCCCCGGGACTCCCTTTCAGCCAAGGTAAGTCTCCTTAAAGTATCTGTGCATATCTTGGACACTTCTCTAGCTGAGAAAAGTAGGCAGTAGGCATTAATTTGCCTTTTACTACCCCGAACAGAAATGCCAGCCTGCCCCCCGTTAAGAAAAGCAGCTCAGCTCGCCATTTTCCAATCCCAGAAGTGCGACCCTCACAATTTCATTAAACTCATAACATGGAAACAAGTCATTAAAGCAGCTTGCTGAACTTCATGTGACGTGCAATAAATTTGTATAAAAATAGGTGGTGGAGCTCATCCAGGGATTGTTATGCAGCTGCAATACTATTAAATGGACAAGGAGGTGGAACTTTCAGGAGGAGGAACTCTCAGAAAGGTTCAGGGGCTGTGCTCCTGTGAGCTCCCACTGAATCCGAGGCCTGGCTATAAGTGAGAGGTTATATGTACTTGTGTTCATGGCGTGGATATCTAAGTGTATTTTGATAGTCTGGCCCATGGTTTTCTTATTTTTTGGTTTAACCCAACTGGAGACTGGCAATCCTAGCAGCCAGGTAAATTTCAATGGGGGGAGAAGTCCACGTTTGAGGGCCTGCCCGGGGCAACAGTGCCTCTGGTGATAGGTGGGTGGAGGTCAGGCCATGCTAAAATCTGCACTATTCCCCACACTCTGAATCTCATAGACTTACAGTGTTGGGAGGGCCAAGAGACTGGGGGTGGAGTCAGAAGACATGGGGGTGGAGCCAGGAGAAAGGTTGTGACAAGCATAATTGAATTCCAAAGGGAGTTTGGGCCGTCACATTTAAAGGGACCGCACATCTTTTAAATGCCTTCCCTCCATCTGGAAATCTAACAGATATGTTTTGAACCTTGTTGGTCTTCTATGAATGTATTGTAAAGATTGGGTTCCAGTATTTACAATAATCTTGGGAGGGGGAACAGTGAGGACTTCTAGTGTCCTGGCCCCACTGATGAACCTCCTGATGGTATTGTATGACACAGAGTGTCGGACTGGATGGGCCGTTGGCCTGATCCAACATGGCTTCTCTTATGTTCAAGAGCCGCAAGACATGAATGAAAGAGAGAAGGAAGGAAGGCAGAAGGGCAGGCAAATAGGTGGGGGGATGGAGAGGTGGAAAGAAAGCAACTTTAACTTTGAATGCATTCTTCAACCTGCCTGCTGGCTTGGCCTGGAGAAGTGATTTAAGAAGAGAAATGCCTTCTCCAAGCCAGCCGACAGGGCGTTGGGAACTTCGGGGGCGACACCATATGTGCGAAAGAGCCACATGTGGCTCCCAAGGCACAGTTTGGCCACTC
Source organism: Heteronotia binoei (assembly GCF_032191835.1). Taxonomy (NCBI): domain Eukaryota; kingdom Metazoa; phylum Chordata; class Lepidosauria; order Squamata; family Gekkonidae; genus Heteronotia; species Heteronotia binoei. The sequence goes on from NC_083223.1 coordinate 264,976,487, forward strand.
CTGCTATATGTTACCGATTAAAAAGCGTGTAAAAGGTGTATAGAATATGTTGGGGACACCTTATGCTCCCATGACTTCAGCAGTTGTGTTTATCAACCTCCAGGTGGTGGCTGGAGATCTCCCACCATCGCAACTGATCTCCAGGTGACAGTAGGGCTGCCAAGCCCCCGGTCCGGGAGGGGGTTCCCCCGCCCGGAAGGTTCCCAACCTACCGGGCCACATTGGGCCAGTGGGGGGAACCTCCCCTGACGTTGTCAGCGTGATGACATCCCCCGGAAGTGATGTCATCGCACTGGTGATGTTGCATGGTGGCCACTCTAAGTGTTTCTGGGAAAACGCTGTGGTTTTCCAGGGCGCTCTAGCCATTTGGGAGGGACACGCTAGCCATTTGGGGCAGGCTGGGGACTTGGCAACCCTAGGCAACAGAGATCAGTTCGCCTGGAGAAAATGGCCGCTTTGGAAGGTAGACTCTGTGGCGTCACCCCCCATGGAAGTCCCTCCCCTCCTCAGACTGCCCCTCCTCAGGCTCCAGGTATTTCCCAACCCCGGATCTGGCAACCCTGTATTTTATACGGTTGATTTCAGAATCATGTTGTTTTTCCTACTACATCTTTGACCCAGACTGTGAAATTCTCTTGGCTTTTTTTTTTTTAAATAAGAGAATGATGCAGAATAAATCTGTGTAGCAGATCTGTGGGGGGGTTTGGCCACTATGTGACAGAATGTTGAAGTGGATGGGCCATTGGCTTGATCCAACATGGCTTCTCTTATGCTCTCTTATCCAGTTAGGCCAAGAAGGCAGCCTTCGAAGGAATCATTTAATGAGAATGGGGGAAGTTATGAAAATGGCCTCTGTCAGCATCTGGGAAATGGCCCCATAGTGTACAGAAGCTTCAGTTATAGGGTTGCCAATCTCCAGGTGAGACCAAATAAAACAAACCACTCTGTGAAAGACGCTATTACAAAATATACAATTCGTTTAAGGAAAAGAGTGCATTTCAGCAACCTCATAATTTTACATACCGCATGTGCATATTTATGCACATATATACACCATTGTTCAATTAGTCCAAAACATCATAAGTCCAGAAAAGAGCTCCAACGGACCGCTAGCAGAGTAAATTTTGTAATGTCATCTGTGCTAGGAATTGGAATAAAAACTGCTATCCCTATGAGATATCATGATGTGAGATGGCTAGCCTGGGCAATATGTGATGTCATGGTAATCTGAGTGCTGTTGAGTTGTCTGTTTTAAAATGTTTTTATTGTATTTTATTGTTTTATTATATGTTGTACTCCGCCCTGGGCCCTATGGGGAATGGGCGGAATAGAAATTTACTAAAATAAAATAATAAATAAATAAATATAACTTTCAGAACATTGTGAATATTTTCTACATACATACCACAAGTTTTGCAAGATGCTCCCTGGAGAAAGGACCTGGCTGTCCAAAATGGGCTTTACTTTGCTAGTGGTCCGTTTGAGCTCTTTTCTGGACTTATGATGTTTTGGACTATATGCACAATGGTGTATATATGTGAATAAATATGCACATGCGGTATGTAAAATTATGAGGTTGCTGAAATGCACTTTTTTCCTTGTACGAATTGTATTTTGTAATAGCATCTTTCACAGAGTGGTTTGTTTTATTTGGTTGCAACTTCATTCCTCTGTGTAGCCTATTGTGTATAATCCCCAGGTGGGGGCAGGGGACCCCTGGTTAGGAGGCCCTCCCCCTGCTTCAGGGTCATCAGAAAGCGGAAGAAAGAGGAAGGAGGTTCCAGTCTGCAAAAGCTTATCCTGGTATAAAACCTTATTCGTTTTTAAAGGTGCTGATAGGCTGCTCTTGCTACAGTTATCTCCTTGCCTCCCTTTCTCACCCAGTTCCTTTTCTAGCCCTGTCCACCCAGAGTCCAGCGATCCATGCCCGCAGGCATCTCCATGGTCATGCACCAAATTTGCTTCAAATGGATGCACTCACACACGCACGTGCCATTTCAGTCAACCAGCGTGGCCTCCCTTTGTTCACCTCCAGGCCGAACCCCTGCCCTTCTGTGGCCTGCAGAGGCCGGAGTAGCTAGGGTTGCCAAGTCCAATTCAAGAAATATCTGGGGACTTTGGGGGTGGAGCCAGGAGATATGGGGGCTGTAGAGTATTGGAATCAGCACAGCGCCGCGCAACCCGAGCCGCCCGCGGGTCGCCTTGCGCAGCGCGGGAAAGCCACCCCAATCAGCTCCAAGGGCGGGAAGTTCAACTGGCCAGGATTGGGCTGGCCAGCAAAGGGGATGTTCCGGGATGCTTGTATATATTAGCGGACCCGACCGCGTGTTAACCAGTTCGGTAGTGTGCTAGCTATTAAATACTTATGCCTTCACCACGACTCGTCTCTCAGTACACTACACTGGCGACGAGGATGGGATCTAGCTAGGCCAGGCCACCCCGCGGGGAACCAGCCCTGGCCGGAGACGAGGAAGGCGAGAGACCGACGACCGAGCAGCCCACCGCCACCATGGCGAACTCTAGCGTAACGACGGGCCACCTTGCTGAATTCAACCCAGAGCACCCCGAGAGATGGGAGACCTACACCGAACGGGTCGAGTGCTACCTGAGGGCGAACTTGATCACTGATGATGACCGGAAGAGAGACGTCCTGCTGAGCGTCTGTGGGGAAGAGACTTTCGAAATCGCACGAAACCTCTCCGCTCCTGAAAGGCTGACCGAGAGATCCTACGGGGAGATCGTGAGACTCCTCACGGGCCACTTTGCGCCCCAACCCTCCATCGTCGCCCGCCGATTCCTCTTCCACAAGAGGGACCAGAAGTCGGGGGAGACAGCGGCGGTCTACCTGGCGGCACTTCGGCAAATCGCCGGGAACTGCAGTTTTGATAAGAGGGACGAAGCCCTGAGGGACCGTTTCGTCTGGGGCCTCCGAGACGAACGGCTGCAACAGAAGCTCTTCGCAAAAGAAGAGCTCACCCTACAACAAGCCTTCAACGAGGCGACGGCGTTTGAGAGGGCCACCAAGGCGTACGGCCAGCAACGCGGGGAGGCAGTACACCAGGGTGAAGCAGAGCCAGAGGTCCGAGCAGAGGGGGACGCGTTCCAGCTCCGACGACCGCAAAGAACCGACACACGAGCCCCCGCGAGGCCACGAGCAACGGAGAGGCCCACCGCCACCACCGGTTCCAGGTGCGCCAGCTGCGGCGACCCCCACGAGCGAAGGGACTGCCCGTACCGCCACCTGGACTGCCGCAGCTGTGGGAAGACGGGCCACATCGCCCGGGCTTGCCGGGCCAAAAACAGCCGCCGCCAACCGTCAGCGCATCACGACTCCTTGGATGCCTACACGACGGCTTCCACCAGTCTACAGGTACTGAACCTGCCCCTTGCAGCCCCCGACAAGGTCAAAATGTCGGTCCTGATCGAGGGCGCCCCATGCCTCATGGAAGTAGACTCGGGTTCCTCCATCTCGATCATTTCGGAGGAAACCCTCAAGAGACTATGCCCCCGCCGCCGCCTCCATACGAGGCCAGCGGACTTCGTATTAAGGGACTTTCAAAAAAACCCGGTACACATCGTGGGGTGGGCCCGGGTGAATGTGGAACGAGGGAGTTTTAGAGGACCCCTAGACATCCTGGTGGTCAAGCGCCAACTGACCACACTCCTAGGGCTGGCTTGGTTCCAGCCTCTGGGAATCCAGCTAGTGGGGGTAGACCACATGCGGACCAGCAATTTCGACGGGGTCTGCCGGGAGTTCCCAGAGGTCTTCGACGGGTCCCTGGGGAGCTACAAGGGGCCGCCCATCACCCTACCGATCGACCCAACGGTCCGGCCCATAAGGCTCAAGGCGAGACGCGTCCCGTTCGCCCTAAAACCGAAAATAGAGGCGGAACTGGACCGCCTCACGGCCCAAGGCGTCCTAGAGCCAGTCACATACGCCGACTGGGAGACCCCTATAGTGACACCCGTAAAACCCAACGGGGAGGTGAGGATCTGCGCTGATTACAAGTGCACGATCAACAAGGCTCTACAGGACAATCCCTACCCAGTCCCGGTGGTCAGCCATGTCCTCGCAGCGCTAGCCGGGGCGAAGGTTTTTGGGAAGCTGGACTTAGCTCAGGCATACCAGCAACTGCCGGTCGACGCTAAGACAGCAGAGGCACAGACAATCGTGACCCACAGGGGGGCGTTCAGGGTTAAACGGCTGCAGTTCGGGGTGAGCGTGGCTCCGGGGATTTTCCAAAGCATAATGGACTCTCTCCTTAAAGGGATCCCCGGAGTCCAGCCCTTCTTCGACGACGTTTTGATCGCCGCCCCCACCGAAGGAGAGTTCAGCCGCCGCCTGCGAGAGGTCCTCAGACGGTTCCAGGCGGCGGGGCTGAAGGTGAAAAAAGAAAAATGCTTGTTGGGTGTTCCGCGAGTGGAGTTCCTGGGCTTCGCAGTGGACGCAGCGGGAATCCACCCAACCGCGGACAAGACCAAGGCCATTGTCCAGGCCCCTGCCCCCAAATGCAAAGCAGAACTACAGAGTTTTCTCGGATTGTTGAATTTTTACCACTCATTCCTGCCGCACAAAGCCGCGGTGGCGGAACCATTACACCGTTTGCTCGATAAACAAGCCCCATGGGTCTGGGGAAAGCGCCAAGCCGCGGCGTTCCAGGCGGTCAAAGACCTCTTAGTCTCAAACGCGGTTCTTCATCACTACGATGAAAACCTTCCCCTGATCCTGGCTTGCGACGCCTCTCCCTACGGGGTGGGAGCGGTTCTGGGGCACCAACTCCCGGACGGGAGGGAAGTGCCGGTCGCCTATTACTCCAGGACTCTGTCCCCAGCCGAGAGGAACTACGCCCAGATCGATAAAGAGGCCCTGGCGATCGTGGCGGGAGTCCACAAGTTCAACGACTACCTCTACGGTAGGCGCTTCACCATTGCCACGGACCACAAGCCACTCCTCGGCCTCCTAGCCCCCGACCGGCAAACCCCCCAAATCCTTTCACAGAGGGTTTTAAGGTGGAACCAGTTCCTGAACTCGTACACCTACACGTTGGTCCACCGCCCAGGGAAAGCAATGGGGCACGCCGATGCCCTCAGCCGCCTGCCGCTGCCCGCCACAGACCCAGATCCCGCCCCGGCCCACGGGGTGATGCTTATAGAGTCCCTCCCCGAGCGCCCACTACACGCCGAAGAGGTGGCTCGAGCTACGGGCAGAGACCGCATCCTAGCGCGGGTCAGGGACTGGGTGGGAAGGGGGTGGCCAGCGGGCAAGGTGGAAGATGCATTCAGGCCATTCACGTCCAGGAAGGACGAGCTATCGACCCACAAGGGGTGCATACTCTGGGGGAGCCGGGTGGTGGTTCCCCCCCCCTTGCGCAGACAGGTGTTGGAAGATCTCCACGAGACCCACCCGGGCATCGTGAGGATGAAAGCCCTGGCCCGGAGTTACGTGTGGTGGCCAGGCATGGACGAGGAAATAGAGGGGTGGGTTAGGAGGTGCCAACCCTGCCAGGAGTCCAGGCCCAATCCGCCGTCCGCCCCGGTCCACAGGTGGGAGTCAAACGGGCGGCCGTGGTCCCGCCTCCATTTAGACTTCGCGGGGCCGCATCAGGGGCAACTCTTCTTTATACTGGTAGATGCTCACACAAAATGGTTGGAGGTGATCCCGGTCACCTCGACCTCCACCGCAGCAGCCGTCCGGGCGCTCAGAAGGGTTCTCTGCACACACGGGATCCCTGACACCCTAGTGACGGACAACGGCACGGCCTTCACCTCCCGGGAATTCCGAGAGTTCACCGAGAGGTACCTGATAAGGCACATAAGATCCGCTCCCTTCCATCCAGCCACCAACGGCCAGGCGGAGCGGATGGTGCGGACCACCAAGGAAGCCCTAGGGCGCATTGTCCAGGGGGATTGGGACCACCGCCTCTCCGCGTTCCTGTTCCACAACAGGATCACCCCAAACCCCACAACTGGTTTCAGCCCCGCCGAGCTGCTCATGGGGAGGAAACTGACCACCCGGTTAGATAGGCTCCACCCGGACAGGGCGCCGGAGGTCCGCGGGTCCCCCGAGGTTCACGAGGCAGTAAGGGGATTCTTTCCGGGCGACCCGGTGTACGCGAAAAACTTCGCAAGCGGCCCGGAGTGGGTAGCCGGGAGGGTCCTGAGAGTAACCGGCTCCCGATCCTACGAAGTGACCACAGCAGGGGGCCAAGTACTGCGGCGACACATCGATCAGCTGCGCCGCCGCACCCTGCCCGAAGAGCCGGAGGCAGCCGGGATCAGGGAACTGCCGGAAACGGAGTCCCCAGAAGGGGCCCCGCCGACTCAAGAACAGCCCATATACGAGGTCCCCGGGGCCGCGGAGCCCGTACCAGAGCCGCTACCCGACCCGGACCATCCACCGCCAGAAACGGAGCCACCCGCAGCTGGGTCGGGCTCCACACCAATAGCAACCCCGAGGAGATCAACCCGGGAACGCAGGGCACCAACGTACCTACAGGATTATGTAGTTTAAACTAGGAGGGGAGGAGTGTAGAGTATTGGAATCAGCACAGCGCCGCGCAACCCGAGCCGCCCGCGGGTCGCCTTGCGCAGCGCGGGAAAGCCACCCCAATCAGCTCCAAGGGCGGGAAGTTCAACTGGCCAGGATTGGGCTGGCCAGCAAAGGGGATGTTCCGGGATGCTTGTATATATTAGCGGACCCGACCGCGTGTTAACCAGTTCGGTAGTGTGCTAGCTATTAAATACTTATGCCTTCACCACGACTCGTCTCTCAGTACACTACAGGGGCGGAGCCAGGAGCGAGGTTGCGACAAGCATAACTGAATTCCAAAGGGAGTTCTGGCCGTCACATTTAAAGGGACACATTTAAAGGGACACCTTTTAAATGCCTTCCCTCCATCTGGAAATCTAACATATATGTTGTGAACCTTGTTGGTCTTCTATGAATGTATTGTGAAAATTGAGTTCCAGTGATAAAGAGGCCTCCAAACTGAAGAAAGACGGATGAAACGTCTTGATATCTAGAATAGACGTCCTTGGAAGGGCTTCCTTTAGTTCTATGAACTAAATACTGGAATATTGTTCCGCCTTTGTGATTGGAAAGACTGTTTTTGAACGGTCTTCTGTGAATATCTTTTTGCTACATGCTCTTGTTGATTTGAAGTTCTATGCGCAAGCTTGGTCAGAACACCACTGACCTCTACATTACACTGTCTGCTTGTTTAACATTTATGGTGTCTCTTAGCGGTTTTTGATTTACCTACCTGGGGCTTGGCAACCGTAGGAATCACTCAGCATCTGAATTGTCCGGCACAACGTACTGAGAACAGTTTCTAAAAGTTTTAAGCCACAGACTCCACAGCTCAAGTTAAGTGCCTGGACATTGTGCCCACACCTTGCTGTCTAGGAGCTGGAGAAAGATTACAGCCGTAAGCAGCTAGGTGGGAAAGAAATAACTGGGTGGAGGACTATACCAATTACCAAGTTACAACATGTCATAATCTGTCTCTTGGCTAATGTGGTATATGCAAAATGGCCTCCGTCTGCTGAATTAGGCTGATTTCAAAGAGCAATTTGTCTGCATTGTGAGGTAACTGAATAGGGTTGCCAGGTCCAATTCAAACAAATATCTGGGAACTTTGAGGGTGGAGCCAGGAAACATTGGGGGTGGAGCCAGGAACAAGGTTGTGATAAGCATAATTGAACCCCAAAGGGCTTTCTGGCCATCACATTGAGAGGGACCGCACACCTTTTAAATGCCTTCCCTCCGCTGGAAATAAGGAAGGATAGGGCCACCTTCTTTGGGGGCTCATAGAACTGGATCCCCTGGTCCAATCCTTTGGAAACTTGGAAGGTCTTTGGAGGAGAGGAATCAGATGCTATGCTGCAAATATTATGCCTCTATCACAAAAAACAGCCCCCCCCCCAAGGCTCCAGATACCTGCGGATCAATTCTCCGTTATACCCTTTGGGAATCGGATGCATGGGATGGAGAAGGTAGAGAAAGAACTGCTTTTCTCCCTTTTTCACAATACAAGAACTCGTGGGCATTCGATGAAATTGCTGAGCAGTCGGGTTAGAACAGATAAAAGGAGGTACTTCTTCACCCAAAGGGTGATTAACATGTGGAATTCACTGGTAGCGGCTACAAGAAAAACCAGCTTCAAGAGGGGGTTAGATAAAAATATGGAGCAGAGGTCCATCAGTGGCTATTAGCCACAGTGTGTATATATATATGTGTATATGTGTGTGTGTGTGTCATGGGTACTGGGGACCCTGCAGAAGAAACTGTGCCCCTGCCACCTGCACCAGTGCCCTGCCTCCTGCTGGAGAAGATCCAAGCCCCCCTGCCTCGCCCTCTCGGGTGGCTCGTGTGCGTGACCGCCTTCGTCAGGACCTCAGGGATCGGAGGAGGGCGGCACGCTCACGAGCAAGACGTTCCCTGAGCCCTGAGTTTTGAAAGGATTCTGGCCCTTCTAGGAGTGAGGATGCTTGAGTCTCAGCAGGATCCTGGCTGCCTCTCTGAGCCAGCAATTAGCCCAAATGGGCAGCAGACAGCAGAGGGCTATATAGCTGTGGGCTTTGGGAGGAGGCTTTGTGGAAGCAACTAGTCACTTACCTGACGTTCTAGCATCCACTTCGGCTTTTGACTTTGGCTTCTGGACCCCCTGACTTCGGCTTCTGAACCTCTGACCTGTGATACCTGGACCGTGATTCGGTTTTGGCGCCTTGGACCCTCTTTGCTCACCAGCTACAGACCTTGGACTGCCCCTGGACTTTGCCTGACCCGGCCCCAGCCCGTGACAGTGTGTGTGTGTGTGTGTGTGTGTGTGTGTGTGTGTGTGTATATATATATATATATAATTTTTTTGGCCACTGTGTGACACAGAGTGTTGGACTGGATGAGCCATTGGCCTGACCCAACATGGCTTCTCTTATGTTCTTATGCTCCATAAGGAATAATGGAGTGCCCAGCAGACATTTCTCTCCCTCCTCCTGCTTTCTGATGACCCTGAAGTGGGGGCAGGGCCTCCAAATTGGGGGATCCCCTGCCCCTAGCTGGGGATTGGCAAACCTAGCCAGGACACTAGGAGCCCTCCCACTGTTGCGCTCCCAAACACCGAGAAGACAGAGCATCACTTGCCCCAGGCAGAGTGCTCCATCTAAGCTTTGTTGTTAAGAGCCACTGATGGATCTCTGCTCCATATGTTCATCCAATCTCCTCTTGAAGCTGTCTATGCTGGTAGCCACCACAAGTGTTCCTTCTAGGCTGAGTTAGCATGAGCTAGCTCACAGATTTTTAGCCTCCAGATCACACATTTTTGTCTTCGCTCAGGAAGGATGACCCCGGAGCACACTAATTTATGCAGTAGCTCACAACGTTAATGCCAGTAGCTCATAAAGTAGAATTTTTGCTCACAAGACTCTGCAGCTAGAGGGAACATTGGCCGCCTCCACCTCTTGTGGCAGTGAATTCCATGTGTTAATCACCTGAAGTTCTCTTGAAGTACTCATAGAATCATAGAGTTGGAAGGGACCTCCAGGGTCATCTAGTCCAACCTCCTGCACAATGCAGGAAACTCACAAATACCTCCCCCTAAATTCACAGGATCTTCATTGCTCTCAGATGGCCATCTAGCCTCTGTTTAAAAACCTCCAAGGAAGGAGAGCCCACCACCTCCTGAGGAATCCTGTTCCACTGAGGAATTGCTCTAACAGTCAAAAAGTTCTTCCTAATGTTGAGCCAGAAACTCTTTTGATTTAATTTCAACCCATTGGTTCTGGTCCTACCTTCTGCAACCACAGAAAACAATTCCACACCATCCTCTATAGGACAGCCCTTCAAGTACTTGAAGATGGTGATCATATCACCTCTCAGCTGCCGCCTCTCCAGGCTAAACATCCCCAGCTCCTTCAACCTTTCCTCATAGGACTTGGTCTCCAGACCCCTCACCATCTTTGTCGCCCTCCTTTGGACTCGTTCCAGCTTGTCTATATCCTTCTTAAAATGTGGTGCCCAAAACTGAACATAATACTCCAGGTGAGGTCTTACCAGAGCAGAGTAAAGCGATACCATCACATCACGTGATCTGGACACTATACTTCTGTTGATACAGCCCAAAATTGCATTTGCCTTTTTAGCCACCGCATTACACTGTTGACTCATGTTCAGCATATGATCCACCAAGACCCCTAGATCCTTTTCGCACATACTACTGTTAAGACAAGTCTCCCCCATCCTATAACCATGCATCAGATTTTTCCTACCTAAATGCAGAACTTTACATTTATCAACCAGTTACAGATCCACCTAATGGTAACAGGATCCAAACCACATTTTACCAACTTGTCAGCAAGGATAGTATGTGGAACCTTATCAAAAGCCTTACTGAAATAAAGATAAACGATGTCTACAGCATTCCCCTGATTCAGCAAGGTAGTCACTTTCTCAAAAAAAGAGATCAGGTTAGTCTGACATGACTTGTTCTTGAGAAAACCATGCTGGCTCACATAATCTTGTAAGAAGCGAGCCCATGATTTCTAGTGCATTTCTAAATCCCATGAGCACAAAGGGCAGAGATTCAGGCCACTTCAGGCCAGTGTCCCTGCAGAATTTCCCCAGTTGTGTTAAGCAAACTGCCCTAAAAATAGGATTTTGGGGGAATTTAGAGTGGAGGGCAACCTGTATATACAGAAGGTGTCTGCTTTGGAACTTACCCAATAACAGGACAATGTAATATAATATAAAAGATTTATTAGGAAATAAAGGCAAACATACAAGAGTATAAAGTCATACAACTCAGATTCAGTCCTAATAAAAATAAGATAGAAATAGACAGGGGTATATGCAAGGCTTGACAAACAGAGTAATAATTACCTATCGTAGTCTTCAAGGAAGGCTCCAATGGCAACAAAAAGGAGATGGGGATAGACCCTCAACTGATCAGGTATCGGGGGCGTATCTAACAGTGGGGTATGGGGTACTATCAGATGCACATGTGTGGGGAGTTGGGTCAGAGGTTATAAGGACTACCTTGAGCCCTTAGGGGGTAGGAAGTGCAGGGGCGGATGACAGGTGGTCAGCTGGTACATGACCTCAGAAAAAGGGGAGGCTCCGCAGTGACCATAGGGGCTGGACTTGTGCGGTAGCCAATGGCCAGTTTATTAGGGGCACCTGATTGGATACCCATACCTGGCCAATGAGCAGACCTGGCCCTGGTTACCTGATTGGGCTTCCAGGTAACAATGGGCAAAAGGGGGAGGCTCCAGGGTGACCATTAGGGCAAAGAAGGGGTGAGGGTATTGGGGTGGAAGTGATTAACAAGCTATCAAACAATAGAGGACCGAATTGCTACCTAAGGTGACACCTGATCTATACAAAGGAGTCTGGCTCTAGGTGAAGATGTTCTTCATCTTCTTTATTTCCATACTGGCACCATCTTTTGTCTTGAGTTTTGTTGGACAAAAGCTTAGGCAGTGTGGCGGGGTTTATGCTTAAGATAAGCTTGATTGCCTTATGCAAAAGTTGAAGCAGCTGTTGGATATGTGAGTCTCTTGCTTTGCTGTAATGAAGTCAGGAAAACAAGATGGATTCTGGTGGTGTTAGCCTTTGGTTCATGGAAACAGGCTGGAACCTTTGCCTGTTCCGTTCACGGTGGCGTGGCTTCTTCCACTGCAACGGCCGAGATGGTGCACGCAAGGAGCGGCTGGAAGCTCATCTGTAGTTCTGGCTAACACCCATCCAGAGATGTAGAATGCTGCTGCAAAGCTGAGGCTTATAGTATCCAAATAAGCCTTAGAAACCGTGGGCAAAGTCCACTTCTTAGAGCAGACGTGTGCGAGTCAAAACTCCAGGTACCCTGGCAACCATACTGGTGATCACGATGTCCATGTGTATGAAAAAGTAGGGGGCTTTTTCTTACAGTTGTTGTTTGAGATCCAGGTTATGTCTTTCAATGAGGCTGCTAGACAGAGCCGGATTAACAGTTAGCCCAAGTAGGCACTGGCCTATGGGCCCCTATGCCTTTAGGGGCCCCAGGCTGGCTTCCCCCCTAGTTTCCCCCCTGCTTGTGGCCCTCCCAACCAGCAGGAGCAGCCGGCAACTAAGCCGTTCTTGGCCCGACTGGCCTGCAGGTGTTGCCGCCAAGTTTGCCCCTCTCTGCCTCTCCCCTGCAGCTTAGTAAGGGGGGGCTTTTGAGAAGGTGCCTACAGGCAGCAGCAGGAGCCGTGGGTGGTAGGGCAGGCACTCAGACTCTGAGATAATCTGCGAGGGGGGGCCCAAGATTTTGACTGCCTAGGGGCCTCCACAGGGTTTAATCTGGCACTGCTGCTAGACCATGAGTGATAAGGCATATGATACTTCTGGGAAATCTGCAAACTCTTCGAAATGTGCTGGATTATTCCTGCAGTGAACGAGGAACCTCGTTTACTATCAATCTGAGCCAGCCTGAACCTGGGGGGGCGAATTCAGTTCGTGACTTCATAGCCAGCGTGGGTGCCTGTTTTTCTCGCAGGGTAAGCCTCGGCCCACTCTGAAAAAGAGACAAACCAGAACTAGACAGTGTGAAATATCCTTGACACTTTGGTAGAGCTATGAAATCCACTTGGAGAGGTGGAAAAAGGGACGATTGGCCACAAGGTGGCACTGTGGAGCACCTGGGAAGCTTTAAGACCAAATTGTCTCCAAGTCAGACGCTGGTTTGCCACAAGCACAGAGCAGATGAATTCCAGGTGCATACCGTTGTTTCACAATCTGATCAGCCGCTCCCATTAGGTGCGCACCGTGTGAGTAAAGATGGAGGGAAAGAATGCACGGGGCTACAGGATGGGAGTCAAGAGAAACATAAGAATATAAGAGAAGCCATGTTGGATCAGGCCAATTGCCCATCTAGTCCAACACTCTGTGTCACACAGTGCCCAAAAAACCAGGTGCCATCAGGAGGTCCATCAGTGGGGCCAGGACACTAGAAGTCCTCCCACTGTTGCCCCTCCCAAGCACCAAGAATACAGAGCATCACTTTCCCCAGACAGAGAATTCCATCTATACCCTGTGGCTAATAGCCACTGATGGACCTCTGGTGTATCGGTGTAGCGGTTTGGTGTAGCGGTTAAGTGTTTGGACTCTTATCTGGGAGAACCAGGTTTGATTTCCCACTCCTCCACTTGCACCTGCTGGAATGGCCTTGGGTCAGCCATAGCTCTGGCAGAGGTTGTCCTTGAAAGGGCAGCTGCTGTGAGAGCCCTCTCCAGCCCCATCCACCTCACAGGGTGTCTGTTGTGGGGGAGGAAGGTAAAGGATATTGTGAGCCACTCTGAGACTCTTCAGAGTGGAGGGCAGGATTTAAATCCAATATCTTCATCTACCTCACAGGGTGTCTGTTGTGAGGGAGGAAGGTAAAGGAGATTGTGAGCCGCTCTGAGACACTTCGGAGTGGAGGGCGGGATATAAATCCAATATCTTCATGTACCTCACAGGGTGTCTGTTGTGGGGGAGGAAGATAAAGGAGATTGTGAGCCACTCTGAGATTCAGAGTGGAGGATGGGTTATAAATCCAATATCTTCTCCTCCTCCTCCTCCTCATTCTTCCAGATGTTTCTCCAATCCCCTCTTGAAGCCATCTATGCTCGTAGCTGCCACCACCTCCTGTGGCAGTGAATTCCACAGAGGGGGACAAAGGGGAAAGGAACACATTTGGGAGGGGATGGCTAGCAGCAATCCACACATCTGCTTTGGAAGCTGCATGCTGGCGATCAGAGAGAGAGGAGAAATACATACCCAACATCAGAATGGAACCATTGGAGTCCAGTGGAACCCTTAAGACTAGCATAGTTTTATTCGAGGTATAAGCGTTCACGTGCATGTAGCCAGCAGGGGGGTGTTCAAGTAAAGCAGCCAGAAATACGTTACAACAACCAGATGTCATTCAAACACACTTAATTTGCATTGCAATTGTAAGTGGAGTGCTACCTCTTCTTAGTCGACCGAAGAGTTTCCTTCTGAAAGGGATTAGCCTTAAAGTCATGATTGACTTCTGTGACCCCCCCCCCCCCAAAGCACCAAGAATACAGAGCATCACTGCCCCAGACAGAGAGTCCCAAGGATAAGCTGTGGCTAATAGCCACTGATGGACCTCTGTCTGCTCCATATGCTTATCCAATCCCCTCTTGAAGCTGTCTATGCTTGTAGCCGCCACCACCTCTTGTGGGCGTGAATTCCATGGGTTAATCACCCTTTGGGTGAAGAAGGACTTCCTTTTATCTGTTCTAACCTGACTGTTCAGCAATTTCATTGAGTGTCACAGAGTTCTGAGATTTGAGTGCCCACAAGTTCTGACATCTGACATGAATGCAGGGGACTTCGCAGCCCCACTATTATGATATCATTAAATCTTGACATTATTGAGCTTCTCGTATAACTTGCTTGCCACGGCAGTAGTTCTTCATCTGCAGTAGTGTTCCTATTGAATTGTTAATGTTTATTTGCCACCAGCTAAAATGGGTCAGTAACGACTTGCACAGGAGACTACCTTTACCTTTTTAAAATGAAAACCAGGCAGAAGAAATCTGGATAGGGCCGGACACTTATATTGGTCAGTTAAAACTACAATATATCCCAGTGCATACCTAACAGTGGGTGGAGATTTTAATGCCCAGATGGGCTTGGATGATGATAGTTTGCATACTTGGTTTAAAACTTGCCATCTCAGTATAAGAACATAAGAGAAGCCATGTTGGATCAGGCCAATGGCCCATCCAGTCCAACACTCTGTGTCACACTGTGGCCAATATACACACACACACTGTGGCTAATAGCCACTGACGGACCTCCGCTCCATATTTTTATCTAACCCCCTCTTGAAGCTGGCTATGCTTGTAGCTGCCACCACCTCCTGTGACAGTGAATTCCACATGTTAATCACCCTTTGGGTGAAGAAGTACTTCCTTCTATCCGTTTTAACCTGACTGCTCAGCAATTTCATTGAATGCCCACGAGTTCTTGTATTGTGAGAAAGGGAGGAAAGGACTTCTTTCTCTACTTTCTCCATCCCATGCATTTTCTTGTAAACCTCTATCATGTCACCCCGCAGTCGACATTTCTCCAAGTTTCTCGAGCGTTTTAACTTTTCTTCATAGGGAAAGTGTTCCAACCCTTTAATCATTCTAGTTGCCCTTTTCTGCACTTTCCAATCAGTATTTCCAATCAAACATTAGCATATGATTGACTCACGAAAGACTCAAAAGTCACTTGCTCAGCATATCAGCTGACACAAATGGCAACCCGAAATAGCTTGTGTGTATTAAATGGTTCAATTTTGAAAGAGCATCCAGAGGAATTTACTTTCCGGTCAGGATGCGGAATGAGAGTAAGTCACTATATTATTGTTTCTGAGAATCTTGTTCAATTTGAGCTGGTTTGGTGTAGTGGTTAAGTGTGCGGACTCTTATCTGGGAGAACCGGGTTTGATTCCTCACTCCTCCACTTGCAGCTGCTGGAATGGCCTTGGGTCAGCCATAACTATCTCAGGAGTTGTCCTTGAAAGGGCAGCTGCTGTGAGAGTCCTTTCAGCTCCACCCACCTCACAGGGTGTCTGTTGCTTTCCCTCCCAAATCGCTAGAACGTCCAGGAAAACCATACAGTTTTCCCGGAAACTCCTAGAGCGGCGAGCGAGTGACATCGCCAGCATGATGACATCACTTCCGGGTGACGTCATCGCGCCGGCAACGTCGGGGAAGGTCCCCCCCACCGGCCCAATGTGGGACAGAGGGTTGGGAACCTCCAGGGCGGGAGAACCCCCGTCTGGCCCAGGGGCTTGGCAGCCCTATTCTAATTCAAGAAGCATTTGAAGGTAGATGCTGAGCTGATATAGTTGCTACACAACTCTGAGACCTAGTCCCACCACCATACTTCCCCTGCCTTATATGACCAGAATCCCTGGCCCTAACATGGCCTCCCTTTAGGGTTGCCAAGTCCGACTCAAGAAATATCTGGGGACTTTGGGGTTGGAGCCAGGAGACTTTGGGGGTGGAGCCAGGAGCAAGGGTGTGACAAGCACGATTGAACTCTAAAGGGCATTCTGACCATTACATTTAAAGGGACCACATAACTTTTAAAAACCTTCCCCCCATTTGGAAATGGGGAATGGGGCCCGGCAGTGCTGCTGGTGTTGTGCCGCCGTGGGGGGTAGCGGTAGTGGAGGCAGGGGCTCCAGGCGCCGTGGGACCCGTGGGGCAGGGCGGCGTCGAGGAGGCGGGCGGCAGAGGCGTTGCGCAGGGCCGGGTCGGGGCGGCAGCGGTGGGGCGGCGTGGCGGAGAGCAGGAGCCCCGCAGCCAGGCCCAGCACCAGCAGCACCGCCGGCAGCCCCAAGGCCGTGGCCAGCAGCCGTCCGTGCTGTCCAAAACTCCCCGCCGGCCCCAGCAGCCGCCAGTCCCCAGCAGGCCAGTCCCCAGCCGCCGGCCCCAGCAGCTGCCACTGCAGCCCCGAGGGAAAGGAAGGGGAGGGGAGGCGTTGCGCAGGGCCGGGGGCAGCAGGGCCAGGTTGGGGCAGCAGCGGTGGGGCGGCGTGGCGGAGAGCAGGCCCCGCAGCCAGGCCCAGCGCCAGCAGCACTGCCGGCAGCCCCGAGGCCGCGGGCAGCAGCCGCCCGCGCCGTCCGAAGCACCCCGCCGGCCCCAGTAGCCACCAGTCCCCAGCAGGCCAGTCCCCAGCCGCCGGCCCCAGCAGCCGCCACTGCAGCCTCGAGGGAAAGGGAGGGGAGGCTGCCCGGGAGCACCGTCGAGGGCCGGTTGGTGGCGGCACGGACAGGCCACTAGCTGCCGCCTCCTCCTCTCTGCTCCCGGTTCTGTTGGCTGGTGGGAAGGCCCAGACCAGGCGCCCCGCCCAGCTCTCCCCCCCCACCCCCAGATATTTTGAGAGCGGGGGTTGAGGCTGAAAATTCAGGGGTCCCCCGCCAGGGCGGGAGGGTTGGGAAGCCTACCTCCCTTGCACAAATCTATCAGGCCAAGATGGTCCAACTAGCACGTGCCCACTATTATTGTTATGCCGTTTAAGGTTTTAATTAGTTAATGCTTAATATTTGTAAATGTTTTTTTGTTATAAGCTGCCCTGAGCCTGCCTCGGCGGGGGGGGGGGGATATACGGTAAATCCAATTAAATAAATAAATACTATATTCCACTCCACAATTTCTCAACATATATGGACATATGAAGCTGTCTTCTACTGAATCAGACCCTCGGTCCATCAAAGTCAGTATTGTCTACTCAGCCTGGCAGCGGCTCTCCAGGGTCTCAAGCTGAGGTTTTTCACACCCATTTGCCTAGACCCTTTTTTGGAGATGCCAGGGATTGAACCTGGGACCTTCTGCTTCCCAAGCAGATGCCCCACTACTGAGCCACCATCCCTCCCATCTCTCAAACCAATCTATTGCCAAGTCCACTAATTTCTCCCAGTCTAAATACCTAACAATTAAATCAATCCCAACTACCATTACAGTCCCATTTACATAGCCAAATAATCCTAAAAATTTCCTCTCCTAAATTTATTCCCAATTAAGTCCACCCTCCCCAATTAAATCAACCCAATTAATTAGCTAACCAAATTCAGGTAGCAATTAGAAGGCTTCAGTTTAAATAAAATTCATTCTAGACATCAAACAGTTCCACTAATTCTTCAGTGCTGGATATTCCTGGAACTCATGTATTTTAATCACTGTTCTATTCTTTTGTCTAAAAGAAGAAGAAGAAGAAGAAGAAGAAGAAGAAGAAGAAGAAGATGATGATGATGATGATGATGATGATGATGATGATGATGATGATGATGATTTATATCCTGCCCTCCACTCCAAAGAGTCTCAGGGCAGCTCACAATCTCCTTGACCTTCCTCCCCCACAACAGACACCCTGTGAGGTGGGTGGGTCTCAGAGGGCTCTCACAGCAGCTGCCCTTTCAAGGACAACTCTGCCAGAGCTATGGCTGACCCAAGGCCATTCCAGCAGCTGCAAGTGGAGGAGTGAGGAATCGAACCCGGTTCTCCCAGATCAGAGTCCGTGCACTTTACCACTACACCAAACTGGCTCTCTATTGGATGTATATCCTGCCCTTCACTCCGAATCTCAGAGTGGCTCACAATCTCCTTTCCCTTCCTCCCCCACAACAGACACCCTGTGAGGTGGGTGGGGCTGAGAAGGCTCTCAAAGCAGCTGCCCTTTCAAGGACAGAGTCTCAGAGCGGCCTACAATCTCCTTTCCCTTCCCCCCCCCCCCACAACAGACACCCTGTGAGGTGGGTGGGGCCGAGAGGGCTCTCAGTGCAGCTGCCCTTTCAAGGACAGAGTCTCAGAGTGGCCTACAATCTCCTTTCCCTTCCTCCCCCACAACAGACACCCTGTGAGGTGGGTGGGGCTGGAGAGGGCTCTCACAGCAGCTGCCCTTTCAAGGACAACCTCTGCCAGAGCTATGGCTAACCCAAGGCCATTCCAACAGCTGCAAGTGGAGGAGTGGGGGAATCAGACCCGGTTCTCCCAGATAAGAATCTGCACACTTCGCCACGACACCAAACTGGCTCTCAAGCATATGTGCTAAATAGACTTCCTTGAATAAATGCAGATGAAGCGAGGAGTAGTTTTTAAAAAGCAATTGGTGTGCCTCGGCATCTGATACCATGCTCAAGAGGCTGTTAGGAAAGACTGGAGAAACAGAATGACATCCAGCTGCCAAAGGTGCCAGATAAGGATTATTTTATTTCCCCGTCTATTCAGTCATAAGAACATAAGAGAAGCCATGTTGGATCAGGCCAATGGCCCATCCAGTCCAACACTCTGTGTCACCCTGTATATATCTCTCTCGGCTTGGCTTCGCGAACGAAGATTTAAGAAGGGTGCAATAGTCCACGTCTGCTGCAGGCTCGCTGGTGGCTGACAAGACCAATGCGGGACAGGCAGGTCCGGCCACAGTGGCTGCAGGGAAAAGTCTGATTTAGGGTTGGTTCTGTAGCAGTGCGATTCTTCCTCAATCTCCTTTTGTCCTCAAGACCAGCTATGCGTGCGTTCTCAAAGGAGAAGACAGCCTGGTGGATGGTGTGCCTCCATGCTTTGCGATCTGAGGCTAGGTCAGACCACTGGTGATGGTTGATGCGACAGGTGCCAAGGGATTTCTTCAAGGAGTCCTTGTACCTCTTCTTTGGTGCCCCTCTATTTCGATGGCCGGTGGAGAGTTCGCCGTACAGGGCAATCTTGGGAAGGCGGTGGTTTTCCATCCTAGAAATATGCCCTGCCCAGCGCAGCTGCGTCTTCAACAGCAGTGCGTCGATGCTTGTAACCTCCGCCCGCTTGAGGACTTCAGTGTTGGTCACAAAGTCACTCCAGTGGATGTTGAGGATGGTGCGAAGGCAGCGCTGATGAAAGCGCTCAAGGAGTCGCAGGTGATGACTGTATAAAACCCACGATTCGGAGCCGTAGATGAGGGTTGTCATCACAACCGCTTTGTAAACATTCATCTTTGTGCCTTTTTTCAGATGTTTGTTTCTCCACACTCTTTTGTGCAGTCGGCCAAATGCACGGTTTGCCTTTGCCAGCCTTTTGTCAATCTCCTTGTCGATCTTGGCATCTGAGGAGATGATGCACCCCAGGTAGCTGAACTGTCTTCAGAACTGATTCACCCACAGTGATGCAGGGAGGGTGATAATCTTCCTGGGGTGCAGGCTGGTGGAGAACTTCTGTCTTCTTCAGACTAACTTCTAGGCCGAATAGCTTGGCAGCCTCTGCAAAGCAGGACGTCATATGCTGCAGAGCTGATAACCCTGTATATATATATACACACACATATATACATCCACAGCTGAGTGTCCTTTTGGCTTTGGCCCAGCCGCTTCACTCTTTCTGTGGCTACTTGTACTTGCCCTCTGCTCTTCCCCATTAGCATATTGGGCACCTTCTGACCTGAGGGGCTCATCTTCCAGCGCCATATCCTTTAGCCTTTTGTTACTGTCCGTGGGGTTTTCTTGGCAAGGATACTCCAGTGGTTTGCCATTTCCTTCTCCAGTGGATCGCATTTTGTCTGGGTTCTCAGTCTGTAGGCTGAACATATTAGATCTGATCTGAATGAAGGTGGAATGAAAATTGGTGGAAGGAACGTTAATGTGAGATGTGCATATGTCACCACACGACTCTCTTGTGAACTATAAAGGCCACACCATTTCTTCTACAGGACTCTAGTAATAGACGTAGTGATCGTAATAGACGTAGTGATCCTCTGCGTTAAATTCGCCCATTCCCGTCCATTTTAGTTCCCTGATTTCCAAGCTGTTGATGTTCAGTCTTGCCATCTTTTGTTTGACTACATCCGGCTTACCTTGATTCATAGATCTTATGTTCCACGTTCCAATGCAGTATTGTTCTTTGCAGCATCGGACTTTCCTTTCACCATCAGACACATCCACAGCTGAGTGTCCTTTCGGCTTTGGCCCAGCTGCTTCACTCTTTCTGTGGCTACTTGTACTTGCCCTCCACTCTTCCCCAGTAGCATATTGGGCACCTTCTGACCTGAGGGGCTCATCTTCCAGCGCCATATCTTTTAGCCTTTTGTTACTGTCCATAGGGTTTTCTTGGCAAGGATACTGGAATGGGTTGCCATTTTCTTCTCCAGTGGATCGCATTTTGTCTGGGTTCTCAGCTGTGGCCTGTCCATCTTGGGTGGCCTGCATGGCATAGCCCACAGCCTCACTGAACTGCGCAAGCCCTCTCGCCACATCAAGGCAGCAATCCATGAGAGAGATTGGGAAAATAGTGAAGACTTAAGACCCCGTGGCACAGAGTGTTAAAGCTGCAGTCCTGCAGTCCTAAGCTCTGCTCATGACCCGAGTTCGATCCCTGGTGGAAGCTGGGTTTTCAGGTAGCCGGCTCAAGATTGACTCAGCCTTCCATCCTTCTGTAGTTGGTAAAATGTGTACCCAGCTTGCTGGGGGGGAAGCATAGATGATTGGGGAAGGCAATGGCAAACCACCCCATAAAAAGTCTACTGTGAAAATGTTGTGAAAGTAACGTCACCCCAGAGTTGAAAACGACTGGTGCTTGCACAGGGGACCTTTCCTTTCCTTTCCTTTCCTTTCCTTTCCTTTCCTTTCCTTTCCTTTCCTTTCCTTTCCTTTCCTTTCCTTTCCTTTCCTTTCCTTTCCTTTCCTTTCCTTTCCTTTCCTTTAAGACCATAAGGACATACAAGTCACAAGGCTCCTGCAACTAACATGGTTGGTGATCCTTCTGAAGTGTTCCATAATGCTCAGAACGGAGACGTTTGGCAGAGTCCAAATGTCAAGAATATCACAACTAGGCTGTGTATATGATATGCCATAGCAATGCAGGGGGAGGAGGATGAATTGTATGTTATTTATTTTCCTAAAGATGCTGTGGTGTTTTTTGTTTGTTTTTTTTAAATCGGAGGGAGTATTTTCATGTTTGTGTGGATGGGTGAGGGGATTGGGTGCATGCCTTAAAGTCATGATTGACCTCTGGCAACCCTGTCAAGCTCCGGTAGTCCCAATACCGATATCCTTTGTTTATTTCAAATAGATTCATTTATTAAGACCTAGAGATGCTTACTGGACAGGTAACTGAAAGAACTGAAGAACCAAAGCACATTCAGAGATATATAATGGGGGTTCACAGTCGTTACTATTTGGCAGGCACTTCTACCTTAAGGGTCAAATGTTACTACAATAAGCAACAAAAGAGGAAGTACTGCATATCAAAGAGATAAGGACGTTTGAAGCTACTAGAACCTTCCTTCTCATAGTGTTCCATGAGAATCTAAACATTCCTTAGCCAGATGGCCCTGGCTATTAAGTAGTAAATACCACAATTCAGCTTCTAAGGGAAAGATATATGCAGGAGCTTGACAAACCCCTTGTGGGGCTAGGATGTTTTTTCAGAGGTGGCTTGCCATTTCCTGACCTTGCATCCTGGCCCAGGTATTCCCTTGGAGGTCTCCTATCCAAGTACTTGCCAGGACTGGCCCTGCTTAGCTCCTGAGATCTGATGAGGGTTGGAACCCTTTCCCTATGAAGAAAGTTAAAGGGCTTGGGGCTCTTTAGCTTGGAGAAACACCTGAGGCGTAACATGAGAGAGGTTTACAAGATTATGCATGGGATAGAGACGGTAGAGAAAGAAGGACTTTTCTCCCTTTCTCACAAGCAACTGTGGGCACTCCATGAAATTGCTGAGCAGTCAGGTTAGAACGGATAAAAGGAAGTATTTCTTCACCCAAAGGTGTGATGAACACATGGAATTCACTGCCACAGCAAGATGCCTTGCCATTTTTTTTGTCTGTTCTCTGAATCACTTTCGTTTCCCTGCTTTGCATGGTGCCTAATTCTGCGTAACAGTTATCACATGCCTTTCTGCCTAGTCTTAAGGGTTACCAGGGGCTAACTAGGTCACTCTTGCAAGATTACGTGCACCTGCGAAGGGGCCTGGGAAAGACTTAGGGGGGGAGGGACTACTGCTCCCCGCTTTCTTTTGAACATATAACAGTTTTAGCTAAAATTATAAGAGAAGGGCGAAAGCCCACCAAGTCAGTTTTTGCAAAGTCCGTCCTGCCTTGCACTGCTGTGTACCAATACACTACCATTCATGGAATGGGTCGTGTGTGATCACTGAACTGCTGGGATCTTGACACAAGCATAGCCAGCTTCAAGAGGGGACTGGATAAACATATGGAGCAGAGGTCCATCAGTGCCTATTAGCCACAGCATATTGATGGAACTCTCTGTCTGGAGAAGTGATGCTCTGTATTCTTGGTGCTTGGGGGGGGGGGCAACAGAGGGAGGGCTTCTAGTATCCTGGCTCCACTGATGGACCACCTGATGGCACCTGGCTTTTTTGGCCACTGTGTGACACAGAGTATTTGACTGGATGGGCCACTAGCCTGATCCAACATGGCTTCTCTTATGCTTTTATGAGTTCAGGCTTGCCTGGACTATCCAGATCAGGGCTAACACTGTGGATTTTTAAGAGGAATAAGTTTCTAGTATGGGGTCTCCAACCTTTCTTGGCTCACACGATTTAATGTCTTCCTGTTAGTGGTTCTTTATGGGAGTTTTGTGAATTTGCCTTGCCTAGGGTTGCCAAGTCCAATTCAAGAAATATCTGGGGACTTTGGAGGTGGTGGGGGGGGAGACATTGGGAGTGGAGTCATGAGCAATGCTGGAACAAGTATAATTGAACTCCAAAGGGAGTTCTGGCCATCACATTGAAAGGGACTGCACACCTTTTCAATCCCTTCCCTCTATTAGAAATAGTGGATAGGGGCACCTTCTTTGGGGGCTCATAGAATTAGCCCCCCTGGTCTAATCCTTCTGAAACTTGGAGAATGTTTTGAGGAAAGGCATCAGATGCTACGCGGCAAATATGGTGCAGGGGATTCCTCAAAGAACATCCCCCGCAGAGCCCCAGATACCCGCAGATCAATTCCCCATTATTCCCTATGGAAATCGTTCTCCATAGGGAATAATAGAGTGCCCAGTAGACATTTCCCTCCCCCCTCCTGTTTTCTAAAGTGGGGGGGAGTGCCTCCAAACCGGGGAATCCCCTGCCCCCTCCCTCTCTTTCACACACACACTTATTGGGTCTGGTTCCTCCATGACTTTACTTGCTCTGAAAACAAAAGCAAAAGAAATGTTGGGTCTATGCTCTGACGAAGCTGCTGCTGACCCTTCCCCATGAAGTGCTTCCTGTGTCCTGCTTCCTGCTCAACTTTAAAGACACACATTTTAAAAACAGACCTGATTACAGGTTTCTAAACCTGCCAGACTTCTAGAGGTACATGGTGACGTTGGGGGCGGGACTTTCCCCTGCCGGCCAGCTGTCTGGGGATGGGGGGGAAGCCTGTAAAACTGGGGAATCCCCCGCTGGGACCTGGGGATTAGGAAGCCTAGCCTTGCCACAAAAGAAGAAGAAGAAGAATTGCAGATTTATACCCCACCCTTCTCTCTGAATCAGAGACTCAGAGCGGCTTATAATCTCCTAGATCTTCTCCTCCCACGACAGACACCCTGTGAGGTGGGCGGAGCTGAGAGAGCTCTCCCAGAAGCTGCCCTTTCAAGGACAACTCTATGAGAAGCTATGGCTGACCCAAGGCCATGCCAGCAGGTGCAAGTGGAGGAGTGGGGAATCAAACCCGGTTCTCCCAGATAAGAATCCACGCACTTAACCACTACACCAAACTGGCTCTCTGCCCATGCAGTAGTAGGGAACCAGAATCAATTGCTCATATTATGCTTTTATGTAAATTTTATGTTCAAATATGAGATGTTCCGTTAAGCCCTATTTTGCCTAACAGGCATAGCCTCGCAAAACTGAAGCTTCTAGCCCTTCTTTTATTGGATCAGTCAGAGCTTCTCTTTTTTTTTAAAGAAAAAGCCAGCAGGAACTCATTTGCATATTAGGTCATACCCCCTGACACCACCATTGTTTCACGCAGGGCTTTTTTTTTTTTGTAGAAAAAGCCCAGCAGGAATTCATTTAC
Organism: Heteronotia binoei; assembly: GCF_032191835.1. Classification (NCBI taxonomy): domain Eukaryota; kingdom Metazoa; phylum Chordata; class Lepidosauria; order Squamata; family Gekkonidae; genus Heteronotia; species Heteronotia binoei. The sequence goes on from NC_083223.1 coordinate 265,000,995, forward strand.
ATATTAGGCTACACTCCCTGGCACCACCTAGGGTTGCCAATCCCCAGGTTGGGGCAGGGGATCCCCCTGTTTGGAGGCCCTCCCCCCCGCTTCAGGCTCATCAGAAAGCGGGAGGAGGGGAGGGAAGGTCTGCTGGGCACTCCATTATTCCCTATGGTGACTGATTCCCATAGGGCATAATGGAAAATTGATCCACGGGTATCTGGGGCTCTGGAGGGACTGTCTTTTGAGGTAGAGGCACCAACTTTGCAGCATAGCAACCAGTGCCTCTCTTCAAAACACCCTCCAGGTTTCAAAAGGGGGTCCAGTTCTATGATCCCCAAAAGTAGGTGCCCCTATCCTTCATTATTTCCAATGCAGGGAAGGCAAAAGGTGCGCAGTCCCTTTAAATGTGATGGCCAGAACTCCCTTTGGAGTTCAGTTATGCTTGTCGCACCCTTGTGGCTCCACCCCCAAAGTCCCCAGATATTTCTTGAATCGGACTTGGCAACCCGAGCACCACCATGGTTTCACACAAAGCTTTTTTGGTAGAAACAGCCCAGAAATGGGAACTTGCAGGAGTGTAAAAAGACTTGGGAACCAATATATGTTTGGGCCAAAAGTATGGGACTTGTCATGAGAGAATAGAATCTGTATACAGTAATGCCCTTAAACTCCTAGTATGAGTGGGAGGGTAGGTGGTGGTATGGGTAGTGGTAGCTGGTTTTATGTTTGTATTTCTGTATGTGTGTTTTTTTTTCTTACAATAAAGAATTAAACTATATATATATAAAGAAACAGCCCAGCAGGAATTCATTTGCATATTAAGCCACACCCCCGGACACCAAGCCAAACGGAACTGCATTCCTGTCGTTCCTGCTCAAAAAAGCTTGGGGATCAGTGTCCCCACATCACCCTTTGATTGTTGCAAGAATCAGGGAATATAAGATTAAAAATCTGGAGAGAGTATTGATTTTTTTCCCCCTTGTGCTCTGCATATTTAAATACTGGTGCCCCGTGGCGAAGAGTGGTAAAGCTGCAGTACTGCAGCCCTAAGCTCTGCTCACGACCTGAGTTCAATGCTGGTGGAAGCTGGGTCGAGGTAGCCGGCTCCAGGTTGACTCAGCCTTCCATCCTTCCGAGGTCAGTAAAATGAGTCCCCAGCTTGCTGGGGGGAAAGTGTAGATGACTGGGGAAGGCAATGGCAAACCACCCCGTCAAAAGTCTGCCGTGAAAACGTTGTGGAAGCAACGCCACCTTAGAGTCGGAAACGACTGGTGCTGGCACAGGGGACTACCTTTACCAACCTACCTTTCTTTGATTTTAATTTATGCCAATGAAGGTAGTGACTGACAGACCTTTTCTGGCGCCTGCTGAACGTCTTTACAGAATGGGAGAGGTCAGCTGGGGCTTTTTATCCAGCAAGTCTTTTAATTGACCGCTGGAGATCTGATTGGCTCTACAGATTTGTTTAAATGCTGCTTTGGCAGCAGCTGCTATCGTGGGAAAGACGGCAGGCAGGGTGGCATCAGTGCTTAGTTCTCACGGCCCTTTCGCACACGCCCAGGGAGATGCTGATTGCCAATTTGGGGCCAGGAAGCTATTTTTCTCCTTGCTGGTTTAGCCAGGGATCCTGGAGGGTTTTTGCTGGCTTCTGGGCCTAGAATAGGGGTCATGGGTGTGTGTGTGTGTGTGGGGGGGGGGGAGGTATTTGTGAATTTCCTGCATTGTGCAGGGGGTTGGACTAGAGCAGGGGTGGCCAAACTGTGGCTTGGGCAGGACCGGATCTACATGTTTATTGACGGGGGGGGGAGGGGCAAAATTAAAAAATGACGCCCCCCTGATGGGCCCATTATATCCATAGAACAGAATGGACTCCATATGCCCTTCGTTGGCGCCCAGGATGAGCACCCCCCTCTGTGTCCCGTCCCCGCCCCGATCTGGCCCTGGGCTCTTTCACACAGACTGTGAGGCTCTGGAACCCCTCGCTACTCTGTTGGCCTGCTTGGGGGTGGTATTTGTCTCTTTAAATCACTTCTCCCATGCCAAGCCTTGGAAGGATTGGGAAAAGTGCAGAAAAGGGCAACTAGAATGATTCCAGGGTTGGAACACTTTCCCTATGAAGGAAGGTTAAAGCGCTTGGGGCTCTTTAGCTTGGAGAAACGTCAACTGCGGGGTGACATGATAGAGGTTTACAAGATTATGCATGGGATAGAGAAGGTAGAGAAAGAAGTCCTTTTCTCCCTTTCTCATAATACAAGAACTCGTGGGCATTTGATGAAATTGCTGAGAAGTCGGGTTAGAACGGAATAAAGGAGGTACTTCTTCACCCAAAGGGTGATTAACATGTGGAATTCACTGCCACAGGAGGTGGTGGCGGCTACAAGCATAGACAGCTTCAAGAGGGGATTGGATAAAGATATGGAGCAGAGATCCATCAGTGGCTATTAGCCACAGTATACATATATATATATATGTGTGTGTGTGTGTGTGTGTATGTGTGTGTGTGTATATGTATATGTATGTATGCATACACACACAAACATATATTGGTCATTGTGTGACACAGAGTGTTGGACTGGATGGGCCATTGGCCTGATCCAATACGTCTTCTCTTATGTTCTTAAGCCAGTTGGCAGCTTGGAGAATGCATTGAAAGTTAAAGTTGCTTTCTTTCCACCTCTCCCTCCCTCCTCCTTCCCCCATCTATTTCCCTCCCACCCTTTTTGCCTCCCTCCCTCCCTGTCTGTCTTGTGGCTCTCAAACATCCGGCGTTCCTGTCTTGCGGCTCTCAGGGCCTGATCTGGAGGGGGAGCAGAGGGTGTGTGTGCTTGCCCCGGGCACCTCCGGAGGGGGGGGGGGGGCGCCAAATTGGGTATGGAGTCTGTTGTGTCCTAGGCTCAAATGGGAGAACTGTTACTTTTGGAGGGAACTGTTACTTTTGGAGGGAAGCCGAACAAGCCAGAGCTTGAACTCCACACCAGGGTTCCAGAGAAGGCCTAAGCGTGTCCAATCAGGGGAAGGATTGAAACATAAGTAGCCAATCAACATCCAGGCTCATACTGTACCCTGATAGGCCCTTAGGGTCCTGTAAATAGCCAATCCATGTAGATAGTTAAGGACCAATCAGAAGGGGGCAAGAATTGTATAAAGGAGCGGGAAGTTTGAATAGAGCTCAGTCTGTGTGTGTGTTCCTGAAGTAAGGCTTGCTGAAATCACTCTCCGACTCTGGTCTCTTACTGTGCCGACCCCAGTACTTTACAGAGTCCATTCTATTCTATGGGCCCATAAGGTAGAATGGGCCCATAAGGGGCGCCATTTTTTAATCCCCCCCCCCCCTCAAAAAACATGTAGATCCGGTCCTGGCGGCTCTCACACCTGACATTTATTCTAAGTAGCTCTTACGTTAAGCAAGCTTGGCCAGTCTTAGACTACGACTCTCAGTTTCAGAGGGCGTTTGGTGGGTGGGACTTTTGCAGATTTGCCTGCATTTTAATCTGTACGCTGTTTTACTTGTTAGCAGCGTCTCTTGTCTGCGCGTCAGCCACCAAAGGCGTCTATGGAAATAAGCCAGGACACCCTGACCCTAATCAGGCTAGCCTGATCTTATCAGATCTCAGGAGCTAAGCAAGGTTGGCCCAGACTAGAATTGGGATGGGAGACCTGCCAGGGGCGGGACGTAGAGAACAGGTGATGGCAAACCACTCCTGTTGCTTTGAAAGCCCCGTGAAGAGTCACCATAGGTCAGCCTGACTTAATGCACATTCCACTAGCACCATAAATATTTCATCCAGGGGTGTCAGACTCATTTGTTATAAGGGCCGAATCTGACATAAATGAGACCTTGTCGGGCTGGGCCATGTTGGGTTGGGTCGGGCCGCGTGTGTACCTATTTATGACTAGGTAGCAGAGATAGAAACTTTATAACGGATACAGACAAACACAATTAAAAAGAAAACAACCTGAAAACATCCTGAAAACATTAGCATTCGTTGGTCTTAAAGGTGCTTTCGTTGTATTTCTCCCATGTGCTCCAGGGAACTGGGCAAAGGAAGCTCTGGCTCTTTCCTTCCTTCCCCCAGCAGACCAGGAGGGGAAGAAGCCTCAACCAACAGAAGGAAGAGAGACTTGGCTCAGTAGCTCTGCTGTGCACTTGAGACAGCCTAGTAAAGCATAAGAACATAAGAGAAGCCATGTTAGATCAGGCCAATGGCCCATCCAGTCCAACACTCTGTGTCACACAGTGGCCAAAAAAATTATATATACACACACACACACACACACACACTGTGGCTAATAGCCACTGATGGACCTCTGCTCCATATTTTTATCTAAACCCCTCTTGAAGGTGGCCATGCTTGTGGCCACCACCACCTCCTGAGGCAGTGAATTCCACATGTTAATCACCCTTTGGGTGAAGAAGTACTTCCTTTTATCTGTTTTAACCTGTCTGCTCAGCAATTTCATCGAATGCCCACGAGTTCTTGTATTGTGAGAAAGGGAGAAAAGTACTTCTTTCTTGACTTTCTCCATCCCATGCATTATCTTGTAAGCTCTGCTTCTCCCCCACTTCCTCCCCAAGAGAGGAGCCTCAGCCAATAGAAGGAAGAGAGACTTGGCTCAGTAGCTCTGTGTGATTGAGACAGCCTAGCAAACAAGCTCTGCCTCCTCACCCCTTCCTTCCCAAGGGAGGAGCCTCAGCCAATAGAAAGAAGAGAGACTTGGCTCAGTAGCTGTGCTGTGCAGTTGAGACAGCCTAGTAAAGCAAGCTCTGCTTCTCCCCCCCTTCCTCCCCAAGGGAGGAGCCTCAGCCAATGGAGAAAATAGAGGCCTTGCTCTGTAGTTCCTGTGCGATTGAGCAAGCCTGGCAAAGCCTAGACAGTGCCAGCAGCAGCACGAATGAACTGCGTCCTGAAAGGGTGCCATCGCCGCTCCCTCCTTCCTTCTTCCTGGATCCGCCCTCGGGCCTAGGCTTCCCAATCCCCAGGTCCCAGCGGGGGATTCCCTGGTTTTACAGGCTCCCCCCCCCCCCGAGCCAGCTGGCTGGCGGAGGAAGCTCCTCCCCCACAGCCACCCTGTACCTCTAGATCTTGGGCAGGACTTGCAAACAGGTCCAGTTTTAAAATGTGAGTGAGCCTTTAAATTGGAGCAGGAAGTACTTCATGGGGAAGGGTTAGGAACAGCAGACCTCGTGAGAGTGCAGCCCCTCTGTTTGTTTTGCTTTCCTTTCGGACAAGGGAGTGGGTGTGTAAAAGAGCAGCGTAGCCCCTGTACCTTCCAGACCTGTTGTGGAGGCACCAGAGACTCCTGCTTTCTTCTGCTGCTTCAGACCAACAGGCTGCCCACTTGCACCAGAGACTGTTAAGCGTGTGTGTGAGGGAGAGAGAGAAAGCGGGGGGGGGGGGGGGGGGGAGGGGAGGGAACTCTGTTATCCCTGTGCAGACTTATTCTCATAGGAAATAATGGAGAATTGATCAGCGGGTATCTGGAGCTCTGGGGGGGCTGTTTTTTGTGGTTGAGGGACCAGATTTGCAGCATAGCATCCAGTACCTCTCCCCCAAATACCCCCCAAGTTTCAAAAAGATTGGACCAGGGGGTCCGATTCTATGAGCCCCAAAAGAAGGTGCCCCATTCTTCATTATTTCCTATGGAGGGAGGGATTTAAAAGAAGAAGAAGAAGAAGATATTGGATTTCTATCCCGCCCTCCACTCCGAAGAGTCTCAGAGCGGCTCACAATCTCCTTTCCCTTCCTCCCCCAAAACAGACACCCTGTGAGGTAGATGAAGATATTGGATTTATATCCCGCCCTCCACTCCGAAGAGTCTCAGAGCGGCTCACAATCTCCTTTCCCTTCCTCCCCCACAACAGACACCCTGTGAGGTAGATGAAGATATTGGATTTATATCCCGCCCTCCACTCCGAAGAGTCTCAGAGCGGCTCACAATCTCCTTTCCCTTCCTCCCCCACAATAGACACCCTGTGAGGTAGATGAAGATATTGGATTTATATCCCGCCCTCCACTCCGAAGAGTCTCAGAGCGGCTCACAATCTCCTTTCCCTTCCTCCCCCACAACAGACACCCTGTGAGGTAGATGAAGATATTGGATTTATATCCCGCCCTCCACTCCGAAGAGTCTCAGAGCAGCTCACAATCTCCTTTACCTTCCTCCCCCACAACAGACACCCTGTGAGGTAGATGAAGATATTGGATTTATATCCCACCCTCCACTCCGAAGAGGCTCAGAGCGGCTCACCATCTCCTTTACCTTCCTCCCTCACAACAGACACCCTGTGAGGTGGGTGGGGCTGGAGAGGGCTCTCACAGCAGCTGCCCTTTCAAGGACAACCTCTACCAGAGCTATGGCTGACCCAAGGCCATTCCAGCAGGTGCAAGTGGAGGAGTGGGGAATCAAACCCGGTTCTCCCAGATAAGAGTCTGCACACTTAACCACTACACCAAACTGGCTCTAAAAGATGTGTGGTCCCTTTAAATGTGATGGCCAGAACTCCCTTGAAGTTCAATTATGCTTATCACATCCTTGCTCCTGGCTCCGCCCCCAATGTCTCCTGGCTCCACCCTCAAAGCCCCCAGATATTTCTTGAATTGGACTTGGCAACCCTACTCGGGCCAGTGACGTCATCGTGCCGCGCACACAAAATTACTAGAACTGGGTACAGCCCTGAATGTACTGTTTTAAGAACATAAGAGAAGCCATGTTGGATCAGGCCAATGGCCCATCCAGTCCAACACTCTGTGTCACACAGTGGCCAAAAAACCCAGGTCCCATCAGGAGGTCCACCAGTGGGGCCAGGATACTAGAAGCCCTTCCACTGTTGCACCTTCCAAGCACCAAAAACACAGAACATCACTGCCCCAGACAGGAGGTTCCAGAGGCTGGGAAGCTGCCATGCCTATCTGCCCCAGGGAAGTAGCAGGAATGTGTTCTAGGACTGGAATGACAGCTACTAGAATAGGACAGCCCCAGGGAGCAGTATAGACGTTTTGGGTCATCCCGCTGTGTGTGGGGGGGCTGTTATGCCAGTTTTGAGCACACTCATGCTGTCAGAGTGGAGCGACAGTCCAGGGAAGAAGAAGAAGAGCAGTAGCAGCAGATTGGATTTATACCCCGCCCTTCACTGCCCAAAGGAGTCTCAGAGCGGCTTACAATCTCCTTTCCCTTCCCCTCCCCACAGTAGACACCCTGCGAGATAGGTGGGGCTGAGAGAGCTCTGACAGAAGCTGCTCTTGAGAGGAACAGCTCTGCGGGAACTTGTGACTGACTCAAGGGCACATCGGCAGATGCATGTAGAGGACTGAGGAATCAAGCCCGCTTCTCTCATATAAGGGTCTGCGCACTTAACCACTACAACAAACTGGGAGTAGCAGAAGTGCTGTGGGCTTGGAAGGGCTGTCCCCAAGAGTGGAACGATGGCGCCTGTGACTGAGGGCAGTGTAAGCTATTTCATTCCACTCTAAGGCTTGTGATTACAGGTGCAGAACACTGAGTTCAACCTTGGGGCTATCATTCCGCCCTTGGACCTGTCATTCCAGTCCTGGAACACTTCTGCAATTCCCAGGGGCCATCACTCCACTCTGGGGGGGAGGGGGGTTGTCATTCCAGACCCCAAAGCACTTCTGCTCTCAGGGACTGTTGTTCCATTCTGGAACTTGTCATTCCAGTCCCAGAATACTTCTGCTACTCTCAGAAACTGTCATTCCACTCTGAGATCTGTCTCGTTCAGACTGTGCTTGAAAAGACCAGGAATGCAGGTTTCCCTGCCTAGTGAGAAGATGACAGAGAGCTGAAATGGCTCTGCATGACTTGGTGAAGTTTCAGGATTTGAGATTTGTTGACACGTCGTATTTTTCAGAATTGCCAGAACCTGAGATTAAATTCTGAGGTAATTTTAAATTGTGGATCTATGATGAAATTCTGAGGAAATGAATCATCGTCATCATCATCAAATAAAAGTCCAACTGTGGTGGCAAATCTGAGAATTTTCATTGGTTGGATGTGGCCTACGCAGGATTGGCTCACACTCTGTCTCTAGAGTGCCATTGGTTGATTCTACTCTCCCACGCCCACCACTGGCCCTGTGAGCCAAGAACCCCACCAGAAGGCCATTGACCTTTGAGGGGGACAGTTCTTTGCTGACAGGTTCTCCTGGGGGCTTATTTATTTATTTATTTATTTATTTATTTATTTATTTATTTATTTATTTATTCTTTGTATTTATATCCCGCCTTCCCTGCCGCTCAGGGCAGCTAACAGCAATCAAACACCAACAATAAAAGCAGTAAACCAAACAGTTCAATTACTAATCAATTTCCGGTTAAACAATTAAAACAATTTAAAACAGTTTAAAGTAATTAAAGCAATTTTTGGTGCTAGAGTTGGTACAGTACATTCAGCGATCTTGGGCATCTACTTATACTGTAGTTTGGCTAAAGGCCAGTCGAAATAGAGTTGTTTTGCAGGCCTTGCGAAACTGGGCAAGGTCCCGCAAGGCCCTTACAGCTTCTGGGAGTTGGTTCCACCAGTTGGGGGGCAGCAACTGAGAAGGCTCTTTCTCTGGTAGCCTTCAGTCTCGCCTCCCTCAGCCCGGGAATTGACGGTAAATTCTGTGATCCAGATCTAAGTACCCTCTGGGGAACATGTAGGGAGAGACGGTCCCTAATGTAGACAGGTCCTCGGCCATATAGGGCTTTAAAGGTAATAACCAGCACCTTGTAGCGAATGCGGAATACTATTGGCAGCCAGTGCAGTTCCCGCAGCCTTGGCTGTATGTGCTCCTATATAGAGAGACCCAATAACAGCCTGGCTGCCGCATTCTGCACCAGCTGCAGTTTCCGGATCCGGGACATGGGCAGCCCTATGTAGAGGGCATTGCAGTAGTCTAGTCTCAAGGTGACCGTTGCATGAATCACAGTTGCTAAGTCGCTGCGCTCCAGGAAGCGGACCAACTGTTGTGGAAAAAGGCGGAAAAAGGCGGAAAAAGCAGTGGCAGCTATCTGGGCCTCCATAGCCAGTGTGGGCTCCAGTAGCACCCGCAAGCTTCTGACTATGGGCGCCGATATCAGTGGTGCCCCATCAAAAGCTGGTAGAGGGATTTCCCTTCCCAGACCACCACGACTCGAACAAAAGACCTCTGTCTTCATCGGATTCAGCTTCAGACGACTCAGCCTGAGTCACCCTGCCGCGGCTTGCAGCGCCAGGGCTAGATTTTCTGAGCACTGCTGCCTCTTTTCAGGGCCCCTTGTAGGAAGTCCAGGACAGTCCTCCCCCGTCAGCACTGCTGCGAAGCAAACAGTAAGCTGTGAGAGACATGTCCATGAGACAAAACAGTGGCAGTTACTTCTCTTCAACTGACACAAAATGAACATTCATTCACAGCAGAGAGGGGCCAGTTCCACAGCAGCAGATAAACACAGAGTATACAATGACACTATACAGAGCCGCCTTTCCACCTGCAAATACTCTTCACTCTTTCTATTCAAATTAGGCTACAGTGGGCTCATACGATATAATGGACTCTGAGGGAGAGGCCTTTCCTCCTGGAGAACCACTGTTGCCATTCTCCAGGTAAGGGCTGTGGAAACTGAGTGTGTGATTTCGGGCCAGTCACAGACTTTCATCCTAACCCGGGGTTGTTGTTCAGATCAAAGGAGGGGGGGGGGAGAGAAGAATGATGTAAGCTGCTTTGGTTAACCCCACACTGTGAAGAAAGACTGTCCTTTTCCAGTGTAGAAGATGCAGGGAGGGAGAAGGCAATGGAAACCTGAAGTCAGAGGTGCAGATAAATGGAAGGAGATAGGTGGGGAGAAGACAGCAAGTGCGGAGAGGTTCCATGAAAAAAGCCCACAGGAAGAAAGCTCACAGAAAAAAAGCTTTGGGGTGAACAGCCGCACTTACCCGTCCATGTGCGACTGCCCTTGTACACTGAGCCTCTGGCGCCTGGAAACCTGTTGGGTCTCAGAAATGACAGAGGTTAGCCATAGAGGAGAGACCTCGCTCTCCTCCTCGAAAGTCAAAGAGCTCACCCTGTACTGCCTAGTCGCCCTTGCTGTGCACTGTCCACCACCAAAGCGCCCCAGCCCTAGCTCTGAGTCCGTGCAGCAGGGAACTCTGCAGCAGAGTCCCATGCTGTACGCCCTACCCTATCTAAAGAGTTGTGCGGAGATGGAGCAGGAGGCTTTGTAGGAGGGGGGGCTGCGACTGGGTGCTGGAGGGGGGGCTCTTCCCATCCAGGGCATGCGGGGATTGGTGTGCCATTTAGTCGGCTCCCTAAGGGGTTTCGGAGCTGTGCCGGGAGTGGCAGCAAACTTTGTTTTCGGGATATGTGGGTCTCTATGGCCAGCATTTGTCTTGTCATAACTTTGCGCCTCTCGCGGGGGGCATTCCCAGGCTGGAAGGTCTTTTTAAAAAGGTAAAGGTAGTCCCCTGTGCAAGCACCAGTCGTTTCCGACTCTGGGGTGATGTTGCTTTCACAATGTTTTCATGGCAGACTTTTTATGGGGTGGTTTGCCATTGCCTTCCCCAGCTGGGTACTCATTTTACCGACCTTGGAAGGATAGAAAGCTGAGTCAACCTGGAGCTGGCTACCCGAACCCAGCTTCCGCTGGGATTGAACTCAAGTCGTGAGCAGAAATCTTTGGGAGTTGACTAATGTAGGCCACGCCCCTCGGGCCACCCCTTCCTGCATTGGCATGGCTCTCTCTGCCCCAGTTACGCCACAGGCAGAGCAGGGCACTGCTCTACCGGCAGCCATGGCTAGGCGTACGCTGAGGCACCTGGAAACTGGCGCAAGTCCCATTTGCGCCGGCAGGGAGGAAGTTAGAATGGCGCAACTGGCATTTCCGCCAACGTAGCGGTTAGTTCGCTCCCAAAGCACTTTCACCCCCCCCCCAAGGATTGCACTGTAAATGACTTAAATTTTTCAAATAATAATAATTTATTTATTTTGTTATTAAAATTAAAACCATAAGATAACATTAAAATAAGTTGATTTCCTAGCTCAATTTCCCCTTACTTGTATTTTACCAAAAACATCATGGTTTATAGATTTATAGATGACCTTTATTGGCATTAATGTAAGAATACAGTAAGGTTTAAAAACAACAGTAACACTAAGAGTAACAGCTGGGTTTCCGGTCGAGCACTGCAGGGTGGCAGACGTGCGGCTCTACAGCTCCGCAACGATAAGTCTATGATAAGCCTCTTTTAATTTAAAATTTTTGTTTTAAGCCTGTGGATTTTGTTTTACGCCTGTGGAGAGCCAGTTTGGTGTAGTGGTTAAGTGTGCGGACTCTTATCTGGGAGAACCAGGTTTGATTCCCCACTCTTCCACTTGCACCTGCTGGAATGGCCTTGGGTCAGCCATAGCTCTGGCAGAGGTTGTCCTTGAAAGGGCAGCTGCTGGGAGAGCCCTCTCCAGCCCCACCCACCTCACAGGGTGTCTGTTGTGGGGGAGGAAGGTAAAGGAGATTGTGAGCCGCTCTGAGACTCTTCGGAGTGGAGGGCGGGATATAAATCCAATATCTTCATCTACCTCACAGGGTGTCTGTTGTGGGGGAGGAAGGGAAAGGAGATTGTGAGCCGCTCTGAGACTCTTCGGAGTGGAGGGCGGGATATAAATCCAATATCTTCATCTACCTCACAGGGTGTCTGTTGTGGGGGAGGAAGGTAAAGGAGATTGTGAGCCGCTCTGAGACTTTTTGGAGTGGAGGGCGGGATATAAATCCAATATCTTCATCTACCTCACAGGGTGTCTGTTGTGGGGGAGAAAGGTAAAGGAGATTGTGAGCCGCTCTGAGACTCTTTGGAGTGGAGGGTGGGATATAAATCCAATATCTTCATCTACCGCACAGGGTGTCTGTTGTGGGGGAGGAAGGTAAAGGAGATTGTGAGCGGCTCTGAGACTCTTCGGAGTGGAGGGCGGGATATAAATCCAATATCTTCATCTATCTCACAGAGTGTCTGTTGTGGGGGAGGAAGGTAAAGGATATTGTGAGCCACTCTGAGACTCTTTGGAGTGGAGGGCGGGATATAAATCCAATATCTTCTTCTTCTTTCCCATTTTAACTCTTTCAACTGTACACCCAGTGACCATGACAAAAGATTATCTAACCCTAATAATAAAAGCAACAATTATTTAAGAACAACAATAACAAGGAAGGTAAAGGAGATTGTGAGCCGCTCAGAGCTTCCTTCTAGAGCCCATTGTATTTTTCTTCACAAAGGGCCTTACTCCTAGTTTTTCAAATAAAATCCAAAAACTCGCCATGCCTTTTAGTCCTCATGAACAGAGCCTTTTCCTATTCCTTCTATTGAATCCTTTTTAATGAACTAGCACAGCCCAAGAGATCTAATTTTTATATTCTAAGTGTCAACACCGTGCGATCGGGGAGGGATGGTGGCTCAGGGGTAGAGCATCTGCTTGAAAAGCAGAAGGTTCCAGGTTCAGTCCCCAGCATCTCCAACTAAGAAGGGTCCAGGCAAGTAGGCATGGAAAACCTCAGCTTGAGACCCTTGAGAGCCATTGCCAGTCTGAGTAGACAATACTGACTTTGATGGACCGAGGGTCTGATTCAGTATAAGGCAGCTTCATATGTTCATATGTTCCCACGTTGCAACAAAACACTGTCCAGTAATCACCAGCCTTTGCTCTAGTTTCTCTACAGCGTGTGCTTTACTGGAATTGAAAAGCGATTAGTGAGAACCACTTGATTGTTTGAGTCCGGGGGCACCTTGAAAACCAAGTTTAATTTTGGGGATAAGCTTTCGTGTGCATGCACACTTCTTCAGTTACCTTTGCACTGCATGCACACGAAAGCTTATCCCCAGAATTAAACTTTTGTTGGTCTTCAAAGTGCCCCTGGACTCAAACTTTGTTCCATTGTTTTAGACCAACATGGCTGCCCACCTGCATCTAACTTGATAATTAGACATGGACCCTTGAGGCTTCGGGTTGCCAAGTCCAATTCAAGAAATAGCTGGGGACCTTGGGGGTGGACCAAGGAGCAAGGGTGTGACAAGCACAACTGAACTCCAAAGGGAGTTCTGGCCATCACATTTAAAGGGACCACATGTCTTTTCAATGCCTTCCTTCCATTGGAAATAATGAATAGGGGCATCTTCTTTAGGGGCTCCTAGAATTGGACCCCCTGGTCCAATCCTTTTAAAACTTGGAAGGTATTCTGGGGAGAGGCACTGGATGCTATGCTGAAAATTTGGTTACCTGAAAAAACACCCCCCTCAGAGCCCCAGATACCCACAGATCAATTCTCCATTATACCCTAAGGGAATTGGTCTCCATAGGGAATAATGGAGTGCCCAGCAGACACTCCCCCCACCCCGCTTTCTGATTTCCCTGAAGCGGGGAAGGGCTTCCAAACCAGGGGATCCCCTGCCCCCACCTGGGGATTAGAGTACAATCTGAGAGAGGTCGCTAGAATGGATAACACAACAAAAAATGCAAGCTAGTGACTAATATAATAAGTATATAGAAATCAGTCCAAATGTCAAAAACATGTATATTCAAGTCCCAAAGTAGTGTGGTGACAAGCCAATCGATTAAGTACTTGTTTCTTTCCAGTCTTCATCAGACCTGGGACCACTAACAAAAGAAAATATTATACAAAAATATCAGAAGGACATTCAGACACCACCAACCCTCTTCCAGTGAAAAAAGTATATCATACTTACATATTGATTCAATGATATGGATTTTTTACACAATTTTCAAAAAAGAGGGACGCGGAGCGTCTCCATCAGCAATTTCACCTCGGCTACAGCTCAGTATGTGGCTTCTTGTGCACCCTAATGGTGCAACTAACATGTTTAAAAAAGGCAAACATCTCATTTACAGCTGCCATTACACAAACCTCTTAAAGGTAAAGTAACATATTTCTAATGCAACATGCTAAAAGACACAAACACCACAAACTATATCACAGCAGATATAACATACAAAATATTCCATACAAAGAATGTCAAATCCCATAATTTATTACAAAAATATGTTATCACACAGGCAAATGATGCACAGCACTCATAATGTTATAAAGACCATTCATAAAAAACATGTCAAATCATTGGTCATATTCAGTCCATATGGAGAAATGCAATTCAACTGGTGCATCCAGTATGCCTCTTTTTGCAGCAGGATCTTGTGCACGTCTTCATTTCTATCTGTTTGTTCATATTTGTATAAGGTGAAAAAATAAAAATCTTCACAGTCATACAGGGCGTCACTGCCCCAGACAGAGAATTCAATCGATGCCCTGTGGCTAATAGCCACTAATGGACCTCTGCTCCAGATATTCATCCACTCCCCTCTTGAAGCCATCTATACTTGCAGCTGCCACCACCTCCTGTGGCAGTGAATTCCACATGTTAATCACCCTTTGGGTGAAGAAGGACTTTCTTTTATCTGTTCTAACCTGACTGCTCAGCAATTTCACGGAGTGCCCATGAGTTCTCGTATTGCGAGAAAGGGAGAAAAATCCTTCTTTCCCTACCTTCTCTATCCCATGCATAATCTTGTGAACCTTTACCACAGGGGTGGCCAACGGTAGCTCTCCAGATGTTTTTTTGCCTACAACTCCCATCAGCCCCAGCCATTGGCCATGCTGGCTGGGGCTGATGGGAGTTGTAGGCAAAAAAAACATCTGGAGAGCTACCGTTGGCCACCCCTGATATATTTGAATGTTGTCCTTACATCTATAGCCCATGTGGTCACATTGATTTCAAGCGATTGAGCCATCCTGAGCAACCTGCTCCGTATATAACCTGAGGACACAATTTCTACCAAACAAAGTCTACCAAAAGTTGTCCCTCACTACTCCGGGGGTCTGCTACTTAAAATGGTTAGTTCTGCCCTCATCCTTCATGTTTTGTTGGAAAAGGCAATGTCTGGTGTATAAAGCGGAGAAGACCATGCTGGGCAGGCCCTAACCCTTCTGGCGCCCTTGGCAACAAAGCTCCACCCCTGCCCCAAGTCACTGGGCCTGGCGCCTACTCGTGAGTAGCCCTATGCCTGCTGCCTACTCGTGAGCAGGAACGGGGCTACTCGCGATCGGGGAGCAGGTAGAAGGGAAGGGAAGATGCAGCTGCGATCGGGAGGGGGGCAGAAAGGAAGGGAAGGAAAGGGGTGGTGGCAGTGGTGATCGGGGGACAGGCAGAAAGGGGGGGAAGGGAAGGGAAGGTGCACCAATGCTGTGATTGGGGGGTGGGAATGGTGGGCAGCAAGGAAGGGAAGGAAAGGGGCGGTGGCAGTGGCAGCGATCGGGGGAGTGGGCAGGGAGGGAAGGAAAAGTGCCGCGGAGGGGAGAGAGACAGGCAGCCGGCAGGCAAACTAGGTGTCTGTCATGGGCAGGGGGACGCCCAATTTGGCGCCCCTCCCTCCTGGTGCCCTAGGCAAGCGCCTAGTTTGCCAAGTGGGTGAGCCAGCCGTGAGACCGTGAAGAGTGCAGCAAGAAGACAATTAGGATAGTGAGGAACAGGGCTTTTTTTTGAGCAGGAACGCAGTTCCGGCTGGCTTGGCGTCAGGGGGCACGGCCAGTGCTAGGCTTTCTGGCACCCTAGGCAAGTCACCCACTAGCGCTCCCCCCATTTAAAAAAAACAGGGGAAATGAGCCAGAGGAGGGCAGCAGAGATGCCAGGAACAGTGCTGGGCGGTGCAGGGCTGGATCTACATATGTTTGAGTCCCCCCCTATATTTGCGGGGGGGGGGACTTCAATGGGGTCTAATGTTGTAGAGTCCACCTTCCCAAATGGTCATTTTCTCCAGGTGACCTGAAACATGAAATAGGCTGGGCAGTGTCTGTGTTCCGTGGAGCCTGCTTTCCATGGGAAAACATGCTACATGTGGAGAGAGGGGGCTCCTGGTGGTGCCCCGTAGGCCAAGTGGCACTCTAGGCGGCTGCCTACTTGGCCTACTGCCACACACTGGCCATGGGTATGGCCTAATATGCAAAATGAATTCCTGATGGGCTTTTTCATAGAAAAAGCCCAGCAGGAACTCATTTTTGCATATAAGTCACACCAGGGCATTTTTGTAGAAAAAGCCCAGTGGGAACTCATTTGCATATTAGGCCACACCAGGCCTCGGATTCAGCAGGAGCTCACAGGAGCACAGCTCCTGAACCTTTCTGAGGGTTCCCCCTCCTCCTCCCCACCTTGTCCATTGAATAGTGGGTGCAGCTGCATAACTATCTCTGGACGAGCTCCACCATCTATTTTTCTACCAAATGACCCCCTGGGCCACACTCCCTGATGGCACCGTGGTTTTGCGCAGAGCTTTTTTGTAGAAAAAGCCCAGCAGGAATTCGTTTGCATATTAGACCACACCCCCTGATGCCAAGCCAGCCGGAACTGCGTTCCTGTTCAGAAAAGGCCCTGAGTCACACACCCCTGATGTAGCCAATCCTCCTAGAGCAAAACCTCAATTTTCTCCATTGGTTGAGGTTCCTCCCTTGTGGAGGAAGGGGGGGGGAGGCAGAGTTGTGTGAAACAATGGTGGTCAGGGGGCGTGGCCTAATATGCAAATAGTTCCTGCTGGGCTTTCTCTACCCAAAAAGCCCTGGTGAGGAAAGCACCTTCTCTCTCTTGTTAAGTGTCATTCCTTGCCAAGTCTTCAGATTGCTACTCTGTGGGCAATTTTCCCCTTCTCAGTCCCTCCCTCCCTCCCTCATTCAGCTAGAGATATAGTCAGCAACAAGGCTTTTTTAAAAGCAGGAACGCAGTTCCGGCTGGCTAGGTGTCAGGGGGTGTGGCCTAATATGCAAATGAGTTCCTGCTGGGCTTTTCCTACTCAAAAAGCGCTGGTTAAGAACCTATCCCTTGTCTCTCCTCTTAACCAATCAAGTATATTAGCTCCTGAGAAATCTCCTTTATCTACACTTGAATCAGGTTGTGCGCTGTTGCTACGATAATTACCTTGCCAACATGGGTTGCGGTAGCTCAGATTAAGCACCTCTCTGATGAAAGGTAGAAAAGATCGCCAGAGGCTCTTTGCACCAGCAGGAGACAACAAAGGAACAAAGATAGCAACCTAAAGTGGTGCCCAGCGTGGTTGCTGGATAGACAGGTTCACGGAGTGCAACTGGATACTTTTGGAGGGCGGAGGTTGTATGGCAGTTTACCAATGGAGAGCCCTGTTCTTGCCAGGTTCCATCCTCAAATTTCCAGCAGTTTCTCAGCCTGGATCTGGCAACCTTGTCCAACCCGCTTACAAAGAAGATGACTGCAGTTTTTTACCCCGCCCTTCTCTCTGAAAAGAGCCCCGTGGTGCAGAGTGTTAGAGCTGCAGTATTACAGTTCTAAGCTCTGCTCACGACCTGAGTTCGATTTGGGCGGAAGCCGGGTTCAGGTAGCCGGCTCAAGGTTGACTCAGCCTTACATCCTTCTGAGGTCGGTAAAATGAGTAATAATAATAATAAATTTATCTGTATCCCAGCTTGCTGGGGCGAAAGCGTAGATGACTGGGGAAGGCCATGGCAAACCACCCCGTTAAAGTTTGCCGTGAAAACATTGTGAAAGCAACATCACCTGAGAGACAAAAACGAATGGTACTTCCACAGGGGACCTTTCCTTTCCTTTTCCTTCTCTCTGATTCAGAGTGACTTGCAATCTCCTATATCTTCTCCCCCCACAACAGACACCCTGTGAGGTGGGTGGGGCTGGAGAGGGCTCTCACAGCAGCTGCCCTTTCAAGGACAACCTCTGCCAGAGTTATGGCTGACCCAAGGCCATTCCAGCAGGTGCAAGTGGAGGAGTGGGGAATCAAACCCGGTTCTCCCAGATTAGAGTCCTCACACTTAACCACTACATCAAAAGCATGCGTCTACGTAGCATACAGCCCAATTCTAGGCATGTTTACCCAGAACAAAGCACGGCTTGGCTTTACTCGGGAGGAAAAGCACCCCAAATCCCAGGCCGCAATCCTCTTGCTTGCTTTCCCGAGAGCACCTGTCACCAGGCTTCCTTCTGAGAAAAACGCCTTCTAGGGTCCGTTGTGTCCGGCGCACAAGGGTGCGTGCATCAGAAACCCGGGAGCCCACAGCAACTGGAGCGCGGGGTGGGTGGAAGCAAGCGACTCCTCCAGCTTCTGGTTGCCAGCCTCCAGATGGAGATTTTTTATTATTATTATTATTTTATTTATTTAGGATTTATATCCCGCCCTTCCCACAAGTGGCTCAGGGCGGCTTCCAAAAATTGGTCAACATAAAGTCAAACACTTTTAAATATATAGGCAATTAAATATTTAAAACAGTTAAAACCTTAAAACCAATAAACATTCCAGTTACATATAAAACAGACGTCTGGCAAGCTACATTGAGTTCTCATCTTAGCTAGGTGTAGGCTAACCGGAAGAGGGTCGTCTTACAGGCCCTGCGGAACTGAACAAGGTCCCGCAGGGCCCTCACCTCCTCCGGAGGTGGATCTCCTGGAATGACACGATCTTTTCTGACGACAGCGACCAAGCCACTTGTGGGAAGGGCGGGATAGAAGTCACCAAATAAATAAAAATAAAGATGAACTAGACTAGATGACCTTGAGAGTCCCTTCCAACTCGTATGATTCGATGGAAATAGCAGCTTTGGAGGGTGGCCTTGAGGGCATTCGGCCTAGGATTGCCAAATTCAATTCAAAAAATATTTGGGGACTTTGGGGGTGGAGCCAGAACACTTTGGAGGTGGAGCCAGGAGCAAGGTTGTGACAAGCATCATTGAACTCCAAAGGGAGTTCTGGCCATCACATTGAAAGGGACCGCACACATAAGAACATAATATATATATATATATATATATATATATATACACACACACACACACACTGTGGCTAATAGCCACTGATGGACCTCTGCTCCATATTTTTATCTAACCCCCTCTTGAAGATGGCCATGCTTGTGGCCGCCACCACCTCCTGTGGCAGTGAATTCCACATGTCACCAAAGGGTGATTAACATGTGGAATTCACTGCCACAGGAGGTGGTGGCGGCCACAAGCATGGCCATCTTCAAGAGGGGGTTAGATAAAAATTAAATGTCTTCCCTCCTCTGGAAATAATGAAGGATAGGGGCACCTTCTTTGGGGGTTCATTGGACCCCCTGGTCCAATTCTTTTTGAAACTTGGAGGATATTTTGGGGAGAGGCACTGGATGCTATGCTTAACATTTGGTGCTTCTACCTAAAAAAAAACCAGCCCCCCCCAGCCCCAAATAGCTGCAGATCAATTATCCATTATACCCTATGGGAATCGGTCTCCATAGGGAATAATGGAGTTCCCAGCAGACATTTCCCTTCCCCCCCTTCCTCTTTTTGATGACCCTGAAGCAGGGTGGGGGGGAAGGGCCTCCAAACCAGGGATCTTCTGCCCCCACCTGGGGATTGTGAGCAGCACAGTGGCAACACAGTACCGATCTGCAACCAAAAAAACAACTTGTGTTAAGAATGACTCACTTTCCAGAAAATAGAAAATTACATTTCATTTACAAGATGCTACAACAGCAAATTCATTCATACCAAAATATCAAAAGGTTAAAAAGAAAGTCCCTTAACAATAGTCCAATCCACTGGGCGACTCTGAAGAAACTTTTTACTTTCCAATGGGTGTATCACTCCAAATTCTTTCGCAGAGCAGAGGCCAGCCTCCGATATCGGCTATAAAGGCTAAATCACCTTCACGCGATCGCCAGCTTGTCCTCACGGTTCACTGTTTCCAGCTTTTTCATAAACCGATCCAAAATCCTATGAATGGAAATTTAGCAACAGACACCATAGCATCTTGTAAATGAAATGTGTCCTTTTCTATATTCTGGAAAGTGAGACATTTCTTAACACAGTTGTTTTTTGGTAGCCCACCTGGGGATTGGCAACCCTAATTCGGCCTCAGTGAGATCCCTCCCCCACCCCCCCCACGATCGCCAGGATCTGGCTCTCAACCCGGAACCGGCAAGCTTTCCCCTATCCTGCCCGGCCTCGCCATGCCAGTCGCAGGAACGGGTCATGTGGTTCGGGGGAGGGAGTCATGTGACCGGCTTCCTTTGGGTCTGGCATAAATGCAGCGTGGCCGGGCGGAACCGTTTGCCAGTCGCGGAGGGAGAATTGCTCAGGGTAAGGGCACCGTCTTGGAGGGAGGGTTTGGGCGCGCGGGTGCCTTTTTTGGGGGGTGCTTAGGGGCGACGAGAAGGAGGGCTCTGCTGCTTCTGCAGCCGCTTTGCTGCTTGCAAAGAGAGGCGGCCGGTTTCCTTGAGAGGCGCTGACGCAGGCTTCCAAGCCCACAATGGCATTGGGAGGCTTCACACGAGAGCCTCGCATGGTTGTGGAAGAACGAAGAGATCCTCCTGGGCGGTGAACGGGTCGTTTGGCAACGGCACACGCTGCCTCCTTGGCGGTGGCGCCCTGCCCGCCTGACCTGGGGAGTGCAGCCGGCGCTCTTGAGCATTCCCCGTCGTTCTTGCTAAGCCTCGCGAAGAAGTGGGTGATCTCTTGGCGGCAGCCGGGGTTAGGGGAGGCTGGTGATTAATAGCTTCCATATCGCTGCAGCGGTGGGGCGTTTGTGTGTATATGTGTGCGTAAGCATGCGTGTATGTAAGATCGCGGTTCGGCTAAAAAGCTGAGTTTGTGCTGAGATTGAAACCCAGGGCCTCCCAAGTGACAGGGCTTTTTTTTGTACCTTTGCATATTTTCACGCACCCCTGATGTAGGCATGTAGCCAGTCCCCCAGGAGCTTACAGTAGGCCCTGCACGAAGAGCGCTGTAAGCTCTTGGAGGATTGGCTACATCAGGGTGTGTGGCCTAATATGCAAATGAGTTCCTGCTGCCCCAAAAGCCCTGGTTTCATGCGCGTCCCATCCACAGGGTTTATAACAGGGGGGGGGGGTCCTAGTAGAAAAGGGCAAGAAATCTAGTAGCGACTTTAACAAAACTGGTGGCGGGGGTATGAGTCATTGCTCACTTCTTGAGGTACAACTAGAATGTGGGTTCATTTGCCCTTATATCTTGGAGTGATTTCAGAGGCCGCCCTGAGTCCGCTTGTGGAGGGGGGGGGGAGAGATAGAAAACTAAAGTAATAAATAAATAGCAGGCGTGATTGGATTAGGCGTGCTATGCAGAGGGGTAGTCGGTATGGAGAACTCGGCATTGGCGATGAGACGGGAATCCTGTATCATAGTTCAGTCCAGGAGGATGCATTGTCTTGGGCTTCATTATCGGTTCCAATTAAGTCTCTCTTTGAAATTCCTTTGTAAGAGAACTGCTGCTCTCAGGTCAGGAACTGAATGTCCTGGAAGGTTAAAATAGCCCTCCATGGTTTTGACTGTTGTGGCACCTGATGGCATAAGTCACATTAGGGGATGAGCGGAAGAATGAACCAGAGAGAGTATGGCTGAATCGGAGTCCAGGGATGTTGTTGCTGGGATCTGTATGAGTGTAAATAAAAAACCACTGAAAGAAAAGTTCCCCTGTGCAAGCACCAGTCATTTCTGACTGGTGTGACGTCGCATCACAACGTTTTCACGGCAGACTTTTTATGGGGTGGTTTGCCATTGCCTTCCCCAGTCATCTACACTTTCCCCCCAGCAAGCTGGGGACTCATTTTACCGACCTCGGAAGGATGGAAGGCTGAGTCAACCTTGAGCCGGCTACCTGAATCCAGCTTCCGCCGGAATCAAACTCAGGCCATGAGCAGAGCTTAGGACTGCAGTACTTCAGCTTTACCACTCTGCGCCATGGGGCTGCTTAAAAAACCGCTAAGAGACACCATAAATTTTAAACAAGCAGACAGTGTAATGTAGAGGTCATGGTGTTCTGACCAAGCTTGCACATAGAACTTCAAATAAACAAGAGCGTGTAGCAAAAAGATATTCACAGAAGACAGTTCAAAAACAGGCTTTCCAATCACAAAGGAGTAACAATATCCCAGTATTTAGTTCATAGAACTAAAGGAAGCCCTTCCAAAGACGTTTGTTCTAGATATCAAGACATTTCATCCGTCTTTCTTCAGTTTGGAGGCTTCTTTATCACTGGAACCCAATCTTTACAATACATTCATAGAAGACAACAGGGCTCAAAACATAACTGTTAGATTTCCAGGTTCTTTCTATAGATGCTCTATACGAGAGCAAAGTTGGCATGTTCATTTGTTAAAGGCCTTGGTACCAGAGTCCATGTTACTGTTAAGGAGTTGATCATTGTGGGTTTTAGGTCAGCAGGTAGTAAGCAGGAAAAGGTCCCCCCCACCCGAGCCTGTGTGAGGGAAGTGTCACTAACCAGTGTGGGCTGTAGGTCCTTAATATATTGAACTGGCTTAAGTAGTGAGCTGTACGTGACTACCAGTAGTGTTCTGTTGCCATTTTGTTTGGGCACGTCTTGTAGCAAGCTGTCTCTGGGTATAATTCTGGCCTTTTCAGTCATCTTTCTCACAATATCAGGAGGATATTGTAATTGCAAAAAATGCAATCACAAAAGCGAATATCTCTGGTGTAGCGGTTAAGTGCGCGAACTCTTATCTGGGAGAACCGGGTTTGATTCCCCACTCTTCCACTTGTACCTGCTGGAATGGCCTTGGGTCAGCCATAGATCTGGCAGAGTTGTCCTTGGAAGGGCAGCTTCTGGGAGAGCTCTCTCCGCCCCACCCACCTCACAGGGTATCTCTTGTGGGGGAGGAAGATAAAGGAGATTGTGAACCGCTCTGAGTTTCGGAGTGGAGGGCGGGATATAAATCCAATTTCTTCTTTTCCTCTTCCTCCTCCTCTTTCTTCTTCCATCTGAGTGGTTGGAGCAGATGCAGCTATTGCATAGGACTTAACTATAGACAACTGATTGTTTGATATGGTCAGGATGGTAGGTGGAGGCATGGAGAGCAAGCAGGTGAGGTGCAGGAAGATTGGAGGTGGGCAAATGTTGTCCCCATCTTCAAGAAGGGAAGGAGGATTCAGGTAACTACCAACCAGTGTCCCCTCTAAGCTGAGTTAGTGTGAGCTAGCTCATAATTTTTTAGCCTCCAGCTCACACATTCTTGTCTTAGCTCGGGAAAAATGGCCCCAGAGCAAACTAATTGACACAGTGGCTCACAACTTTAATGCCAGTAGCTCATAAAGTAGAATTTTTGCTCACAAGACTTCACAGCTTAGACGGGATGTTGCTACCTTGACGTCTATCCCTGGAAATGTTTTAGAAGAAACCATCAAACAATCAGTCCTGGAACATTTAAAAAGGACGGCTGTGATCATAGAATCCTAGAGTTGGAAGGGACCTCCAGGGTCATCTAGTCCAACCCCCTGCACAATGCAGGAAACTCACAGATAAATTCACAGGATTTTCATTGCTGTCAGATGGCCATCTAGCCTCTGTTTAAAAACCTCCAAGGAAGGAGAACCCACCACCTCCCAAGGAAACCTGTTCCACGGAGGGACCACTCTTAACGGTCAGGAAGTTCTTCCGAACGTTGAGCCGGAAACTCTTTCGATTTAATTTCAACCTGCTGGTTCTGGTCCTACCTTCTGCAGCCACAGAAAACAATTCCATACCATCCTCTATAGGACAGCCCTTCAACCACTTGAAGATGGTGATCCTATCACTTCTCAGCTGCCTCCTCTCCAGGTTACACCTGGAGTATTGTGTTCAGTTTTGGGCACCACAATTTAAGGAGGATATAAACAAGCTGGAGCATGTCTTGAGGAGGGCAATAAAGATGGTGAGGGGTCTAGAGACCAAGTCTTATGAGGAAAGGTTGAAGGAGCTGGGTAAGTTTAGCCCGGAGAAGAGACAATTGAGAGGTGATATGATTATGATCTTCAAGTTCTTGAAGGGCTGTCATCTAGAGGATGGTGTAGAGTTGTTTTCTATGGCCCTAGATTTACAGGGGTAGGGAACGTTGGCTCTCCAGGTGTTTTTTGCCTACAACTCCCATCAGCCCCTGCCAGCATGGCCAGTGGCTGGGGCTGATGGGAGTTGTAGGCAAAAAACATTTGGAGAGCCAACGTTCTCTACCCCTGACCCAGAAGGTTGGGCTGGAACCAACCAGTTGAAATCACAAGAGTTTTTGACTAAGCATTAGGAAGAACTTCCTGACAGAGCAGTTCCTCAGTGCAACAGGTTTCCTCTGGAGGTGGTGGGCTCTCATTCTTTGGATGGCCATCTGACAGGTGAAAGAACTGATAAAAGGAAATCCTTCACCCAAAGGGTGATGAACACATGGAATTCACTGCCACAGGAGGTGGTGACGGCTGCCAGCACAGACAGCTTCAAGAGGGGATTGGATAAACATATGGAGCAGAGGTCCATCATTGGCTATTAGCCACAGCGTATTGTTGGAACTCTCTGTCTGGGGCAGTGATGCTTGGTATTTTTGCTGCTTGGGAGGGCAACAGTGGGAAAGTTTCTAGTGTCCTGGCCCCACTGATGGACATCCTGATGGCACCTGGTTTTTTTGGCTAGTGTGTGACACAGAGTGTTGGACTGGATGGGCCATTGGTCTGATCCAACATGGCTTCTCTTTATGTTCTTATGATATGTCTTGGTACAGTTTAATAGCCATTCATGGGCCTGATTCTCTTTTCCCTGCCCTGGCGTGAGTTCAGTCTGAGTTGCAAGCACAAGCTCAAAGGGCCGAATTACCTGAACCCGCAGGTGCGATTTGCTGCTGGAACGTACGGTGCTCACCAAGAGTCTTGGTAAACTTGTGGAGGAGAAGTAGGTCAGTGGCTCTTAGATGCAATGGGAAAATGGAGGCTACACGTACAGAGGCAGGGTACCTCTCAACAGTGGATGTTGCGTATAAGCAGCAGGGGAGGGCTGTTTCTGTGTGTGCCTGTCTGTGGGCTTTTTGGGCAGCTGTGGCTGGCCGCTTTGGGAAAGAAGATGCTGGGCTAGGTGGATCTTAGCTTGAATCTCACTTGCACCTTTTTATAGCTTGGGAAGCTGCTGCTTAGGCGGGGTGCAGCGTTCCTTCCCTCTAAGCTGAGTTAGTGTGAGCTAGCTCGCAGGTTTTTAGCTTCTGGCTCACACAGTTTTGTCTCAGCTCAGGAAATACGGCCCCAGAGCCAACTAATTTCTGCAGGAGCTCACAACTTTAATGCTAGTAGCTCACAAATTACAATTTCTGCTCACAAGACGCCACAGCCTGGAGCAGGGGTGTCAGACTCATTTGTTATGAGGGTTGGATCTGACCTAAAAGAGACCTTGTTGGGCAGGGCCATGTCGGGTTGGGCGGGGCCATGTGTGTACCTATTTAAGATTAGGTAGCAGAGATCGAAAAGAGCCCTGTGGCACAAACCGGTAAAGCTGCAGAATTGCAGTCCTAAGTTCTGCTCATGACCTGAGTTCGATCCCAGTGGAAGCTGGGTTCAGGTAGCCGGCTCGAGATTGACTCAACCTTCCATCCTTCCAAGGTCGGTGAAATGAGTACCCAGCTTGCTGGAAGGAAAGTGTAGATGACTGGGGAAGTCTGCCATGAAAACATTATGAAAGCAACATCACCCCAGAGTTGGAAACGACTGGTGCTTGCATAGGGGACCTTTCCTTTCCTTTCCCTTCTCTCTGAATCAGAGACTCAGTGGCTTGCAATCTCCTATATCTTCTCCCCCCACAACAGACACCCTGTAAGGTCGAGGGGGCTCTCACAGCAGCCACCCTTTCAATTATTATTATTTTTTTTTTATTATTAATTTTTATTTGTATCCCGCCCTCCCCGCCTAGGCAGGCTCAGGGCGGCTAACAACATTCAATAGGACATAATATAAATACAGTAATTAAAACACATAAAACACATTAAAATTATAAAACAGCATAAAAAATTTTAAACAACACTAATCCAGCATATATAGTCCATAACATATATAATCTATAGTTTAACGACAGCAGAGATGTTCCGGGCGCTGTTACATATTTAAATAGTGGCAAGAATAATTGAAGAATCACTTTATTGGATCCTCCGTTCAGTCATCCTCTGTCAGCATTCTGAGAAAGCCTGCCTAAAGAGGATGGTCTTGCAGGCCCTGCGGAACTGATCTAAGTTCCGCAGGGCCCGCACCTCCTCCGGGAGTTGATTCCACAGGCTGGGGGCTGCCACGGAGAAAGCCCGTGCCCGTGTGGTCTGTAATTTTGCCTCCCTTGGCCCAGGGACAGTCAGCTTGTTCTTCCCTGCTGACCTCAGTGCTCTTTGGGGCTCGTATGGGGAGAGACGGTCCTTCAGGTAGGCAGGTCCTCAGCCATATAGGGCTTTAAAGGTAATGACCAGCACTTTGTAGCGAACCCGGTATGTAACTGGCAGCCAGTGCAGTTCGCGCAGCTTTGGCTGTATATGCTCCCATTTCGGGAGTCCTAATAACAGCCTGGCCGCTGCGTTCTGCACTAGCTGCAGCTTCCGGGTTCGACACAAAGGCAGCCCCATGTAGAGGGCATTACAGTAGTCCAATCTTGAGGTGACCGTCGCATGGATCACTGTTGCTAGGTCCCGGCGCTCTAGGAAAGGAGCCAACTGCCTTGCCCGCTTCAGATGAAAAAATGCCGACTTGGCAGTGGCAGCTACCTGGGCCTCCATCGATAGTGAAGGCTCCAGTAAGGGCAACCTCTGGCTTTTTCCTTCCTTTCCCAGGAGCCTCAGCCAATAGAAGGAAGAGAGGCTTGGCTCAATAGCTCTGCTGTGTGAGAGAGCCTGGAAAAACAACCTCTGCCCCTCCTCTTCCTCCCCAAGGGAGAAGCCTCAGCCAATGGAGAAAATAGAGGCTTTGCTCTGTAGCTCCTGTGCAATTGAACAAGCCTTGCAAAGCAAGCTGTTACGCAGAAGGAAGCAAGAGAGAGGGAGTAGGAAGCAGATGACAGTTAGTTGCTCAGGGGCCTGATAAGAGTTCTCCATGGGCCTGATTTGGCCCCCAACCTGACACCCCTGTATGGTCTTAAGGAGAGAGTAAGCCGTGGGGAGTTTATCTGTTTGAACAATTTTGGGACAACTGTTATAGATTATTTTCTTACCTCTGCTGATTTAATGGATCTGGTAAGCTATCTTGAAGTGGGGAAAACTATTGCTAGCAATCATATGCCCTTAACTTTTAATAATAAGTTTATGTAATAATTTTGGTGCCCAATATAGTTATCCAGTGCATTTCTGTGAAGACCATAACAAATTGAGAGCAATAAAATGGAGTTTTGAAAACTATCCTTTGTAGAACTTTGATGTTCTCGGATAAATGTCGTGCTCTGAAGAGAGAAATTACTGTAGGATTTTGTGTGTATGGTAGCTGTGTATGTTGTGTGTATGTTGCCTGCCTAGAAACAAGAGATAAGGTCCTGTGGAGATAAGGTCCTGAAACCTACAAAAATAGCTGGTTTAATCTTGTGTGCGCCTAAAATTTTTTTTGCTATCAGGCACTTACAGAATACAGGTGTGTTTTATCTCTTCGATTACATCACATGCTTTTCTTTTCAGAGTAATTGGAACTTTGCTGAATTACTAGAGTGACCCCCTGTCTGACCAGCTGAAATTAGTTTTCTGAATTCTCAGATGAAAAATAGAAAGAATCCCTGGTGTCAATTTAATTTCTTTTGAACTCTCCAAAGCCAAGTTTCTCATGATGGAAGGATATATTGGTGACTGTATTCACTCAGATAAATGGAACAGGTGTAGAATTGCCAGGTGCTCACATTCTGCTGGCGGGCGGGGGGAGGGTAGGAGGAAGCCTTTGAGGAGGGGCTTTGCCCCAATTGCATGGAAGTGATGTCATCATGTTGGCCATGTTGCGCGGGATGCTGTGGTTGAGGGCAGAACTCTGTTAAATTTGCCCTCAAACCAAAGCATCCTCACTTGACATCGCTGAGATGATGTTGTCTCTTCCATGTGATGTCATTGTGTTGGTGACATTGCACCGTGACATCACTGGGGGCGGGGTTTCCCCTGCCAGTTTGGTGGCCGGCCGGGGGAAGGAGCATACTGTTCTTAAACAATTAATATATAAGCAAGTGTTGCGGGGGGGGGGGGGGGTCCTTGCTGCTGCCTTTGTGGTTTTGAAGGTTGCCCTTGGTACTTGATTGTAGCACAAGCTAAAACTAACATTTATTGAGAAGAGACTGCTGG
The DNA here is from genome assembly GCF_032191835.1 of Heteronotia binoei. Taxonomy (NCBI): domain Eukaryota; kingdom Metazoa; phylum Chordata; class Lepidosauria; order Squamata; family Gekkonidae; genus Heteronotia; species Heteronotia binoei. Next base: position 265,029,054 of record NC_083223.1, read on the forward strand.
TTTTGATTGAGATTCTGATCTCATCCCACAAATCCACTGTGGGTTAGATGGACGACTTTTCAACATAAGAACATAAGAGAAGCCATGTTGGATCAGATCAATGGCCCATCCAGTCCAACACTCTGTGTCACTGAGTGGCCAAAAAACCATCAGGAGGTCCATCAGTGGGGCCAGGACACTAGAAGCCCTCACACCATTGCCCCTCCCAAGTATCAAGAAATGATTCTGCCATAGTTTTTACACCTAACAGAGTAGCACTAGGAATGTTAATTTTAATTGGAATGTTTTTAAGTGAATGTGATTTTAAAACCTGTTGTATAATTTATTGTATGGATCGATGTTGTTAGCCGCCCTGAGCCTGCTTCGGCGGGGAGGGCGGGATATAAATAAAATAAAATATTATTATTATTATTATTATTATTATTATTATTATACAGAGCATCACTTGCCCCAGACAGAGAGTTCCTTATATACCACTGATGGACCTCTGCTCCATATGTTTATCCAATCCCCTCTTGAAGCTGGCTATGCTTGTAGCCGCCACCACCTCCTGTGGCAGTGAATTCAACGTGTTAATCACCCTTCGGGCGAAGAAGGACTTCCTTTTATCCGTTCTAACCCGACTGCTCAGCAATTTCATTGAGTGCCCACAAGTTCTCGTCTTGTGAAAAAGGGGGAAAAGTACTTTACAGCTGGGAGTGCATCAGTGGTGTGTGCTGGCCCCTTTATTATTTAATTTATATATCAGCAATATAGTATCTGTCGTCTCTGCCCAGGGCTGTTATTTTCCATCCACCGCTAACGTTAAAAGTTTCCATCCTACTTTTTGATGCTGGTGCAGTTTTTCTATCAAGAGCAACCTCAGGACTGTCCTCTCCGACCAAGGCTTTTGTCTCTTACTGTCTGGAAGAACGCCTTATAGTTAAAAAATCCAAAATCATTGGTGTTTTTGGGGGGTGGGGGAGAGGAAATTCCAAGTACAGCACAAGTGGAAAATTCATGGTAAAGTGATATTGAGGAGGTCCCCTATTTTAAATACTTAGGGGTCTGGTTTGACCCGAGATTAACTTGGTCAGTGGAAGCTGCTCATGTTAAAAGACTGGCTACTGTGGTGTCAGTTGTTATTTGTCATTTCCTTTGTTCAGGACTTGTTTTTTGTAGCAGGAACTCCTTTGCATATTAAGCCAAACACCCCTGATATAGCCAAGAACTTACAATAGGCCCTGTAAGAAGAGCCCTGCAAGCTCCAGGAGGATTGGCTACATCAGTGGGGTGTGGCCTAATATGCAAAGGAGTTCCTGCTACAAAAAAGCCCGGCTTTTATTCATCTGGGGCTCAATATACCCAGCTGCCGTCAAACTTTTTAACGCCAAGGTGGCCGTGCAAAGTTTACACGGGGCTGGTATCTGGTTTGACAAAACAGGAGACTCCTTCGATTCGTAGGCTCTTACATTCCACCTGCATGTCGTGGAATTTCTTTTGGGTCGCGGAATTTCTTTTGCGTGTTGCGGAATTTCTTTTCTTTTTGGTTCTCTTATGAAAATGGCCATAAGGGGTCCAAGCTATCCAGCCCTATCAAGCACTTCAGCTGAGAGAGCTACTAGAAAGTAGGTGAAAGGTACAAGTTGCGGGCCCTACGGGACATTAGCCAATTCCATAGGGCGTGCAAAACCGCCCTCTTCCGGCTAGCCTTCCAAGATGAAACCTGAAATGAACACCATGCCATCACTAACATCAACAATTGAGCTAGCAATAAGATAAGATTATTTTAGATTGATTTTAGATTTTTATATTATGTAAATTTAATGGTAATTTTAAATGGTACTGAATGTATAATTGTTTTATTGTTTAACATGGCTTTTGCCACACTCTGTAAGCCGCCCTGAGCCTACCTCGGTGGGGAGGGCGGGGTATAAATAAAAATTTTTTATTATTATTATTATAAGTTATCGGAGGGCAATCTTAGCCTTCAGTGTTTTGATTTGGCAGCATTATCGTTGATGTTAAGAGGTATGAGAAGATGACGATAAAGACAACTGCCCTGTTGGAAGATGTGAGAGACCATCTGTTGATGCAAGTGGAAATTGATGACGTATACGATAAGATAAGATGAAATAGAGATAAGTGATGCCAGTTTCCTTGGGAAAACTCTTTATAACCCTGGGATTTTGTGAAAAAGTTGCTGGTCTGCACTATAGACAGGAGACTGTCTCTATGCTGGTCGTGCCAGATAAAATGGGACTTTGGGACTTAGACGCTAATCAAGAAAATGTAGACTTAACAGGGTGTAGTGCCTGGTTAGAGAGCCAGTTTTTTGTAGTGGTTAAGCGCGCACTCTTATCTAGGAAAACCGGGTTTGATTCCCCACTCCTCTGCTTGCAGCTGCTGGAATGGCCTTGGGTCAGCCATCGCTCTCGCAGGAGTTGTCCTTGAAAAGGCAGCTGCTGCGAGAGCCCTCTCAGCCCCACCCACCTCACAGGGTGTCTGTTGTGGGGGAAGAAGATATAGGAGACTGTCAGCCACTCTGAGTCTCTGATTCAGAGAGAAGGGTGGGGTATAAATCTGCAATAATTCTTCTTCTTCACCCCACTGGCTTGTTGAACCTCACCCCACTGGCTTGTTGAGCCTCACTGTATAAAGGAAGATAGGCTTAGCTCAGTAGCTCTGCTGTGCAACTGAGAGAGCCTGGGAAAGCTGCTTCTGCTGCTCCTTCTTCCCCTTCTCCCTCTTTCTCCTCCTCCTTCTCCCTGTGACGTAGGTGGAGTTGAGAGAGCTCCAACAGAAACTGCTCTTGAGAGGAACAGCTCTGCGAGAACTTGTAAATCCCGATTCCCGCCTCACCGCGGAATTCCAAATTATCTGAGCTAAACTGGGACAACCATTTCTTGAAGCTCAGGCTTCGCTGAAGGCTTTCCCCCTTAAGGTTAAAATTATACACCCTGAAATCTAAGGGTGTTTCCTTGGTTAGTCAGAGAGAACTTTTCTTTCCCACTGGGATAAACTTGCTGAGCAGTAACTACAGTTCTCAGTGTTTCCTTGGACTCCCTTTATACAGTTTCCAGACTGGAAACCTTAAGAATAATTAAGAAATGTTTATTTAAATATGATTATAACATTGCTGTGATGTAATGTTCCTTTAATCGGAGCAGTCTTCCAACACTGGTGTAAAGTATTACCTTGGTTTTACTGGCAGCCAGTAATCGACTCGTCCTGATTTTGTGTGCAGCCTTCTTTGGGGAGGTGTCTTGAGATGTTAATAAACTAAATTGTTTGCTTCTTTTGGACACCTGCACATTACTTGAGTATTCTCTACACCCTCTTATATATAAGACGTTACATTGCAAGTACAATCTGTACAGCACAACATGTTTGTTCTACTCAGTTTATTGGTATTTTTCCACCCGGAGAGGCCCGTGATTTCTTCTCATATTTGACTGTGCCTTGCTATAGGCATGCGTTTATTTTAGTGTACCTTAATGCCCTACCAACTAGAGTTTCGCAAAGGAGGTATCTGATAGAGTACGGGCCTGTGGCTCAGGTAGTATAGACACCCTGTATCATGTTTGTTTGTTTTAATAATTTTTTTTTTATTTTGTAAGATAACTCATGTTGTTTCTCCATCTTACATGCCTACGATATCTTAAGAACATAAGAGAAGCCGATGTTGGATCAGGCCAACGGCCATCAAGTCCAACCCTCTGTGTCACACAGTGGCAAAAAAATTTATATACACACATACACTGTGGCTAATAGCCACTGATGGACAGTGCTCCATATTTTTATCTAAACCCCTCTTGAAGGTGGCTAACTTGTGGCCGCCACCACCTCCTGTGGCAGTGAATTCCACATGTTAATCACCCTTTGGGTGAAGAAGTACTTCCTTTTATCCGTTTTAACCTGTCTGCTCAGCAATTTCATCGAATGCCCACGAGTTCTTGTATTGTGAGAAAGGGAGAAAAGTACTTCTTTCTCTGCTTTCTCCATTCCATGCATTATCTTGTAAACCTCTATCATGTCACCCGCAGTCCGACGTTTCTCCAAGCTAAAGAGTCTTACATTCATATTACAGATCCATCAATTACCTCCCTCTCTCCCTCCCCCCACCCCTCCCAAATTGGCCATTATAGAACCCATTTATATTTTCAACCACATGCACCCCCTTCGGAGCCTGAGCCTTCTTGCGTTATTGGCCCCTCCTGTTTTTACCCATCCTATATATTTATACCACCTTTCTTTAATTTCTTCAATCTTTTTCTCTCCTTGCTTTCCTTGTTTTCGTATTGATAATATATCTGACTGAATCCATTTGTATAAATAAACTGTTCCATTTTATCCAAAGTCCATTTCGTGGTATCTTTCCAACCAAATGCTATCACAGCCTGGGCTGCCAAAATCATAGCCTAAATATCTTCTGGAAAGGCTTATCCACTTTAGGGCCCCCCAATATTCCCATAAATAACACCTTCCCGAAAGTTTCACTTTAACTTTACACACTTCTTGCACTTTTCCCAAAATCTTCTGCCCAAATTCCGCCCGCTTTTGAACACTCCCACCATAAACGCACATAATGTCCCTTCTCCTTTTTTGCAGTGCCAACAATTGGATCTCAATCCCTTAATCATATATGCTAGTTGAGCTGGTGTTTTATACCATTTCCAAATTAATTTCATTTCTAATTCTCTAAATTTTTCCAATCTCATATCGATAATATTTCTCATTACTTATCTCCTGTTCCGATAGTTCTACATCTTTCTCCCACTTCGACACCCTGTATCATGTGACGTTTGAATGCAATATGTTTCTGAGCCTAGAAATATTTTAATTCTTCTTTGCTCCAAAATATAGATCATATGGAGACATTACCTCTTTATTAGAAACAACAGCAGACCTAATCACTCGTTCAGCTGCAAAATTTTATGCTTCGGTAATTGATTCTCCGCTGCCATTCAAATGGAGTCTAATTTTCACTATATTTTTTGTAACTGCCTAAAACTAATAAGCTTAAGAAGCAATATGAGGTGGGTGAAGGAGGAGGAGGATTGGATTTATACTCCATCCTTTGTTAACCAAAGGAGTCTCAGAGCGGCTTACAAATCTCCTTCCCTGCCCACAAACAGACACCCTGTGAGATAGGTGGAGCTGAGAGAGCTCTCACAGCACTGCTCCTTGCGAGGACAACTCTAGCAAACTAGTGCTGACCCCAGGTCACACAGCGGTGCTAAGAGGAGGCATGGGGAATCAAACTCAGGTTCTCCCCAGATAAGAGTCCACGTGCACTTAACCACTACACCCAAACTGGCTCTCTGAAGGTAGCTATGTTAAATCTCCTCAGTGCTCACACTGAGGCTACCTTCCTAAAGGTTTGAACATGGCTTGGTAAGTTACTTGAAGCAAGGTAATGACACATTATGACTTGCTAGGTGGTCACCGTTTATGGAACCGCATCCAGTGATGTTGCATGCCATGGAGTGATGTTG